>NW_026453169.1:1891813-2207115 GCF_025200985.1 Drosophila gunungcola | reverse complement strand
ACTCATTTAGCCGTTATAAGAATTTTAAGTATTTTTAAAGATATTTGTATTATTTTCAATTGGTTTTATTTACAAATAAGCACACCCTAGCTTTTTTTAGCTATAGCTTTTAGCAATTTCTAGCTGATTTGGTCAATTTAGCATCTCTATTCGACATCGAATTCACATCACTGTGGGAGATATTTATTTTGCCGGTTTTTTTTTATGTTGAGGAATTGGTTAAAGTCACGCTTGCTGGCCCCACGTACAATGTCCTGCTTTTCGCAAGTGATAAACCCGATAACGGGCGAGAACTCCTGGCAGGAGCGCGGAGATGACTACGATTACCACCTGGAGGTGGCCAACGCTGGGTTTGGCGACATGCTGCACGACTGGGAGCGCAACCAGAAGTACTTCGCAGCTCTAAAAAAGACCATCGGCGGAATGCGTGCAGGCGGGCAGAGAGGTGCACGTCCTGGACATCGGCACCGGTACAGGGATCCTCTCCATGATGGCCCTTGCGGCAGGTGCGGATTCAGTGACCGCCTGCGAGGCCTTCCTGCCCATGGCCAACTGTGCGGAGAAGATCCTGGCCGCCAATGGAGTCGGCGACAAGGTGCGACTCATCCGAAAGCGGTCCACCGACATCCAAGTAGGCGGTGACATGCCGCAAAAGGCCAATCTACTGGTGGCCGAGCTGCTGGACACGGAACTGATAGGAGAGGGCGCCATCGGAATCTATAACCATGCCCATGCCGAGCTGCTCACCGAGGACGCTCTCTGCATTCCCGCTCGCGCCAGGTGCTACGCCCAGGTGGCCCAATCCCCGCTAGCTGCGCAGTGGAACAGCCTGAAAACCCTGGCCAACTTGGACGGTGAACCTCTGCTGCAGCCTCCAGAACAGCTCAAAAGCTGCCATGGAGAGGCCGGTCTGCACGACGTCCAGTTGTCGCAGCTGCCAAGCTCCGCCTTTCGTCCACTGACCGATCCCGTGGAGATCTTCCAGTTCGATTTTCAGCGCAAACAGGAACGTGAGAAGCAGCGGCAGCAACTGCTGAAACTCCAGTCTAAGCAACCTGGAGCCGCTGAGCTGGTCTTCTACTGGTGGGATATCCAGCTGGATTATGGTGGCGAGATACTGCTCAGCTGTGCCCCTTACTGGGCGCATCCCGAACTCAAAGAGATGGCAGCCGAGAAGGGAAAGGATCACCCGCTACCCAATGTGGTGCCATGGCGGGATCATTGGATGCAGGCCATCTACTACATACCTAAGCCCCTGCAACTGCTCGAGGCAGGTAAGCCCTTCCACCTGAGTTGCCATCACGACGAGTACTCCCTCTGGTTCGATGCTCGAGAAGAGGCGCCTACGAAAAGTGTGCGCCGCCATACCTGCTCCTGTGACCTGCATATGACCTACTCGCGCAGCAGGATCGGCCAGATTAACCAGGCCCCTCGAAACAAACGCTACCTGCGGTACCTGGAGCAAAACATTGAGGCGGGAAAATCAAATGTATTGGTCCTGGGAAACGGCTGTCTGCTGGGTCTGGCGAGTTCTGCTCTGGGTGCTGCCTCTGTGCAACTCCACGAACCTCATCGCTTCTCTCGAAGATTGCTTGAGTCGATTGTACAGCACAACAAGCTAAAGAACGTCCAGTTTGTTGAAAAAGTGGAGGAACTTGAAGACTCCCAGCTGGCTGTCCTTACTCACATCTTCGCGGAGCCCTACTTCCTTAATGCGATCCTGCCGTGGGACAACTTTTACTTTGGGACCTTGCTCATGAAAATCAAGGACAGGCTGCCGGAGAGCGTGCAGATCTCGCCATGTTCGGCGAAGATTTATGCCCTCCCAGTAGAGTTTCTGGACCTGCACAAAATTCGAGCCCCCGTTGGCAGCTGCGAGGGTTTCGATCTGCGTTTGTTTGATCAAATGGTTGAGGTATGTCAGTATTTATGATTTTATCGAATCGAATAATAATGTTTTCCATCACAGAGGTCTGCAGAGCAGGCAGTGTCCCTGGTGGAGGCCCAGCCTCTATGGGAATACCCCTGCCGCGCGCTTTCTGAGCCCCAGGAAGTGCTCAATGTGGAGTTTAGCAACTTTAGTAAAGAGCATAGCCTGAAAGGATGCATAGAACTGAAGCAGTGAGTAAAATCTATAAACAAATTCTGTATACGATAACAATCTGCGTCGTTTTCACAGTCCCGGAACCTGCAATGGAGTGGCTTTATGGGTGGACTGGCAATTGGTAGATGACAGCAGTCCCAAATCCGATGTGAGCAGTGGTCCCAGTGAACCCGTCATTCCCGGTGCCTTTGTAAAGTGGGACATGTTCGTGCGACAGGGGGTGCACTTTCCCAGGAAAAGCAAAGAAGCCGTCACCCATGTCGAATGGAGCACGGATTTCAAACCACTGCTGGGTGAACTGAATTTCAGTTTTAGCCAGAAGAAGCTATAGAAAACTGTTTGGAATTTTAGCATTTATTCACAAAAATTTGGACAAAACTTCAACGAGCAACGTCAGGGTAAATGCATTGAATGATTGATGTTTTTAAAAGCTGTCTAATCCTTGGGAATCTCGTTCTCCATGCGTGTGAGCGTGATGTTTCTGTCCGTCTGGGAGGAGCTGGTCACTTTCGAGCCGAACTCTCCTCCTCTGAGGCGCATACGAAGATCCAGAGCCCTGATGTCCGTCATTAGCGAGTGCTGCTTGTTCTCCAGATCCACGTCGATCCGCTTGCCGTGCTCCTCCAGCAGATTGAAGTTGGTCTTGCTCTCGTCGATCTTAACCTGCAGTCGGCGTCGGATCTCGCGCAGTTTCTCGACCTCCAGGCAGAGCATGTCGTGCGCCTGGTCCATGCACAGCTCCATTCCCGATCTCTGGGCCCGGTTCTCCAGGCGCGTTTCAGCCAGTTTCAGGGCATCGGTCTTGTCGCGTAACGCATTCTCCGAGGTGCGGATCTCGCACATTGCCTTCTCCATTTCGTCCTTCATCTTGAGCTGCTGCCACTCCATTTCGTTTCTGGCCCGCTGCGTCTCGAAAATCCGCTTGCGAATGGTGTGCTCCGCCCGCTCCTGCTGCGATTGGAGCATATTGCGCGCCTTCTCGCGGCACACGAACAAAGCCTCCCGGATGGCGTACGTATCGGCAAGCTCATTCTCCGCCAGCAGCTTTATGTTCTTCACGTTCTCCAGCCAAGTCTCGTAGGAGCATGAACTAAAGGAGTGATTCATTTTATAATAAAGTTAAAAAGCCCTTAACGAAGTAACTTATAACTTACTTCTTAGGATTCCTGGTGGGATCCGGCTTGTAGGAGATATTCGCCGAGTTGCGATCGAGAGCCAACTGGGAGTTGTCTAGCTGGACCGCCTCCACCTTAAATTCGATTTCCAGGCCGATCTTGAAGCGCACCTCCTCCAGCCGATTCAGCTTCTCCCAGGCCTTCTGGCAGCGATCAGCCAGCAGCCTCTGGTTGTTCTCCAATACAACCAGTTCGTTCTTGATCTCCGTATCGGCCTCGTCGTAGGTGATCTCCGAACCAAGTCGACCATCCCTCATGGTGAGGCACTCGGCTATAACGGATATCGGACCCGCCAGTGCCTCCAGCTCCCGTTCCGTGGCGTTCTTCTCCTCCTGCAGCATTAATATTTCGCGCTCAATCCTCTCGAAAGACTTTGAGATTATATCCCTCCAGCGATTCAATTCTGAGATACTGGTATTAAGGACAAATTAAAGTTATTCAAATTTATTCAGTACCCTTCAAGTCCTAGGGCAACCCAATGATGTGTCTTACTTTTATAGTTTAAAAAAAGCTTTAATAAATAAAAATAACCTTAAAATCACACTTGATTGAATGAATCGTTTTAAAATGATTTCCCGAAAATTATACCCAAATTCATATTAATGCCAGAAACGTTAACAAATATCACTAGTATTTAGTATTATTTAATACCTTGACTAAGCAAAATGATTGTGTTGTAACAATTATAGACTTACCGATCGGTCAAAGCTTCATTAGTTTCGTAGTTGGCCCAGTTGCCTTCGATCCTTGTCTCGTTCCTCAGCGATCTGGATGAATGGCGGATGGCGAATGCGTCTGATCTACGGGCATCCGCCACATTGCGCATCTGGTTCACCCGGGCGTACCAGTCCGTCAGCGAGATGTGCTGAAGCGGCTTCTCCATCGTTACCACCGAATGGAAGGCCATCGTTTTTGTTTTAAAGTTTTCAAAAAACAATAGGATTTGTTCTTAAACAATTTCAGAAAATGTGTGCTCTCAACTAGAACTCTCAAAGTGGACTGAAATAGTTGTCTGAGACATCGATTTCTAATGGTTGTTTGGTCAACGAACACTAGATCTCCAAGGCGTTTGGGTCATTGTCAAGGACAACGGACCATAATTTGTTTGTTGAGGTTGGGGGATATATAAATTTGTACATAGTTACATAAGTAATATTATTATTCTGAGAATTTTTCAGATTTTATCTCTTTTCAAGTAAATAGTATAAAGCTATGTAATTAAAATTAGATCGGTTTTTAGGCCTGTGCATAAAATGAGACGTTAGTCCCTTGCTTTTAAATTAACAGACCGACGGATTTCGACGGTCCTCTTAATGCTGATTAAAAATGTATCTAATTTATACATCCAAATATAATACCCTCTAGAAGAATATAATAAACCACAAGAAAAACCGTGGTAAACTATTAAAAAACTATAATCAAGTTAAAGGGGACAGACCTTGTCTGGATTAGCTCTTTGTGCAGATTGCTTCTCTCGTTCACTTTTTTATATCCCACACTCTAGAGTTATCTCTGCCAGTAAACCTCGTTTATAAAATTATAACAATATTTTAATTTACTAACATTTAATTTTATCTTAAAAAGTTATTTGCAATGTGGGAGGGTAGGTCGATATAAGACATTAAAAAAACTATATATTTATTACTTAAGAAATAGTCCCTCGTTTTTCTTAGTTTGTTCTGCTCATTAAGGTGTCAGTGCAGTCCACCTAACCTGGAGTTTTTCTTAAATCTCCGCTAGGAAACTAGCACCATTACCACCCAGATGGTAGTTTGGTGGTTTATTGAACTCGGTCTACGAATGGTTTGACATTCGATTGTTAAGCAACACGTTTGATTTAAAGCCTGAGGCGACAAGTGGAGCCACTTCGAAAGGCTCGCGACCGCGTGTCTCTGGCAAGTATCGTTTTGTGAGGACAAAAAGCAGTAGACAGTTGACCGAAAACGGCAGGAAGACCAAGGCACCCCAGAGACTCTGAAACGTCGGGAAGGTCATGCCAATGACAAAGTTGCACAGCCAGTATACAACGCTTCCCAGTGACATGGCGGCAGGACGGGAAGCAAGTTCAAACAGCTCTGTAAAGTGAAAAAAAGGGTCGATTGCACCGCGATTAATAGACAGATCAACGCACCTGCTCCGATGAAGAAGGGTATGGGTCCCAGGCCAAACTGAAAGAAGAATATGTACAGGAAGATGCAGCCAATGCAACCCATGGCAAACCAGCTAAAGCTCTCCTAATAGGGAATAGGTTAATTTTCGGCCTCTTGAATAAGTTGCACCTTTGCTACTCACAATAAAGTAGAGCATCATGGCAAACAAGAACAGGAAGATCGCGCTGAAAAAGGTGGACAAAAGCATTAGTGGTCGCCGGTTTACTCGTTCCAGCAACACGGGACCCAACATCGAGGTGGCCAGATTGAGGGAACCCGCACCCAGATTGGCCCACTCCGACGCCTGGACGGACAGACCCGCCTTGCGAAAGATGGACACCGAGTAGTAGAAGATCTGGAGGGAAAGACGGGATTTGAAATGACCAGTTGGAAAGTTAAGAGGGTGACCAAATACGCACTGCATTAATGCCCGATAGCTGCTGGCCACCCAGAAAAGCACAGACGATGATCAGGGGTAGGCGCAATTTAGGATCGCGCAGCACCTCCACCAATCCACTGGTCGCCACCTTGGAAGCAGCCTCCATCTCCATTTCGTCGATCTCTGCCTGCAGAGCGGAACTCTCCGACGTGTAGCCCCTCAGCAGCTGCAGCTGGCGACGGGCCTCCTCTTTGCGCCCCTTGACGACGTATAGCCACTTGGGACTCTCGGGATACCACCTGAAGGGGGCGTAACACGCCACCACCAGGAGGCCGTACAAGGCTAGTCCAAAGTGCCAACTCTCGGGACCTCCGAGCACCGAGCGTAGACTGAAAACCTGCGCCAAAACCACTCCGAGGGTCAGACCAATCGGACAGAGTGGTGCCAATGTGCTGCGTTGCGAGAGAGCCGATATCTCGCTGTGCCACATGGGCATGAAGGCCGTGAGGAGACCACCCGCAAGTCCAACCAGCAAGCGACCCAACAGCAGGAGCTCCACGGAACCCAAGGGTCGACAGGTGTAAAAAGAAATGGCGCCCAACGCCAGGAGGATACCACAGATGTTGAAGCAGCCGCGACGTCCAAAACGGTTAGCCATAGTGGCGCCCGTCATAGAACCAATGGCGCCTCCCACTAGGAATATGGAAACGAGGGCCGACCACAGGAGCTCTAGGCTTGACTCGCTCAGGTACAGATCGTAGCGGGCAATAAGCGTTTCGTTGCACCAGGAGCGCATGAGCTGGGGGTATGATTAGGGCTTCCTGAGGAACTTAAGTGCCGCTGGCGGAATCGGAGGGTACTCACCTCAGCGGGACTGTTCATCACACCCGTGCAGTATCCCACTGGAACGGCCGCTCCGAGCGAGGATCCGATTGCCGCCCATTTGAGGGACCAGGTCCACTGGGGCTGCTCCTCCTGGAAACATTACTTGTTGATATATTTTTCAAAATATAAACTTTCGGTATCCTTACCTGATGCTCCTTTCTGTGTACCATTAGTGGCGCCTTTTGAAGACTCAATGATTGGTCATGAAGCGAAACGTCCCCTTTTGGCTTTTCCATTGCGCAGCTGCTTGATGAAACGATTCTTATGGAGCTTTTGTTGACGAAACGTTGCCGAGAAACGGATCGTCGTGGATCGTATTTCATTCTTATATAGCATTATTTCTACAAAGATTAAGAATCACGTTTCTCAAACGTAAAGATAACCGTCATCTAAATGCGCTAAGGTCATGGCAAACCATGCCTATAATGAAAAATGGTTTTGCTTGTGGACTGTTAGGACGATTTGGTCCAATCATCTTCACGAAGTTTCCTAAATGGAAATAAACGGAGCGTTATTTGCATAATCTAATCAATGTCACGACGGTAATACATGGTTTTTAACACACCCCAGCATCGTATCACAGAAGCCGCTATAAAGCCGGTAAATACTTATCTCTAATTTTATGCGTAATTTGGATTAGTAGAGGTGCGATACACGTGCAGTAGTACAATAAGGAAAGCCGTAATGGACAGGCTGACCGACATTCTGCTTTAATCTGTATGAACGTCAATGGTATTAGCTATGATTTTTTAACTTCATCCGTATCTTGCAGCTGCATAATTGTTATTCAGATAGAAGAAAGCTCCAGTTGTAATTTAAATTTGCCCTCACACATTGTTATTAAAGAAGCGGTATTGTTTATTGGTAAGGTTTTAAGACTCAAGCACATGCAAAAATACGATTGATACATTTTGTAATGACTGCTTTTAAGCAATAAGCACCTATGACAGCTGTTGATCTCAAGCTTCGTATCCTGATATCAGGATCCGTATCCTGATCTTAGGATCAGTATTTTTACTTTGTATATGTAGATAAAACCACTTCTTTCTGGTTTCGGTATGAACCGAAGGTCAGAATAGAGATTTTGACATCCGTATCTGTTTTCTGATCTCTGAATCCGTATCCCGATCCCAGATCCGTATCCTCATCCCCAGAATTCTAGAAACCCACTCGCAGTTTCAAAAAATCGGATTTTCTTAAAAATAATCAAAAAAATGAATCAATTAATTTACCTATAAACGCGTTTTCCCAGAAGTAATGTTTTTTTAGCTGCCGAGTAAGACTTTTTGTAGAAGAACTAGTCCGATTTTAATAATTTTTTTTGCAATTGTTCACAAAACAAACCGCTATGTTAGGCCGAGTACGATTTTCGATTTTTTTTAATATTCAATTTTTACTTATTGATGCATAAATTTCGGGATAACATAGTCGACGTAACAACGAATCTAATAAATAAAATTTGTTGAAAAACATTGAAGCTATGATGATTTGCAGCTTAATTATTCCATAGTTCCTATGGCAGCTATACGATTGTTCCTAGGGGAGCTATATGCTATAGTCGTCCGATTTTTATGAAATTTAAACCGTAATTCTGAAATATTTAACCATTTCTATATCTCGAAAAACTAAAAAAAAAAATTAAAAACACCAAAGTTATAATTTTTTTTATATTTTTTTTATGATTGTTTCAACGGGAGCTATATGCTATAGTCGTCCGATTTTGATGAAATTCAAACCCTAATTCTGAAATATTTAACCATTACTATATCTCAAAGAACTAAACAAAAAATTAAAAAACAGCAAAGTTATCATTTTTTTATTTATTTTTCCGATTGTTCCTATGGGAGCTATATGCTATAGTCGTCCGATCCGGCTCGATCCGACTTATATACTACCTGCAATAGAATGACAACTTTTGGGAAAGTTTCATGCAGATAGCTTTAAAACTGAGAGACTAGTTTGCGTAGAAATGGACGGACAGACGGACATGGCTAGATCGACTCTCCTAGTGATGCTGATCAAGGAATATATATACTTTAGGGTCGGAGATGTCTCCTTCACTGCGTTGCATACTTCTGACTGAAATTATAACACTCTCTGCAAGGGTATAAAAATAACCAGAGACATAGTCGAAAGAGAAGAGGATGAGAGGTTACCTCTTCCCCAGGCAGCAATTTGAAAGTTCAGATAACCATTTAACCACTACCCAAAAATACTTCTAAAAGAGTTTGATAGAGTTAAAGACCCTCTTCAAAAAATTCTGCATACGCACCAGTGACTTTTGATAAATGGTGGGAACCATCCATCAAAAATCACAACCGTTTCGCTTGTATAAGATCTGTGGGTCTATTAGACTTATGCTTATTAATTTGAAAGTTAATTTAACCACTAACCCAAAGTATTAAAATTAAACAAAAGCAGGAAAAACTATTTCTAAAAGAGTTTGGTAGAGTTAAAGACCCTCTTCAAAAAATTCTGCATACGCACCAGTGACTTTTGATAAATGGTGGGAACCATCCATCAAAAATCATAAGATCTGTGGGTCTATTAGACTTATGCTTATTAATTTGCCAATGGAATCAGGCTATTAAAATGAACTTTTTGATTTTTTAAGTGTTAAGTAAGAGTATAGCCCGGATCTAAACATTCTGTTTAAGAATGTTATAAATATAGTCATTATTCATTAAAAAAAATGTTTTTTGTACAAATTTCAAATATTTTGTGTAACTTAATAATTTTTTTTTAAAGATCGAAAAGAATCGATGCTCAGAATGTAGAAAAAAATAGATATGGACCACAAATGATGTGCATGACGAGAAATTCAAACTGGAAAACGGTCACATGTTTAACTTTAGTCAGCCAACCGATCTAATAAGCCAAAGTGATTAATAAGAGATTCCCCGAATACCCTTAATATGAATTAAATTATTTACCAGAACAACATGATCACTGATCATAGATGAGCTAATTAAGTTCGTTCTGCTGAACGCTTATGATACATTAAGCATTCATTAATTAATTATTGTTTGTTTATATGTTTTTTATTTTGTTTGCTTACATTCTGATTTTTCTGTTTATCTTTTCAATATTTATACCATCGATATAGGCTAGCAGATATGTACCATGTAGCGTACTATTTTGACACTGCTTTTGTTGATCATAATATAAGAGTTTGTGCACTATGATCAGTAATAATTCGCGCTCAGATGACAGATGGCAGTAATAAATTAAAAGTGCTTTTTAGTTGATACCAAAATTAGTTTTTAAGAAATTTTTAAAACGTCAAATAGTATATATTTTTCCTAACTTAAACATCTTCTTTTTTTACTTTCAAATGTTAATAATTAAATAATTTAATTGTGGTTTTTACTAATGCAATTGGCTTGTTTTTATTAACATCGGTGTACATTCTAACCGCTGTTCTTCTCCATGGGTTTGGACTCCGCTAACCGTATATCGAAGTCTTCAACCTTTTATTATTTGGTATTTTTAGCCAACAATTTTCGGTATATCAACGCGGTCACACTGCCACACACACGTGTTTTTCTTTTCAAGCGTTTTGGTTGCCGCGTGTTAACGGGTCCAATCACATTTTGTTAAAAGTTGTATTAAAAAGTGCAAGTACAGCACCTTAAAATGGGCAAACCAGGTGCGCAAACCATTCCTTTATTGAGCCTAATTAAAGCACGCGAAAAATCTACTGTTTATGTAGCCAAACTTAACCTCTTAGTGGGTGCATATTTAAATTTAATTAATTTCTATTGCAGGATTTAGTCCACGCGGCGGTGGCGGCGGCGAAGGAAGAGGAGGAGGTGGTGGCTTCCGTGGGCGTGGCGGCGGCGGAGGTGGCGGTGGAGGATTTGGAGGTGGCGGCCGTGGTCGCGGCGGCGGTGGAGATCGTGGAGGTCGCGGAGGATTTGGTGGCCGTGGCGGCGGACGTGGTGGTGGCGATCGCGGAGGCGGTGGCCGTGGTGGCTTTGGAGGACGAGGAGGTGGCGGCGGCCGCGGTGGCTTCGGAGGACGAGGAGGAGGCGGTGGTCGTGGCGGCGGCGGACGTGGAGGTGGCGCCGGCGGCTTCAAGGCCGGCAAAACGGTCACCATTGAAGCCCATCGTCACGAGGGCGTGTTCATTGCCCGCGGCAAGGAGGATGCCCTGGTCACCAGGAACTTTGTCCCCGGATCCGAGGTGTACGGCGAGAAGCGCATCTCCGTCGAGGTTAGTCTTTCACCCCCCAACCTTTGCTATAATCCCAATCCCCAGCTGATGATGAGGTTGTGCAGGGGTACAGAACATGGCACCATGTGGCCATGAGCATCCTTGGCGGCCACCTGTGGCTGTGTGCACTCCAGGTGCACGTGAAGCAGTCGCGGGTGCTCCACGGTCTGCTTAGAACAATGCACAACTGAGGCGCTGTCTATTCCAAAACAATCCAAACCCAAACAAATCCACCATTTTGAAAAGTGATTTTCAGATAGTTTCAAGCCCTTTATCTTCGAAATACCACATGTTTATTTACCATTTTTTTTTTCAACTTATCTCACGTTTTTTAAATTTTCACAAAACTGTAAATCTGTTACATTTTTTTTAAAATCGCGTTACAAAATATTGCTGCCAAGTGTTTATTAAGTAAATGCTTAGTTTTAGTAAATTTCGACTTTACTTAACGAGCGATGAATATTTAGCAAACAAATTAATTATTTATAGTAAATATAAACCTGTTTATAAGACCCGCTCTTTCAAAAAAATCGAATCCTAGAAAATCCCAGTGATCTTTGTTCCCTCCTATCATATCCCAGCTATTTTTCAAACTACAAGTATTTATTTATTATTAAAAACCAACTCATCAAAACTCGTAACCACCTTTTAAATTTCCTTTCAGACCAATGGTGAGAAGATTGAGTACCGTGTGTGGAATCCCTTCCGCTCCAAGCTGGCTGCTGCCGTCCTGGGTGGAGTTGAGCAGATCCACATGCCGCCAGGTTCCAAGGTTCTGTACCTGGGCGCCGCTTCCGGAACGACAGTTTCCCATGTGTCGGATGTGGTGGGACCCGAGGGCCTGGTCTACGCCGTGGAGTTCTCACACCGATCCGGTCGCGATCTGATCAACGTGGCCAAGAAGCGCACCAACATCATACCGATCATCGAGGACGCTCGCCATCCACACAAGTACCGCATGCTGGTTGGCATGGTGGACACGATTTTCGCCGACGTTGCCCAGCCAGATCAGGGTCGTATTGTGGCACTAAATGCCCAGCACTTCCTGAAGAACGGCGGCCACTTTGTCATCTCGATCAAGGCCTCCTGCATTGACTCTACGGCGCAGCCGGAAGCGGTATTCGCTGCCGAGGTGAAGAAAATGCAGGCGGACAAGCTGAAGCCGCAGGAGCAGCTCACGCTGGAGCCCTATGAGCGAGACCACGCCGTCGTTGTCGGCGTCTACCGACCACCGCCCAAGCAGTAAGCAGCTGCCTTCTGCCGGTTCTAGTTTTAAGGCTATTGTACTAATACAGACGTGTTGTATTAAGTTTCTTTTTAAATATAAAACCATAGTTTTAAAGATAAATCAAAATGCAAACTATTTTTGTAGCAGACGTACAAAATATACACAGAAACCAAAAGAAAATGTGAGACTTGGCGGAGGTCCTATTTTAAAAAAGATTTTCTAAATCAGATGAGAGCGAATCATTGGTTTGTATAAAAACTAAACTACATGTTTTCAAATCAGAAATTGTGAGTTAAATTGGACTACATCTGTTGATACAATTGAAGCGGTTCCCAATAAATTGATCCCCATTTTGACTTCACCGATATTCCTTTATAATGTCTTATAGTTGCCAAACTAAACTAATAGGTTAATAGATTTTTTTTGTTTCAAAACAATTTTTGTTAAACAAAAACTTTTTAATAATCGTATAGCTTAAGACTGGATTAAATAAACACAAGCTTTTCCAAACATCACAGGAAATAAATGTACCAATGAAACATATTATAAACAAATTGAAAAGTAAACATTTGTACAATTAGCAACTACATAACAAAAACATATAAACAAATATAAAAGAAAAAATAATTCCCGCTGCGGACAGGATTCGAACCTGTGCGGGTAGAACCCAATGGATTTCAAGTCCATCTCCTTAACCACTCGGACACCGCAGCTTTGCCGGCGCAGTGCCGAAGTTCCAACTTGGTATGAGTCGGAGATTTCAGCACTGCTTCCAACCCCTTCTAGCCTACTGTACCAATATTTAGCCAGGGATGGCATATGCTTTATTTGGACACAAACCCAGTAGTGTCTTGGCTAATAATATTCTTTACCGAAATTAAACTAACGTGCGAGTTCCGGTATCGTAGCTGTGTGGTCTAATGTGAAAAGAAAATTCGAATTAATAATTTAAATTACTATTTGGTAAAAATAATATTTTTTACTTTTATATTTAAAAATACGTTATCCAATTGAATTGACATCTCTATTAATTTGGATAACTACAAAAACGACGAAAATTAAATTAAAGCATATATTTAAAATGTGTTAATTCAAATACTTACCATCTTCATAATTATGTGCCAGAATAAAAGTTAATTGCAAATAATGTTAGAAGATGGTTACTGTCATTTTCATTGCAAAAACTCCTACAAAGTATTAAGCAGCAGAATGATGACATAACAAATAGCCAAACTTTCGATAAGGCTGCGGTGTCCGAGTGGTTAAGGAGATGGACTTGAAATCCATTGGGTTCTACCCGCACAGGTTCAAGTCCTGTCCGCAGCGATTTGTGGTTGAACAATTTTTTTTTAATTTCTAATTACTTGTTTAGCCGTCTGCAAGCAAACTTAGAATATAAAAAAACGTCAAATCAGACATCATTTTTTTCTCAGTGCTTAGAACATGTAAATAGGCTTAACTTAGGGTGCTTAAACATTATACGGCGCAAAAGGCACGATACAGATCATAATCAGGCTTAAAAATGTAATAATTTGAAAAACGGGGTTTAATTGTGCGGAAATATTGTTTGGATGTTCCTAGTTATGTGATTCTGTTCGTTTCTGTGGCAGCTCAGCAACAAGACCGCATGCAAACGGACGAACATGCTTATATAAATTTTAAGGACGTGTTAATATAAATTATGGTCTTAAGAAATCTTCTTTCTGTAATTCAAATCCTTACGTTCAAATCTTTTCCGAAGCGATGTGAGTGAGACATTAAAAAAATGGTTTATCATTTAAATTACTTTATTTAGCCGTTTTGCAGCGATCTCGCAATATAACAATATAGAGGCATAGAGCATTTTTCTCAGTGTTGATAGAGTACGACATTAAGCTTAGCCTAGGATTTCCCATTTGCGGGCGCTTGAAGATTCTGCCTTGCGAAAGACACACAGATCATAATCATTACAAGAGAACACTGGTTTTAATTTTTCTCGTTTAACTATAGGTCTTAGCAGCTAGGGTAAAATCGTAATCGCGTTGATTTTTGAATAAATGTATATCACCGAATTCGTCAGCGGCTCCGCTAAAGACACGACTACAACTTGGCGCGCTTGGGCACGCCGATGGCCTCCAGAACACCGCAAGTCTCCAAGTGATTGAAAAGCGTCTGCAGATACTCATCGCGATGCTTCACGTAGTGGGCCGCATGCTGGGATCGCTCCCAGCGCTTGAATGTCACCTTGATGTCCGCCCGCTCCCAGTTCTCGCGCACCGCCTGGTTGGAGGATGGCGGACCGATGGGATCGTTGTCCGACACAAAGAACAGCGCCGGGGCCTTGAGCAGTGTGGAGTGGAACATCTGGCTGGATCGCATATAGTGAATGGTGGCCTGGTTGTGGAATGTCTTCAGGTGGTACAGCGTATAGTTGCGCAGGGCGCTCTGCATGCGCTCGTTTCTGGGGAAAATCGATTTGGGAACCCCCACTGGGATCTCGGTGATGTCGGCGGCGCTGTCCCAGACCTGGCACACGAAACGCTCCAAGATGCTGCCATAGCGATCCATGTCGCGTGACATCTGCAGCATGATCTCGCCCAATTGGTAGGCGCCCACAGAGAAACCATGCATCACGATCGGCTCATACGACTTGTTGCTCTCCAGAAATCGCAGAGTCTCAGCGGCCACCACCTGGTCAGTGATAAAAATGGAAACATTAGTTTACTATCTGCGGTTTTCATTTTATCGAAATATAATTTATTTTATACCTGGGCTCCTTTGACCGGCCAGAGCAACTGCCAGGGCGTAATGTGTACCACCACCACATCGAATCCCATATCCGTGTAGATCTGGGCGTACTTCTTCAGGTGCTTTTGCTTTGCCATCAGCCAGGCCATCATGAGGACCAGTGGGTTGCCAGTTGGCTTTTTAAAAGCCAGCGTCTTGGGATCCACCTCGACTTGAGTCTTGTTGTGTGTGTACAGAGTCATATTCTTGGTAATGTCCTGCGAGGATATATACCGGCGATTCTTCGAAGGTGCCATGGCGCTCTGTGTAAAAGACAATTCGCTATCAATCTTAATGAGGCCCAGCTGATATGAGTGACTAGTGAAAGAAAGTGAAACTTTAAGAACAGAACAAATAATTCAAGCGCTGTAGACACATTATAAAATTGTCATTGTATATACATATGCATACAATTTCAACTATCTTCGCCGGGAATTGAGTGGGCTCTTTTAATATACGACCAACCGGCTGCACCTGTACTATTGTACAACCTAATCGCACTAGAAACCAAAGTTTGGATAGGTCCAGTCGCTAGCTGTATCGCTGACTGATAAGATTTGAAGGTTTGAGTACTTAAAATGGTCTGATCGGTTAGAGTTTGACTGTAGATTAACTGGGGCACTAAAATCCATGCAAATTATTGGGAATATTTGATATAGCTGTGATTAATCCTCGGCAACAGCTGCGGACCTTGAAAAAGTCGCTGAACACGTGATAAAAATCAGCTGTTCCTGATAAAATTACTTCAGCTGTGCGTGCGTTTTGTCCATTCGTAAGGATCGTAAGTGCTACTGAGTAAGATATTTAATTACAGTATTGAACACCTTAATGGAAGACAGATCTAGCTACAAAGTGTACACAGTGTTAGACTGCTCAATAAAATGTAGTACAACCGTTATACTTTTCCGTTTCGCTTCCGTATAAAATTTGTTAGTATCAAATTATCAGAAATTGCTCCTAAGCAAACGACCAATTAGCTCAATGGAAACAGACGAAATGAAGGCGGTGCAAAGGTGTTAGCTTCTTTTCCTATATTTTACCAAGGCTAATCTGACTGATAGCATTCCGGATTCGAAGATAGCCCTGCCAAGTCTTAAGATAAGCAGTTGTAATTTAGATTAGTGCCGGACAGACGGACTGATTTGGTGACCGAATAGTTCCCACATAAATTCGTTATGGCAAAAAAGACAGATCAAATAATTTAAGCTCTGAGTGAATGAGAGAGGCTGGAGAAAACTTTCACTTTAGCTTAACATTATGAACTTGAGCCGAAAGTTCACGGCCACTCACACGTTTCGCGCGATGATAGATTTTCAGCAGTATAATTGCCAAAATGACCAGCAATGTTATCTCAATCAGGAAGTCCATATTGAAGATAAAACTAAACAGGTGCAACGACTTTGACTTACTGACTGATCCACAAAATATAGCATATACCCAGCGATATATAGCATATACCTGAATAGTGGAACGATCGTGGATAGTTGAGCGGAATTGAGTCGAGCTTACATTCCCCATGGAAAATAGTTATTTCAGTTGATGTTTGTGTATATGGAGGAATATGTTTTTTCTACTCTTTGCTGCACGGGCTTAAATTACATTGCGGCACTGGAAGCCTGAGACCCCTTTCGGAAAAGTAAACATGAAGTCTCGACTAGGAGATACCATTTAAAAACCAGATTCACTACCTTAACAACCCTTTTCGGCGGTCTAATGTGTAAATTGTGCCCAAAAGAACCAGCAATTTAGGCGTTTAAATAGGCTGGCATATGATATATTGTATTAAAATTATAAATTTTAGTTTATATAGAGGTCTAAGAACCCAAAATACCCTTGCACACAATAAGTTCTAGGTAAATTCAACTTGCTGCCTGAAAATAAACAGAGAACACGAATGTTTGGCGGCTCGGGCGAAAGCTTGTCATTGGGCGCCATTATGATTTGAATCATTGAAAAAGCTATGCCACAGCTCAATTGAGCTTGCTCAATGCGAGGGTGGTTACAAAAATACGATCATGGGTTGCCGTTGCAGTTCAGTGGAATTCGTTATCGGTGATTTCACTTTCTGTAATTCATATGTATATATGCTCAATAATTAGCTGGTTAGTTCAAGCGGTTAATGAGTCTTTACTAATTGCAGGTCATTGGTAAACAATAATTAAAAAAATGTTTAAATTCGTATTCGTAGGCAAGGCTGTACATATCACCATAGAAGAGGAGAGGTTGCGAGAGATAGAGAGCCAAAATTATTTGCCGGGTACAAAGGGCAGGGAATACAATTTCTCAAGCATGCAAACTTAAAAATGCACAATATCAAGAGTTAAATGAATTAAATAAGCTATGGTTCAATCACAGATCAACAGATGTCAAAGAAAATATAAATGGGAACTGTGGAAGACCCTGACAATAAACACCCTTTTATGAATGATATTTAATTTGTAAACCGAACTATAGCCAATTTTGTCTAAGTTTCTAAGCTAGCTAACTTTTATGACACTTCTTACTTCAACTTGTTTTGCGACCGGTTATAATATACTGTTATAGTAGATCACACTATCAAAATTAGGTAGATTAAAACCCTAGCTCTTGGATAATATAAAACTATTTTTAAGTTCACTATGTAGCCACCTGGCGAATAATTTATTATTGTCCGCGTCATGGACTTCTATATTTAATCTCAAGTCGATCTTGGACACTTATTTTTATCTATCGATTGGTAGTCATTCTGTCAAATAAGTAGTTATTAGAAATCCTTTAACCGAAGAACGGGTACAAGTATTTTTCAGAATTTAAAAACTGAAGTTTTTACACACATGAACCTTGCACTATAAAATCTTCACTTTACTCGCTTAATGAACACAATGACATTAAAGATAATGCAAATTTTAGCTACTTATATGCCGAGGCTTGCTTTATCTTTATCTTAATATTTTTGTTTTTAATTTTTCTGTATAAATAAAACATATGTAAAGTCAAAAGTTAATAGAGATAAAAAGGTGTAATAGGTAAATCATAATTTATAATTTTTAACTGTAGATTTGAATTAGCAAAAAGCATTTCAGTTTAAAATTATGTGTGGTGATTCCTGCTGTATAAATAATTCAGTTAAACATATTTTTGGATTAATGGATGTATGGCGAAGAGTAAGCAATGTTTCTAGATAGTGACTCAAGCACAAAATTAACGGATTTTTCTTTAAAATACTGAATAAAAACGGTTGTTTTTTGTTTGGGCGGGCTGAGATGTCCAAAACTGGATCCTATCTTTTTAAAGTTTTTTCTACCCATTAGATAGATTATTTTTAAAGGATTTTGGAGGAAAGCTAAATATCTGACAAAGTATCTTAATTAACGAAAGCGAGAGATTCTTCTCAAAGCAACAAAAAGCTAAACTTTGAGTTAATAAATTAGTATAAGTAAAAATAAAGTCTCAATCTGGACTTCTGTTGATAGGAAACTGAACCTGTCTCCTGGACACCCAAAAAGATGGATTATTTCGGGATTAAAGCTTACATTCGGAACCGCCTGCTGCTGCTGGTGGCCTGTCTGCAGGCTCGAGAAGTTCCGGATCAGAGGTGGCTGGATCTGGCGGATCGGGGGGCTCTTCAGCAGTCCCTGGGTTTGGCAGCCCCCGAAAAAGCTGTCCGCGTAGACATTCTCGTACGGCACGGCTGCCCGGCTATTTTGTGCTATTTGGTCGCGAGGAATGGAACGTGCAATGCAGAAAAACGATTATAAATAAACGGGAGCGGGTCGAAATCGGGGAGCAATTACCACCAAAGGACAGGCCCACGGCCAGAGTTGCGGCTGTTCGTCCGGCGAAGGGCAGGCTCATCGATTTTCTCGCCGCCGTTGCGTAAAATGCTGTGCGAAAAAAGTGCGCAGCCATTGCGGTAAATTGCACGGAAATTGCAGAACGGGGACTACTTTCTCAGCGAATACTTTCACAAAAGCGCTTTGGACACAGACTGAAAAATGAATGGCAATGGTTTTTCTCATTTGCGTTCTGCACACACACACACACACACACACACCCGCGCTTACACGCACGGACACTCACACAAACACAGGCCAATGCACACAAATTGCACTTTGTACCCACTGCAGACGAGTCTCAATTTTTATTATTAAATTGATAAATTGAGATTCAGGTTCTAATTTGCCTCCCTTGCCTGTGCGTGTGAGTCCGGGTATGTGTGTGTGTGTGTGCGTGAGTGCGGGGTGTGTATGTGTGGATATTGATGATTTTTAATTGGTAACGTACTAAATCGATCGCCGTAACACTTACGCTAACGTCGTGCTCCCGTGTTTCGATTTGTTTGCTTAATAATTTCAATTCCGCCCCCGACCACAAACCGCATAACAGTGAGACCGTTTGATTGTCTCTATGGCGACGAAAAATAATTTCTGCTAGTCGGTATTTATTCACCCGTTTTGGTATTTTTCAACACAGAAATAAATTTGTATGTGATTTTCTTTACATTTTTTTTCTTCTTTTTGGCGCAATGTGAATAATTTAAGTTGTATTGCATTTAACTTCTACATTTTAAGACATATTACAAGAATTTTTAAATATAAAAATGTAATATGTAAAATAAATCAAAAAAATCAATAGGCTGCAATTGGAGTTTTGTAATTTACCAAACAAAAAAAGAATATTTTGTCAATTCTTAAAAATAATAAGAAAATAAAAAAGTCTTGGTCTGTTAGGTATATTGACTGACATATAGACCAAGATCTATTGGTTTGATTGTAATAAAATTACAATTATTAGCTTAAAAGTGTTATATAAGTTACCATAACGTAAGTCTCTTGTGTAATTAAATATATAATACTTAAATAAAAAAAAACAAACAGGAGTGTGAAAGGGTTTTTGATTAAATTTCTATCGACAACCCATTATTAACTGAAGAATCACATAAAATAAATCTTTATACAAATTTCCGAGAGAAACTTTTATTTAAAGTGCACTATTTTATCTTAAACAAATGTATGAAACAGTATATTTCGGCTAAGCACCTACGGTCACACCGAATCTTTGAGCAGGGCAGGAAAACGTAAACACCGTCAAATGGAGCACGCGGAGGCTGTTTCTGGAGAGGATTCGTCGCCAGAGGAGATCAAATGCAGTCCGCAGCTCAAGCCCTCGTCCAATACGGCCATAAAGTGCCTGAAGTGCGACAAGGTGTACATATTTCCCGCCGACAAAGATGACTGCCTGGCGCACTTGTATCTGGAGCACCGCCTGGTCATAGCCGATGTGGAAGATATAGCGCTTTTGGAGGACTATCTGCAGTACTGGGGCAAGGAGTTTCAGGGTAGGAGGATGACCTTTCCCTTAAAGTAAACTTTTAATTGTTATACCCCAACCGTAGCACATGAATTTGAACAATATTGCACCACCATGTTTCTGGATCAACTCCCCGATGGGAAATATGCCAAGAACGAGAAGTACTATCTTCTGTGTGATATCCTGCCCCAGGACTACGAGCTGCGACAAAGGTTAAAGGAGAAGCGCTTGAGTGAAGCCCTCAAGCGGCATCAGTTCGAGCTCACAGACAGAAATTTCTCCAAGGAGTGCCTGTTCTGCAGGACCATAATCAAGGGTTTGAGAGCAGACTACCTGGACCACCTGTTCGACAAGCACTTCCTGCTGGTGGGCAAGCCCGAGAAGCTGGTGTACGTGGACGAGCTGCTGGATCACCTAGAGGAGAACCTGAACCGTTTAGTGTGTCTCTACTGCGAAAAGATTTTTAGGGATCGGCCCACGCTCAAGGAGCACATGCGCAAGAAGGGTCACAAGCGGATCAACCCGAACAGAAGGGAGTACGACAAGTACTTCCTCATCAACTATAATCGTGGACCAGCGGCTCCAACGCCCCGGAAACAGCACCATCAAAAGAGAAGACAGGAAACCGCATCCGTGTCCACATGCGCTGATCCGGAAACCGGCAGCGTGGACTTTGACAAACACTTTGCCCGTCCGGATTCGGATGGCGAACACGATTCGGACTGGTCGGATTGGGCGGCGGATGGTGAACCGAGTGCTATCAAGTGCCTTTTTTGCTGTCATCTTGGGGACAACTTTGTCGCCCTCAAGGAGCACATGAGTGGGGTCCATCGTTTGGATTTTGACAAAGGCCACCTGCTCCCTGAACTTCTACCAACGGGTGAAGGTGGTCAACTACCTGCGCCGGCAAATGTGCATGCTGCGCTGCGTTACCTGTGACCTCCAGTTCGACGAGCAGGAGTTGCTGGTGGAGCACATGGCCCAGGAGTCGCATTGCGGGGTCGGAAGCAAAGTGAACTGGGACAAACCGGAGTTCTTCTTTCCTTACATGGAGAACGACGGACTGCTGTGCGTGCTGGACGACTCCGCAGACGATGATCCGGAAGCCGATGTGGTGCGCATCATCTCCGAGGACAGTCTAGCTCAGATCAACAAGGATGCGGAGCGATTGTCTCTCGAGAATTTTAAGCTGTAAAGTGTTGAAACGATTTAGTTTGGAACAATTAATTAAATATATGTATATATAACTACTCGATGTGCTTTTTATTCATTAAACTTTAAAGCATTGAAGCTTCAACCTATTGGAACTCCTGGGCTTTAAGATGTCCTTAAGAATCCAAATCAGAGATAAACAAATTAAAAAAAAAAATAAAATAATAAAAATGTAACGATTATTTTGTGCCTCATAAATGTTGACAAGTTAGAAACCATTTTTTTTTGTTTCGTACCTTTGTGAGTTTAGTTCTCAAAGAAATCTATTGCAAATATTTTTAATGAGTTAATTTGTGATTACATTTTTTTAAATTCTCATATTTGTTTTAACAATTTTTTAATAATGATAACAATAATAAGTAAAAATTATTTTATTTTGTTTTGTACCTTTTTGAGTTCTCAACGAAATCTATGCAAAATTTTTTAACGAGTTTATTTGGGATTAATTTTCTTAATTTTTTTTAATTATCTTGTTTTGCTGTTTTTGATACCAGTGGTTATAAGAAATTGTTATTATTAATATAATTGTAATTACTTTCTTGAATATTGAGAAGAGGTGTCGTATATATGTATAAATATGGTTGAATCGGAGTAAACTCTAATTTCTCAGTGTCTTCATTCGAAAAAGAAGTTATTTATTAATTTTATTTGTTATACAATTTAAAGAATATTTTATTTTCATGCTCACAGATTGGATTTTTAAATTATTATTATAAATATTTATGAAATAGACCACTTAAGGGTTAATATCCATATTTCCTCCAGTGAATACACACCAAATGCGCAAATAAAAACATAGATGATGAAGCCCTGGCCCCATGCGATAGTATCGAGTAAACATCGATATTTGACCCAGCTCTACAGACTGACATCATTCCCGCACACAAAACACCAAAATAAAGAGAAATCGAGCGAAAATGGAGGCCCTGGACATTCTGGAGAAGCGCATCGATGCTCTGACGCGAGTCCTGGGTCCCGTGCAGGATTCGGAGGCGGGGGAGGGCGTAGTGGACGCCCTGTGCTCGGCACACGCCCTCCTGGGCGAAGCCACTACGGGCAGTGTTCCACTGCAGCAGTGTGTGAAGCGATCTAGCGAACTGGAGAAGTACCTGGACCCCAACTTCCTGGAGGAGCAGCAGCAGGTGCGCTCCAAGGAGGTCTACCTGCACGCCGTGGCCCCCGAGCTGCACACCCAGGCCGAGCAGCTGGAGAGGATCAGGCAGCTGGAACCCGCTCTGGGGGCGGAGTACTTCCGCAGCATTCCCGCCGAGTGCCTGGACCAGCTGAAGGGTATCACCCAGAACAACGGGGAGTACGCCCAGCAGAGCGAACTCATCGAGGAGAGCCTGGTCTTGGCCATGAAGCGGTACGGCGAAATCCAGGCGGGATTACTCAGCTCCCTGGACGCCATGAGCGACCGGCTGGACCAGGTGGAGGAGCGCATGGAGCAGCGGAAGCGGGCGGAGCTCAGCAAGGATGTGCCGCCCAAGGATTGAGCGACTATAGCTCCAAAGACTGCTGAAAGTATTTTGTACGACCCTGTTTCCAAATCCTTTCCTTAGTCACTTTTGGCTTTTTGCTCAATTCGGTTTCTAAAGAAAAGTCTTGGATCAATTTCATGTAAGCTCGATGTGAAAACTGAAATAGAAGCAATTCGTAAGCAAACTTGATTGGAATTGGAAATGGAATCCGGGATTTTAGATTTCCTAATCACTTTTTATCGAGAAGTGGCTAATGATGCTCTTTCAATTGTAAGTTTCCTTTTTAAAAATTATTTAATAATAGCACAATAAATTAAATTAACCAAATAAAACGGCTAAAAATAATTTACGTAAGTGATTTTGTTTTGCCAAACCAGTTTGAAAAGAATTGATTAAAATAACATTTCCCAACAGCTATCCGCATTTTTTAATTTAAAATGTCACTGATTACAACACTGATTTCCTAATCGCTTTATAGTATGTCCGAAAACAATATAAATTGAAACAGATCCTATTAGAAACTCTTCCCTTAAATGAAGGATGTGATATCTTTAGAAACATATTACAAAAGCTCTTAAAAAAAACCAAATTAATCCATAAAGTTAAATATATTTTTGTATTACTAAAAACACAGATAAGATTATTGGCAAAATGTTTATTCCCTTACATAAGTATATAATAAAAAGACAATTATCTAAAAAATGTAGAAGGAAACACTTATGATAAAAAAGAAAGAACAATTTCATTTTAAATCGGTATTTATGCTAGCACAACAGACAACGTTACCAAATTAAAAATAGCCTAAGCACGGCTTGAATCCAACGAATATCCTTTCTACTACAGTAAGAGGCACAGTCTTGACTTCTCTTCTTCCCGACGGAGAAGTCCGGTGCTCCTAGAAACGGAGCTCGTTCCTTAGTATCTTTCGTAAGCGGATAAGGTGAGCGGAGCATAAACGCCATTCGGCTGGGCGTAGAATAGTTCGTCCTCTATGAGTTCCGGATTGAAGCCCTGCTGCTGGAGCTCCACTTTGCGCAGCTTGAAGGTGCCCGTCAGGTCGATTCTTCGCAGGAACCTCAGGAACTGCGGTCTCGCATAGTTGGGCAGGGTTTTGGTCAGTTCCTCGCCCAGCTGGCTGACCTTCACCTCGCGAGCGGGATCGTAAATGGCTGCCATTCCGGCTCTTCCCTCGGTGTTGGGCACGCTCACTCCGTACACAATCACATCCTTGTAGCCAGCCAGATTGCTTAGCTGCGCCTCCACCTCGCT
Organism: Drosophila gunungcola; assembly: GCF_025200985.1. Lineage (NCBI taxonomy): Eukaryota > Metazoa > Arthropoda > Insecta > Diptera > Drosophilidae > Drosophila > Drosophila gunungcola. Next base: position 2,182,961 of record NW_026453169.1, on the reverse strand, counting down.
GGTGGACACATTCTCACCCTTCCAGCGGAATGTGTCGCCGGTGCGATCCTTGAAGTACAGATAGCCCCGCTCGTCGGCCACCAGAAGATCCCCCGAAATGAAGGCCATGTCGCCCTTGGAGAAGACATCGTGCACCACCTTCTTGGAGGAGGCCTTCTGGTCAACATAGCCCAGGAACTCCCTGCACGGATTTCCCCTCACAATCTTTCCTATAAAGACGCCTGGCTCGTCGGCTTCACATCTCTCGCAGAGTCCCTTGCTGTTCCTCAAAGGCTCTCCCGTGTGGGGATCTGCTTTAATGATCGATATCGGGTAGATCTGCGGCAGTATGCGGGATACAAAGCCAATTGCTCCCACGGTGCTGTCATTATTCATGATGTTGGCATTGCCCTCGGTGGCTCCGTAGAATTCGCCCACCTTCTTAATCCCAAATCGTTCCACGAACTGCGGCCAAATCTGTGGTCGCAGTCCGTTGCCAAACACCATGCGCACTTGGTGCTGCCGATCGTGAGGAGCTGATGGAGTGGCCAGAATATAACGAGCCATCTCACCAATGTATTGACCAACCTGTGGAAAATATATTGGTAAAAGTTATACAAAATATGGATTTACGAAAGGGTGGCAGATATTACCGTGCACTGAAAGCGAGCACAGTCCGAAAAGTAGCCAGAGGCACTGAATTTCTTTCGTACGACAACTGTGGAACCAAAGAGCAAGGCCTGACCCATGCTCATCACTCCGCCAGCGGTGTGATACAAGGGCAACGGGGTGTAGAACACATCCTGATCCTTAAAACCAAGTGTATAGTGAATGCCGGCAGCTATGAAGAAGTATCTGATAAGGAAGACATCGTATTATGGGATAATAAATTATGTTAAAAAGAAGACCCCACCGAGAATGCGTGATGACGGCTGCCTTAGGCAATCCCGTGGTGCCCGAAGTGTAGATGTAGACCAGCTTGTCATGATGATCCGCTCGAGAAGCACCAGCCGCCACTTTGTCCTTGGCAGCCGTCTCCAGGAGACCATTCAACTGCTGGGCCAATCCCTGGCTGAGACCCTCGGACGCCACAATTTCCTGGGTGGCCTCGTCGTTGAACTGATAAAGTCCCACATGGGCGGGCAGATCCTTGGCTATGTCCATTACGGCCGATCGAAAACTGGCTCCGTAAATGAGAGCCGTGCACTGCCCCACTGTGATGCTGTGCTGCAGGGATGCCCCTCGGAGGTTCGTGTTTATAAGCGGCGTGATCACTCCGATCTTGGACAGACCCAGCCAGGTGGCCACGAATTCCGCACGGTTTTCCAGCAGCAGACCCACCACATCGCCCTTTTTATAGCCATGGCTGTGGAACACGTTGGCCACTCGGTTCGCGTGCTCATTCACCTGCCGGAAGGTCCATTGCTGGGACTCACTCACAATGGCCAACTTGTCCGGCTGCCGGGCCACGTTCGCCTCGAAGACGTCTCCGATGTTCAAGTTCTTGCGCTCATGCCGTTTAATGAACATTAAAACACGGATGTAGGCGAAGAGAGCACTGTAAAGCATAATTGTATTAGATAAAATAAGGGTGGGATAATTACAAGATTTCACCGGTACTTTATCTTAAACAAACAATATTTTTCTTTGTTTGCACATATATGGTGTGTATTATTGTGCGTTTAACTTACACAGTATCGCGGGGAGTGGTGACCGCTGCTATATAGAACCATCGCCATCCGGGGCGCACTAGCAATGTGGCTATCAAGCTGGCATATAGGGTGGCCACTCCATACCAAGGTCCTTTGTAATAAAGGATCAGGCCAGAAACTGCTGCCAGGGCAGGAGTTAAGATCCATTGAAGATAACGCCGCCAATCGGACTTCTTCGGTTGTGTTAAAGCTTTCGGTGAGTCTATGCTAATCGTCACCTACAAAATTGCATACAATCCGTTAGATTAGATAGATATGATCTATAGTGAATTAGTGAAATTATATTTTATTGTATGTTCCAATATTGATATATTTTATATTTTTAACAAAAAATGTTCATTAAAGGGATTTCGATTACTTTAAAATTTCCTTGGTTTTTGACTAATTGATTTAAAAATATAAGTTAAAAAGTATTCAATATGTCATACACGGTCGCCCTGGCGTGAACTTCGTATACATCACTCATACGCCGCGTAAGCCCTCTCGATACGGGTGTTAGATAATCGATAGAATAACCCCTTAGCCTGACCCATCCTAATGAAGTTTATTCAAAGCTTTTCCTGATATTCAGCTAATTGCTTGTTGTTTAATTTGCACTCTAGCGACAGCTGCCCCATAACTTATTCCGCATCAATCATTTAGCACTTTATTTAAGCAATTTGCAAACAAATAAACCAAAACTGAGAAAAGCAAACACACAAAATATAAGTGTTATGTGGGGATAAACAAGAGCTAGTAGCCAAATCGGTGGCCATTTCGGCCCGAGGAGATCTCGCGGAAGTGCATCAATGCCCTCTTCTCGGCATCGGAGGCCAATCGGTTCGACAATCGGATCAGAACACATATGGTCAGTGCCGAGATCAGTCCCAGCATAAAGAAGACGATCTAATATACGGGCGGATATAGTACGTAGCACGAGTGGGGGACTCCCGATTACCTTGTGCCAAATGGTCAGTCGATGCTGGGTGGCGGTCAGACCGCCGTCTTCCACCAACGGCTCATTGTCGGTGCCCGTCATCATATTAGGTAAATGCAAATCTTTGCTCAGCTAGTTTGTCCCTTGGCGCTTGAATGGTTCAGCCGTCTATCTGTTTGTTCGGCGATTTTTCTTATTTAACTGACAGTTGCTTCGGAGAAATATTGTAACATTGAATTTTTAATGGTGTGACAACTTCATAAAAAAACAAACTGTTACGATTTTAAAGGGACTTTCCCAAATTTATGATCATATATTTGTGTCTTATTTAAGCCATTGGAAAGCAGTTATGTGTTATTAATTTTGGAACTCTTGGCCTTACACATATGTTCATATATATTTTTAATAATATATATTTTATAAACTTTTTAAACAAATATAAGTATGTAAGTACCTTTTCATACTCAAACTATCGGATGTCTCGTTTTTGTCAATTGTGATTATTTAAAGAAAACTAAAAGATGCATCCACTTTGTTATAAATTAAAACTTGTTCTTTTAATATATTTTCCTTTTTCAAGCGCACTTCCTTTTAATAGCCTCCATTTACTTCCATTCCGAGTTACCCTGATCTTGACTTTCAAATATTTTCAGACCAACTCAATAAAAAGATACACTTTAGGTTGCAATAATCTTTTAAATAAACCTGATTATAAGCTTTATCCGAACAGATGACCGATCGCATAATACTCGAGACCCAGACCTAGTCCCGGTTGAAATCAACAGGCCAAAATTAAACTGGTTTCGGTTTTTTCTGCGCTTTTCGTAGATGTCTGACTCCGATGGCAACGTGAGTATTATTTTGTTGTCAGATAAGGTTTGGCTCGCTGACGAGGGGAGGGGCAGCGACCCAAACCCACCAAGTGAACACAACAAAGCGAATCAAGCGCGAAACGAACCGAAAATATGTATGTTGACCACATTCGTGCGAATGGATGAGTATATGTTATTTACCTGTGCGGGGTTCAAGGCCGTCGAACTTGGGGCGGCTGTAGCACCACCACCATCCGCAGTATCAGCACCACCTGTAGCAGCACTAGCACCACCATCAGCCGCAACGCCAGCGGTGCACATTTTATTTATTTCGAATTTAACAGCACATCTGCAGAGGCTGCGAACTGATGTCGATTAACAGCTCGGCTCGGTTTGGTCTTCAATTATCTCCGTCGCTTTAGGTGGTTTTTATTGTTGTTACTTGATGGTTACACAAAGAAAAAATATGACCAAATTTTATTGATTAAGTTTCAAATAAATAAAAAGTACACCCAAAAAAAATTTTCATAGCAACTAAACTATTGGTACATGAATATCAAAATATTTGGGAATGAAATTTTGAATTTCAAAACTTATGTGGCTTAAAAATTTTTATAAATTAACACCTATTTCATTTATAATATACGGTTTTTTTGTTGGCCGTTGGTATATTAGCAAATAATATAAAAAATTTTATTAGTTGTAATAAATGCTTTTCTAACATTAGAGAACAACTTATTTGCAACTTGATACTAGAAATGTAAAATATTACAAAGGTCCTTTTGGCATCAGGTCTTAAAAATTAAAACAATATATTTAAATCTATAACCAATAGATGTACAATCGGTAAGGGAGAAGGTAAATATTTTTAAATTTTAAGGTCCAAATTTTTTTTCCAAGGCCCTATATATATTTTAAAACTTTACTTTTACTCAGTGGTATCTGATAAATCCCTTAAAACCAAATGACAAGTAATCCGATTTTTTTTAGTTAATAGAAAAAAAAAAGTTTTAGTAATGCACAAATTGAAGATTTAAATGAGGGAAGAAATAATTATTTTTCTCTGTGCACTTTTGAAGCGAAATGATGGGTAATTAGGCGACGTGCAGCAATCGGAAGGGGCAGACACAAGGCAAAAAGAGAAAAGGCGAAAAAGTTGAAGAAAAGCCAGAGATAACGATGTGGGGAATCTGCAATTGTGGTGCACAAGTGACACCAGCAGAAAAGATGGAGAAAAATTGCCTTTTTTGACACGGCTTGAATGATGCTGCGACGTTTTTCAGTTCAGGCATGCGAATGCGACAGTGTGTTTGTAAGCTCAAGGTGAGTTTTGGGGTCTGCTGCGGTTGTTTATGCGCGACGAATGGCAAAAGTTAAGTTAAGTGAAGTGAAGCTCCAGGTGGGCAATAAAACCGTTAATGTATGTTAAACTCATTTAATGAAAAAGACAATTAAAGTAAGTTAAGAGTGTAGGAAGTTGGAGTCGGATGGTGGTTCCTGCATTTTGATAGGAAGTGGGCATCAATAAAAAAAATTAGGTTTTAATAGTTAAAAACGAAGGTAATTCAAAACATTTTATTTATTCTGCAAAATATAAAATATAAAACATAAAACTAATTCAAGTATTTGATATAAAGATAAAATGATTTATTGTTGTTGTATTTATTATTTTTTTTACATTAAAATTTAAAAAAAATTGTATGGTTTTTTTTTAATATAAAAAAGCGCAAATAATCGTATTATAAATGTGAAAAATTAAATAGATATAATAAAAAATTAGCTTAGAGAAAAGCAACCATAAATTTAAATAGCTCTAATGTGTTTAAGCCATGTCAAATTGTGATGTTAGGCTAATGGATCTTACGACAAAAAATAATTTATTTAAATATGTTTAATCCGTTTCTCCTTAGTCTTGTTCACTAATTTGCCAATGCATGAACATTGATTTTTCAATACTTAAATTTCAGTCCTCGTGTTGCAAATTATTTTTTACAACATTTTGCTCATGCAAACATTTAGTTTTATACTGTTGTTGTTGTTTCTGCATTGTGGTTTCTTTTGTTTTTGTTTTTTTTTTTCGTGACACACATATAGATAAAACACATAAGATCGGCAGAGATCATTAAGAGATGCGGATGTTGGCGACGCTTCATCACTTTCACTGAAATCTTCTTCTCCTTTTCTTTTGTTAAATTTCTTTGCCTTTTGTGGGTCCCCACAAATGAAGCTTGGAATTTTCAGTGGATTAAGAGATATGAGAGGAGATGTGGGATGCAATCAAATTGCGGTTGAAATTGTTGTTCACTTAATGGATATATTGCCCGCACAAACGGAACAGCTATAATCATTCTGTGAAGTTGATCTTAAAACAGACATTTTAAAATGTTCTTATTGTCCTTGATTTTTAATTTGTTTTTTTTTTTTATATTTTTTAAAATTATTTTCAAAATCACAACACATTCTATAAAATGATTCATTATTATTGGTTGTTTTTATTTTGCTTTGAGTTGGTTATTTTATATAATTTCCATGAAGCTGTTAAACCACTCAAAAATATAAGAAAACCTTGAAACTTTTATGTTTTTAACCTTTTGTCCTTACAATTATTTGTTTTTTATTTTTTGTAATTAAATGAATTACAGTAAAAGGGAATTGGGGTTACAAAGAGTTTAAAAAATAATTTTTTTTGCACTCTATATTATATTTGTTTGGATTGTCGGGTATTTGTGTTATTTAAGCTCATTTGTAGTTTGAATTGGTGGTAAGCAAATTTTAAAACACTTTTTAGGGCATTTTAAATTGGTATTCGTTATGGATTTACTTTTCTTTTTGATGTTTTTTATATTTTTTTTACGATTAAGTCGGAGTTTAAGCCGGTCGCGTCTTTCGGCCAACAGCTTCGTTCATCAACTGCGCCCAAAAAGCTAACTGTCTCTGCATCCGTCGCTGCCCGAGCTCTGCCGACGCCGACGTCGACGTCGGTGGCAACAGGTCGCCGCAAACACAGATACACACTGACACAAAAAGCCAAGCTTCGGGTCGAAGCTCCGCTTCTTAGCCAAGTTAACAATGTGCTGCTGGTTCGCTGAAATTGTCAGTTGCGATTCTGTTGTGTGTTTGCACGTGATTATGCCGCATGCAACATGTGTATTGTCTTATTCGCCGCCCTGCCTCTTAAGCGAGTTTCCTTTGTGGCCATTAACATGTCAACAACCACAGAGCGTCAAGAATGTGGCCTTAATGGGCCAGGGGGGTGCTTTGGTGGAAGGGGGGGGTGGCCGAGTGGGTGGCCCAGGGGAGAAGGCCGCGCGGAGTGGAACGTGCATTTAATTCAAAACACGTGTCTCACTTCGTACACTCTTTGTGGCTGTTGCCCTCGGCTTCTGTTTGCGATTCTTTCCTTTGCATTTCTTTCTATGTATAAATGCACTGAGAGAAATCATCTTGTGATACAGCGAGATAAGCCCAATGCTATTTTCGGCTTATGTTCGGTTACCGGTACCGCACCGAATCGGCTGCTTTGGTAAGAAATTCCATTTTGGCTCTGATGTCTTTGGTTACGCTTTTGGAACCGGCTTGTACCGATACAGTAGCGAAATCTTTTTAATGTTTAATAATATCTTTTAATTTTTAATAATATTTTTTCATTTTCTTATATTATTTTGATTTGGTTTTTTTTTACAAAATATTTATGTTCAATATTGACTATTTCTGGAATCTTTTAGATACTAATTTATTTAATACAATAAACAAATAAAAAAGTATGTACGGTTAGACGCCATTCTAAAGTTAAACTTAATTTTGGTTCCAGTGCCAGCTCCGGTCCCCTTTCCTGATTTTGAATCGCTTAATTTTGGTTGAAGGTAACAATTATGGTTTAATTCCCTGATTTATTATTATCATAATTTTCAAAATTAACAAAATTGATTTATATACCTATGATCTGGTCATTTAAAAAATCATTATTTATTGGTTTAATCAGATCAGCTTTAAATATTTCCATTTTGTAGATAATTTCAGTTTTTTAATACCAGCCCTTCCTTCTATAAGCAAACCATAAATTTGTTTTGGCATGTGTACTTACAAAGTGTGTCTGTACATGTATTTTGTACAAGCAATTGATGCGTTACCCCTATACCAATTTTATACTCCACCCCGTCTCAAAACTCCATGGCAAGTGCAACGCAAACCGTTTATTAAATATAATTTTGCATGTTGATTTCTTTAGCTCAGATCGTTTGCCATGACTCGGCTAAATTGTTATAAACAGTCTAAGAGACTGAGAAAGATAGATCTAGCTAAACAGTTAGCCCATGGACTGGGGGATTTGGATCTAGGTCAATTGGGTATTGCAAAACAATTTTAGGTTGCTGCGGTGAAGGCTTGCTGCCAAATGACAAGTACAAATATGTAAGGCACTTCTAACATAAATTCAGCATCACTTTATAATTTTTATTGGAGCAAAAACTTTAAAACCCATTTGGCTTTTATAGTTGCTGTTGCTTGCAAGACAGGATTATAACTGACCTAAAGTTTTTATGGGTTCCCGTCTATTTACTCAATGCTGGAATCGATATTCAACAAGCTTTCATATCGTGAGATCATATTACAAAAAAGCTGAACTCACTCAACAAGATTCTCGTTCAGGTAAATAGTTCTAATAACACGGGTATACGAAAGCAAAGCTATTTTAATAAGATAATTGGCTAAGCTTTGACTCTTATAACAAGTAAGTCACAACAAGTATAGAGCGCTCCAGAGTTCAGTTCATAGATGTAGACGGGTTTATATAATCAACCGAATAAGGTTTTTAATATTTGAAAACAAATACATGATTCACCTTATAAAGTTACTAAATTTTACATTCCAAAAAAGACCTGAAAAGAAGGACAAATACATTAATTTTAAAGGACTAGTTAGCTTTTCCTATTAAAACGTCATTTATAAAACGCATTTTTATAAATATAAAACTCACAAAGTGTTTAAAAATCAGACAAGTTGATAACAGAATTGTGTAAAATACCAGAAGTATTTAAATAAAAAAATTATTATTTCGACCTGATTTAAACCTTCAAAATGGTTAGTGCAATACTTTTTTTTTTAGTAAATACGACAAGTGCTCTTTACAAAGTTGTGATCATAATTTTGTAGTATGTGAATATACCTGTAATATGTACATAATTCATATCTGTCAGCAGAAACTTTCAAATTGCATTTCATGGCTCTTTCTGCTCTAACAATTTTTATAGTTCCTGGCAATCAACAGCTCGTCCCACTCCCTTCGTACCCCCAAGATACCAATAACAAGGCTCCAAAGATATGCCCGACATTCAATGGTCTTTTTCACACATACCCAACCAGACATAAAGTGTCTGTGCAAAAAATGCAGACGCACATACTCGGTTTATATATACTCCGCCTCTTTTATATATAGTTCGGAATATATATTTTAGCCTTCGGGGGCTTGCCCTCCGCCCTTCCGCCCCTCGTCCTTCCCTTTCGCCCCTGCTCGGTACTTGAGAAGGGAACTTGCCAGCTCTTGTGGATTTTGTCAAGTGGATTTTTGTCGAGTTTTTGAGATCATTAAAACAACATCGTTAGGGCGTCCATAATGAAGTACTAAAGAGGAACCCAAGAAGCAATCCCTCGAGAGTGCGACTAAGTCCCGAAATGAAAGAATTCAATTTCAAGGCGATGTTTTATGGCTCTAATGATTAGTTCTAGAGACGCACTGTCGCCTCTTTCGGCTGAGACTAACGCAAATCCAAAAAGATATATCGTACTTTCTCATCCGACTGGATGCGACCGTGAAAAGCGCGGCGTGGAAAACTCTCGCTTCAAAATCGACATCCATGTTCCTATCCATCAGCGGTGGAATGAATAATTTTTCGCCATTGAACCATTTATGTGGGGTATATTGAGTTGTGGAGGGGTAGGGCAAACATTTTTGTGGGACTGTTTAATATTATTTTTAATTTCCAGGCAAATGAGTCGGTTTTATTTTTAAGAAATGCCATTATTAGTTTTATTCCTCTTTTAAGCATTACGCCCATATTACGTATCAATACGTTAGTATATATAATAGAAAAAATCATAAAAAACGGAAACGATTTTTTGTATATCATTTTTAGGGTAATCTAAAAAAATATATATACAATATGCACTTTAAATTAAAAAAAAAATTGGTAAAGTTTTTAAATGTTAGAAACCATTTTTTATTTTAATTTTTTCTAGGCTTATATCTAAAGGCGTTACTTGAATTTTTTTTTGTTATTTTGGTTGTATTGCTGATTTTTTGCAATCTGTAAATTTTAGCTCCGTTCAACTGTACCTAAAGGGTATATCCACATGCGACTTCTTGCCGTCTAATTGATTTTTTGTGTGTTTGCCGCCATCGAATCTTGTTCTTCGCCGTCTATATGTTTGGCCGCGTTTGGGGACGCTCCCGCGCTGTCAGAAATTAATCTTTTCCCTTTCGCCAGATGTTGCCTGCCGCCGGCAGCGGTTGGCCAAAGGGAATGGCAAGGGAGGGGCGAGGGACGAGGGGTAAGACGAGATCTTAGCGCAAAGTGTCAGGCGTTTACATCAGAGATGATCAGGTTCCCAGAACAAGGAATTCTCCATTTTCATTCTTTTGTTTTCCCGTCTTCAATCTTTTTTGAGCATTAAGACATTTTATTTTAGCACATAGCCGAAAAAAATTTTCTTTCATTCTGAATTAATTATTACTTCTATATTGACCTAGAAACAATATCTATAATTTTAAAAGTTTTTATTTTGCTCTTTTGGACATTCATTTTGACTGTTGATATTATTTTTGTATAGTTTCATTGATCAATATAATACCTACTATTTTTTTTTGAGTATGTTAAAAAAAGTACAACCCACTCATGCTTTTGATTAAATGGTAATAAGCTAGAATAAATAAAAGCTGTAGCCACAAAAACTCACCTACACATTATTTAAAGAAATACATATATATATTTTAATAGACTAAAAAATATTGCATGATTCGATTCTTCAGTGATTTAAGCAAACTAATATTTTATAGCACAAAATATATCTTTTTAAAGACATTAATATAATCATAACAGATAACTATACATGTGATCTTTTTAACAAATTAATCTTTGATCTTGGACATATATGTTTTTATCTTTGATCGCATTATTTTCTGTGCAGTTGAGAAAGCGTTTTACTTACTTCCTGATTTTTAGGGACCTAGTGGAGTGGGGGGAAGTCAACAGTTTTTGCCTGCCGGCCAAGTCACTAAAATGTTTTTATGTAAATAAACAAAAGTTTGGTTTGGTTTTCCCTCCGCCTTTGTTGTTGTTGCCTCGGATGCTCCTTTTTGGATGTCGACCGCCGTCGTTGTTGGGCTTTTTTATGGATTGTTTTTTGTTTATAGACAACTACAATCGGGGGTGTGTGTGTGTGTGAGTGTGTGTGTGCGAGTTGCTTTTTATGTGCCTTGCGCATCTTCGGCTGAAAAAATATAAAAGCAAAATATTTATGCGACCGACGCGAGGCATAGCCAGCCCGTCCGTCCGTCAGTCAGTCGGTCCGTCCGGTATTGGATCCGTACAGGGGTGGCAACGGGGCGGATGAGTGAGCGAGATGTCCATAGTAGCGATCGGTTTTCTGCTACCCCTTTTTTCACGCCTCCGAGCAATTACTTCGAGTCGAATACCCTTAAAGTGCTACTGAAATATTGGGGGCATACTCCTACGAAATAAAAGGAACGCACCAAAAATATTCACTGGAGTAACAAGTATTTGTAAAGGATTAAGAAAGTAAAGATCGTTGAAATTAAAACAATAATTGGTAGGGAAGTTTTTCAAAAAGCATAAGGATAATTGTTCAATATTATCTTAGAATGTTGAGGATCAATTGTGGCCATTTTTATCCAAATTTATTAGAACTCAAAAATTAAGTAAATAAGGATCAAATATTAAATTAGGTTAAACTTAAAATAAAATAAGAATAATGTGGAATTAAAATATATTATACCTTTTTTAAATATATTAAAGCCCTTTAGAGAGCAACTTGTAGTCGGATGACTTTAGCGGGAAATACTATTCACTTGTCTTTTTATGAACTTCCACATACACATATAGCTAGGCCATAAACAAACATTTACGTACACATTAAAATGTATCTCGTAGATGCACATTCAGTACATTAGCTGGGCTTTTTGTTATTGTTGCTGATGGACAGATCGGCCGACTTCATCATCGGTGGCCATTAGTCAGCGCAGGCCCCCTCGCCCTTTGCGATCCTTTACTTCATGGCATCTATGAACTTTGATCGCTGATTGATTGGCCAAATGCACTCGAAAATGCAGGCAGCACCTCCATGAACAAACGGGCGTATATCGATGATTTTAATTACTTGAACCGCTGAGCAGTTTGCATATTTCGTTGTCGGTGCAATCGTTGCGTGAACCAGATGTTTTCCCCAGGAATACGGGTGCTGGGAAGGGTTAGGGGGGAAAATGACATGGCTGTAGCTAAGGGGCTTTAAAATCAGACAGATTTGTGAAGAAAGAAATAACGAACAAGCCAAGAACCTCTAAAATTGATTTTTTTATCATTAAGCTATATTCATGTGATCTACTAATTTTGAATGTTTTTCGTATTTTCATATATTTGATTGTTAACTATATCTATCTATAAAAACATCAACAAAAAAGGTAAGGTATTTATATTCAAAGCCTTTGGCTAAGCCAAGTTTTTATTGTAGGGAGAAACCCCATTCTTTTAGCAGACTTTTCGAACCAAGATGGATTGTTAAACCCAATATTTCTATGTCATGGTTCCCAACTTCTAATATTTATTCTTTCTTTAAACTTACATTTCCTTTCTCCCCGTACTAAACGAGATGTCCTACGCCCATGGATTTAGGACTGGGGCAGCCAGCTTCCCACTGGCAATCAATCAGCGGGGCACAAATGAGTCTGCGAATGGGTCACAACAATGCATTGCGATCTCCAAGTGGGCAGCAAACGCTTCCGTTTCGTTATCCTCTCGTCTGTCTGTCTGGTTTTACTTTGAAATCGGAAACGCTTCGCATCATTTTTGGACACACCGTTTTGACTTTAACATGGACACGGACACGGTCATCTGCTCGTCTGGGAATGGCTAAGGAAACTTATTTGTAGTAAGCGGGTTGATCATGTTTCAGAAATTTGCAAGGAATTCGTTGGAATAATAAATGTAGCTATTGTTGAGTTATAAAGAAATTTATTTAATCAATTTTTATTTAATGTACAAACAAATTCGAAGAAATTAATGGTTAACATTTTGAGTTAAGGAAGAGGTTATGAACAGCAATTAATAATGTTTTTTTCCTTTTATTTAACTTTGCCTTAACATTCCCTAATATTAAATAATCATAAAGAAAATAAATTGATTTACCAAATAATGATTTATTTGTATCAATAAGCAATTAGTCATTATACCAAGTCATCAGTCAATATTTTTTCTCCTAATGCACTTGAAATTTTCTTTCCCAAAATATATTCCCCTCTGACATAGGATGCCGAATTGAAAAAATTGAAATATCCAATGAAAACTGAAGGGAAAAGTCGGGATTGTCCAAAGTATTCGTTTCACTTACTGCAATTACCGCATAGAATTTCCAGTGAACATTGTTTTAGTTCAGCCCCCATAGGAGAAAAGGGAATATATGTCAAGAGAACCACCTTAAGGATCCAAGAAGGGGCATAAAGTGAGTTGGGACACATAGCTACCTAAAAATGGGAGACACAAAACTGTCAACGCCCCCTCTCCTCCTCCCCCCCGTTTTCCAATTTTACCACTCTCTTCCTTTTTCGAAAATAATTCCAGGGGATTCATAAAAAGTACTGGAAGAGCGGCTCAAATGACGAGGGGTCATAAATCCCGTAGCTAAATTTAGAACGTGCTGAGGGTGGAGAGGATCACCGCAGGACGAGTGAGATCCCTGCAAGGACGAGGGCCATTGCCATTCCCATTGCCACTTTATGTGTGTGATTTTAACTAACTTATTTTTTTTTCGCAAGGCCAATTCCCACACATGGCAATCAATGGCATGTGCTATGCGCCTAAGGACTGCAAATCTCGCTGCGCAGCGAAAAGGACCTCATGCCAGGGGACAAACCGTTTTCTTATTATTTTCCCAACATATGTGTGGGCGAGCGACTCGAGTCGACTCGTAAATGAAATGAAAACAATGCCAGGATGTGCCCGGGTCCTTTGACACGATTTTCCCTGCCTTCGCTGACTCTCTGAGGAAATAGGCGCCGCCGGTCCAAGGGATGTGTGATCTACGATTTATATTGGCCTCTGCCATTCGGATTCATTCATCAGACATACGAAAATGGGCGTTCTGGCAACCAATACTCGAATAAATCAATTGTTCTTAGGTTCCGTCTCTCTCTCTGTTCTCATGGTTTCTCCCTCTTACATATCTACAGTTTACTGCCTTAATTAGATGCGGAAATTCTTTGGAAATTCTGTGTTCGTTATACGACTGTTTCCAGAAAAATAAAATGGTGATTTGGGCTTATTGATCTTGGCAGACAGCTAGAAATTCTATCGATTAATCAAATATTTGAACAAACAAGCAAAATATGAAAAAATTTTCAATAAAATTCACAACAATTTTATTTGCAAGGATAGTGGGTCTGCCACATAATTTACAACATTTTTAAATTAACATTAACAGAATATTAACATATACTGTTGTTAAATATGTATTATTTTAATCAAGCAAAATTTATAATCTTTACACAATAAGATCCTTCATTTATTATTCTGCCAGTAACTAAGATGTTTCGAAGCTTTAATGGTTTGCTTTAAAGTTTGAAAATTAACCAAAGTAATTTGTTAAGCGTTTTTAAAAGCTTTTATTTTTTTTTTCTATATAAAGCTAAATATTTTAAAAATGTAATTTTAGTGTGCTAAAACTTTTATGTATTTCTCGTATAGATAAATGTTTTTTTCTGGGATAAATAAAGAATAAAATTTTATAATTGATACAAAAAAGATCTCTTGGCAAAGAAACAAAACAACTTTTTTCGATGTGAGAAGTGATCACAGCAAAGAAAACAATGGCGTTAAGTGGATAATATTTTGTATCCCCTTCCCTTTTTTTTCAGAAGTATGAAGCTGCATTATCTCTAATAATCTTTATAATGCCTTTTAACACTTCAAAAATGAGGACTTCCCAACCCCACAAACGACAACCTGTCAACATGCATGCGATATGCCAATTTTACCAGATCTAAATACAAATCTAAATTTGTATCTACACAAGCTGTGTGCAGATCTTTTAGAAGATCCAAAATAAGCATCGTGCAATGTATATGGAGCGAAGAGCACTTTTGAGCACCGAGAGCTGTCATTTAAAAAGCAATTAAGTCAACAACTACGAACGAGAGCGATCGGAGTGAATTCGGGCCTTTGATGAGGAGGAGTCCAGTTCTCCAGGCCCCAAGACGGCGACTAAATTATCTGACTGAGCTAATTACGAGCATTTTAAGCACGCATTTTGGCGACATAAATACTTTGCTCAGTATATTCGGTGGCTGGTATACTTTGTAAACAGTTTTTATGTTTTTGAACATAAATCAACCGGATGTGGATGTGTTGCTCCATAGCGGGCCCGGGTTGCTATGTATTCACATATATCGACATCGACGGGCTTCCCATGAGCAGCAAGTATCTATAGGATGCAATGTGTATCTCGCAGATACATACAGCCACCACGTCCGTCCATCCATCTGTCGGCGGAATGACGTTACGCTCTAAGTATGTCGACGTCGCTCCGATTGTCTCCGCTTTATAAGACCATAAGACGAAAAGTCCAAGCCCGGGGACCGACCCCCCCAGCGAAGAAGACATTTTCGCGCCCAATTTAATGGAGGGGACGATCCAAAACCACATCGAAGCGGAGCGAACAGAGAACATGAGAGAAAGAATTAAATGCAAAATGGCGTTTTTGGATTTGTTCATGGCTTTTCTTTGTTTCTTGGCTTGTTTCGTTTTTACAATTAATTTAGTTTAGACTATAAAATTAAATAGGCTTTAAACGTAGGTTTAGGCTTAGACATCTAATCGACATGTATATGGAAAGAGTGACAGAGACTTGAAGAGTGAGAGCGGCCAGGGCTCTGGAATTCACACGATAGTTGCAGCTGGAAGCCCCTTCTGGATCCTTGGCAGGCATATAGTGGCCCGATCCGGTGCTATGCCTTCTGGTGCTGGGCATCGCCCTCCATGCGCCAAACCCCGAAAAGGTAACTCAGCTTCTCGGGCGGGATGATGGGTGCTCCGTTGGCCTTGCGCAGGCACTTGAGATCGGCATCGGCTCCATTGGCAGCGGCGCTCAGCAAGGAACTGGCCGATCCGTAGGCCGAGGGCGATCCCTGGGCCTCCAAGGCCTTCAGCAGGGATATGTCACTCGAGCTGAGCATGCGGCACAGGAAGTCAATGTATCTGTAAAGTAAAGAAAATTACTTGATTAATTTAGGGTTTCGATAAATGAAAATTAAAATCTTAAATTCAGAATGTGCTTCATAAAAAGTAATGGATAAGGATAATATCAAATCTTTTGCAAAGTCCCTTTTATATATTAAGATATCAGACAAATACAATTTGATTTATTTTAATTTTATTGCTAAAGTGAATATTTCTATATAAGTTTTGTAGGTTTTAATTACCTTAATTATTATTGTTTCAGAAATTAGAAATTTGAATGTGATGATTTTGAACACAAAAAAACTGTTCATGTCAGTTTTTAAACAAATGAAACAAACTTTTTTAATGGAAATTAGTCACTGAAATATTCGCCTTATAAGTTTGTTTTGTTTTAAGATTCAATATGGATATAAAATTGAAAAATTTTATAACAAAGAAAGTAAATATCCATTTGAGGCACCATGTTTGTTAAGTCAAGAAACAAGACAAAGATCAACGTCAACTAACCAATTTAGGTTAACTGTTAATTCTTCATTCACAATTTATATCAATATCGACATTTTTGATACTTTATCTGGGCATAAAGTAATGATCAAAAGCACAGTTTTCTTTCGTTCTAAATAAATTGTTTTCCAAAAGATTTAAGGAAAAATGTTAAAGTTTTTTTTTTCAGAATTTAACATTAACCAAATATTCTTAAAGTGATGAAGATTCCTTCTGTGAAAGATAAATTACCTTGTGGCCAGTTTGAGGGTCTGGATCTTGCTGAGTTTGTCGCTGGGCAGCGTGGGGATGATCTGCTGCAGGGACTTGAAGGCATCGTTCAGGCTCTGGGTGCGCTGGCGTTCCCTCACATTGGCCATCACCCTCTGGTTGCTGAACTCGTCCGTTTCCTCCGTCTTGCTGGGCTTCCGCTTCAGCCGGCGCCGTGGCTTCCGGAAGGCCTTTCCGCCGGCATCCGATCCGTCCAGCAAGCTTCCAGCACTGCCGTCGTCCGCCAGGCAGGCGGGCGACATGACTCCTCCGTTCAGATCGCCCACGGAGCTCAGGGCGTTGTGGCGGGCGTACTCAATGTCATCCCGATCCGAACTGGAATAGGCACTGCCGTTCAGCGAGTTGGCCGGCTCATAGCCCTCGAAACTTTGTCTGTAGGCGTTTTGGAAGTGCATTTGGGCATGATTCGGTTGGTGTTGCTGCTGTTGCTGCTGCTGCTGCTGCGATTGCTGCTGGTTGTTGTAGAGAGGCAGGAAAACCTGAGCCTTGTGCTCGGGCAAATCCTCGTCGGGAAACTCGAAATGGGAGTGCGGGGATGTGCAGGTGCTCTGGGCGCCAGGACAAGATTGGGCCGAGGCCACCTCATCCACAGTGGTGGGTAAGTAGTCCACGTAGATGTGTTGCTGCTGCTGCTGCTGCTGATGTTGCTGCTGTTGCTGATGCTGCTGATGCTGCTGCTGCTGCTGTTGTTGCTGGTGGATTAGCTTCTTATGCTCCGGTTGCATGGTCAGAGATCCTCCGGTTTGGCAATCATAGTCGCCACTGCTTCGGGCCCGCTTGCCATGCTCATTCCAGGAGGATCCACCGCCAGTCTGGCCATCGAAAGCACTCTGATTGTTGCCGGAACTCGTGTTGTTGCTACTGGTATTGTTGTTGTTCAGCTCCAGGCTGGCACTTTGGGCACTGTGATTGCTGCTGGTGCTAAGGACCTCGTTGCTGGGTATATTGTAGTCGGTATCCTCCAGTTCCGTGATGCCATAGGCCGCGTATTCCGAGGGCAGTGGCGCGTACTGAGGTTGCTGCTGCTGCTGCTGTTGCTGTTGCTGGTGGGAGTGGAGAAGTTGCTGCTGCTGGTGCTGCAGTTGGTAGCCCGATTGCATATACGCCTGCTGCTCCACCTGGATCAGTTTGATCACATTGTGCTGCAGCTCCATTATATTGGGCAAGGTGGGCTTGTAGCTAATGTCCAGCAGCACTTTGGGCGACACCGAACGAGCGCTCATCATTTGGTGATCTTTCTAGTTTTTTTATACACTTCTTGAGATAGGATATTTAAATATAATATTTTGCAACTTTAGAGAATTTTTTTGTGTAGTTTCACGCCCGCGTTTGCTATATCGATCTGCTTGCACGCACTGACGGAACGCAACTGACGCACGATCCTTCCGGCCATTGCTCAAATTGACATTTTGCGGCTGCTCGACGGCCATTCGCTGCCGCCGCCCTATCGTTGTCCCGCTCGCGCTCCCCTATGGCCATCTCGCTCCCACCCAATGGCGGAAGCTGCGGCAGCAGGTATGACGTCAAGCGGCGGGCGGGGGATTTCGATGCTCTCGAGCGGCAACGGCGGCTGCAAAATTCTTCTGGACGACTGAAAAAGAGAGCCTTGACTTTCGGTCTGCGCAATGGATTTTACATCGCCCTCTCTTGGGTTATTCTTTGGGTTTTCTCTTCGATCTGGGAAAATATCGGGGAACGGACGCTGAAACCGGGACGGGGAATACGCCGGCAATTGTCGGCAGTTTTTGAAATATTTCTACATACTCACGTTGTTGTTTATATCATTGAACTATGGCCATTTAAATGATTTTTATAAGTTTTGCGAAGCTTAAACTGTAAGCCGACTGACTGTGGTCACAATAAACTTTTTAAAACAGACAAAATTTGAATTCATAATTATGTCACATTCTTTGAAAATAAAAATAATGAATCAAATTGACTATATATTTAGTTTTTACTTTGCTTTGTTTTTATACTGTAATATAAAACCAAAACTCTCTTGTTTTATAACACTCAAAATATTTTTATTTTCAAAATAATTGATGACTTGTTACTTCATAATGCAATTTCAATGCAAACTTTGAAAACAAGGGAAGTTTTTAATGTTTGAAAATTAATTTATAAACTAAACAAGTTCTGAAATTCTGGTATATTAAATTTTTAACTTGACAAAAAATAATTAAAAATGTTGTGAACTCAAAAAGTCTAAGTTATTAATTTCAGATTACTTTTTTCAATAAACATTACAACTACAATTTTAAAAAATAAATAGTATATTTTTGGTAGCATTTGAAATCTTTAAAACATTCATTAATATTAAATTTTTAATTAAAAACAAACATCTAATTGAAATAATGTCCAATCACCATTTCTGGTTGTGGTAACTTTGTAGGTCATGCTGGAATTTCCAAGGAAACACGTCAAAATGTTTATATGTTAGCCCATCAAAATCATTCCGCTATTATATAATCATCAGTCGCCAACCATCGTAAAGCGTCTGAATCCTCAACCCTAACCAAGGGGAACTCCACAAAAAGGTTTCATTATGCCTAATTAGTAATTCCCACACACACGTACTGAGAAAATTGCAGACAAAACCTCTCGGAGCTCCGAAAATCCAGAAAAATACGAGCGAAAAGTCAAATTTCCGGATATAATTATCTGCCTGCCTGCCGCGTCCACCAAAAATACCCGATTAATGCTCGAACTTCCGCTGGAAAAAACCGCGATCGCCGATCGCCGGCTTAGGTAATAGTGAAACTCCAGGACAAGAAATCGTCTCCTTAGAAAAACCACCAACAGGGTTTTGCCCTGCCCTTAAGTTACCTGGACCTAAAGAGCTTCAAAATGATATCCAATATTATTTACTGTATAAATTATATATTAATATTGGGATTTGTTTAATAAATTAAATAGTTTCCTGTCTTAAGCAGTTATTTTATAGTTTTGCCAATAAAATAAATGTTTGCTGTGAAATGAACAATGACTAAGTGAGCAATCAAAACCATAAAAAATATATTTTAACCTAACTCCAATTTCATTTAATCACTTAATATGAATTTAGTAACACACATTTTGCAAGTTCGCCATAATATTTAATTGGATATTTAAAATTGGGAGCTTATTAAATAAATCAAAAAACTTTTAAAATATTATAACGCTTTGACTTTTTCCTATTGGACGTGGATAAAAAATATATATATTTATATATTTTCTGTACATTTTATTATTTACACTACTTTATGTTGCCAAAAATAAGTTGTTTGTGGCACGCTCTAATAAGGTGGTTTATTTTTTATGGCCCTCTAAAAACTCGTAAGAAATTGGTGAAAAAGCATTGCATAATTTTCGGATAAAAAGTGAAAATTTCTTTTGTGGCTGAAAACTTCAAGCAGCTCCTAAAAGTACGCTTAGAAAAACACAAGAATGGTTGCAAAAATAGGTTTTGCTCTTTGCAATTGACTTAAAAAAATGACAAGATCAATATAAAACACGCTGTATTGGAAATTTTAAAGTTAAATAAATGTGATTATTATTTTCTTCAAACACAATATTTTATGGCCAACTTCTTGCGAAACTCTGTTGGTAGATGGCGCCACAGGCTTTTGTAACAAAGATGTGGATCCAATACAACCGCTTAAAATGATCTTAATGTTCCAATTGGACACGCTGCAGTCACGTAGTTTATTGATTTCAATTCCGTTTACGAACCCAAATCAAACGAAAAAAGGCCAAATGGGAGAGAAGCTGGAAAAGGTATTTTGCGTATTACTTTTTTTTGCGATGCTGCTTCTGTTTTTCATCTCTTGTCGTTTTTTTTCTGGCTTTGCGTGGTGCGATTGCCAAACGATTTTCAAGCGGACCAACTTTCCATTTTGACAATGCTCTAATCCTGCCATCGCAAAAACCATGTGTGTGGCAGTGTGCGGAGCGTGAGAAGAAACTTTTGGTGCACGTAAATCTCGCTCGACAATCAATTAAAATTAAAATATTTTTTGCCTGCCGAGAGCGCAAGCGTTGTCTACATATTCGAATTGACTTTTGATGATGTATCACGATTTATTGTTACCAAAAATGGTCGTCAAAGCGCGTGGAAAAGTGGATCAGGTAGTCTGGCGACGTCTAACGGTTGTGTTAGTGGGATAAAACGGGGCGGTGAGCGGTCTGCGGGCAAACTCCCACAGCTTTTGCTCTTACAGTGCAAGCTCCTTATATTGAACATATATTAATTCAGTGGAATTTTGTTTCCAGAATGTATGTACAAATGTACAAATGTATCTCCCTATAAAGAAAAATAAGCTATCGGTGATCCAAATCGGCTAAGCAGAATTGGAGATATAAAACAAAATAGGCTTAATAACAGGTGAACAAAATTGGGTCACACAACAGAATTTGGGTGTTTTTTCTGAATCAAAGAGTCTTACTGTATTGGAGAGTCAAGGCTTGATCTCTGGAGGATTTAGTCGATTTAAATTTGTAAGCCAGTGTTAATAACGAGTTTCTTAATATGTTGTCAAGTGTATTAATGAATTTGCCTACTCAGCGTAAGTTGATTTGACCGTGAAAAACTGCAGGCAAATTACAATTTTTATTAAAAAAAGGAGCTGCTTTAAAACATAATCATAAAGTCAAACTTTCATAGCTCTCACACCATTTTCAATCAAAATAAGATTGTAGTTCTTAATTCACATTTATTTACGAATGTTTACTATACTTTAGTCTGCAAAAGAGTTCACAATTATTTATGTAAGTCCAGGTTCTAAATTTCGGGTTTCTATAATTAGCCAGTGCTGACTAGTCTTTGCGAATTTCGACTGTGAGTACGTAGCTTAAGGAAATCGTGTGCGATTAGACAACAAAACCGCTTGATGGAAACTGTCAGCGAGTGCTCCAAAATGTATCTTGTGTTTGTGTTAATTGTCCCCACTCTCCTGACCCACCTGCCCCACCCCCACCCCCTTCAGGCAGGCCGTCAGCCAATGAAATCGCTGGCGCCAAACACCTACACTTTGAGCTTGTCAGGCGGCGTGTGTGTGTGCTGCATGTTAATTAACAGCCGGAGCAAACACACACACACACACACATTCCTACACAAATGGCAAAAAAGCACTCAAAAACACACACACTGCCGAACTTGGGTGGGGGCTTTCACACACACTGGCGAACGAATGTTGGCCACCCAATAATATAAGCGCCAACTTGTCATTTTAGCCTAGCTCCACCTTAACTAAACAAACAAACAAAGTGGTGCACAAACACACTCACACGCCCGCGAATGCGTGTGAGGTGGTGTGGTGAGTTCGGGGCGCCAAGCTCACCACGCTCTGGGGAGCCAAAGTTGGCGGTTGAAATTCGAAGAGCTCAGAGCAAGTTTGCTCCGCGCCGCGTTCGAATGTGCTTCGGTGGGAAACGCTTCCTTTAACTTTTTATTTTTAAATTTAAGCTCAGTTATTTGATTCAGCAAACAAATTAGGAAACATAATAATAAAGTAGAAAATAAAAAATAATAAGAATATAAACAAATCTCAGTTGACACATATTTGTATGCGTTCCATTTCGTTTCGATCCGTTGCGCTTCCTAACCGGCGTTTTCTGCGCATGCGTGCGTGCGTGCACTGCGTGCTGCATTATAGTGTGTGTGTTGGTGCGACGCTTTAAATGGCGTTTTAAGTGAAATTAAAATGACGGATGTGCTGTAATTTGCACACTCACGCTCGCTCAATAAATACAACAACTAAAGCTACAACCACGACAACAACGAATAAAACCAAGAATCAAGAGGAATAAGTAATAACAACACACGCTGTTTGGTGGTCGGGGCGTTGTTTTGTAGCATGTGCCTTAGTTGATCGAATTAAGTGCGAGTTTTATAGCGCCCGCGGGACCGGGAACTGCAATTGACTGCCGGCCGACTGAGCAGCCGGAAATGCAAGCCCAGGCCCCACAACAACACCAACGACAACAACAAACATAGCAACAACAAGTGTAACACCCCCGCCCAGGAAACGGCGGCAATAAGTGCTAATAAGTGAGCCACAGACTATAACTAAAACCGGATGCAGGGCCACTAGTAATTGCCAATTTTAGTTATATCTTGTTGTTTTTTCTTGTCTCGTTCAATTGGAAAAATCAGTTGGTTTTTTTTTCGGTTTTTTTTTTTGTAATATTTAGTCATGCTTAGGCGACTCATAATATATTTGCCTAAGTAACTTCGTCACGCACTGCGCATTGCATTCGTTACCCCTCAAAATGCGGCTTTTGCCTCTGAAACGGTGGCCCCCCTCCCAAAAAAGGGTCGCCCCCCGCCACCGGAACGCAAGTTAAAGCCATAAACAAGGAAAAATAAGGAAGCACAAAAATAAAGGGGTAACGAAAACAACAACAACAAAAACTCAAGGTGCGTTGCACTCGTTTTGTCATTGATTCCGCGGATGCGAAATAGCATGCGGCAGTTGCAAAAAAAACACAGGCAACAGCTGCTGCGACAAAAGCCAGGCCAAAAGCAAAAGCCAAAACCAAAACAGCGATTATTTCAAGCATCCGCCTCCACTTTCCCGCCCCGCCTTGCAAGAAACCCTTGCTGCCTGTCTTTTGTTACAACGTGGCCAGAACGTTGCCGGGCAATTATTATTTTGTAAGACGTTTTACAATTTAATGGTTTTCATGGTAAGTACAACGACGCCGACGCCAACGCCAACGCCATATGCCATGTGCTCCCCTTTCTTGGCCACTTCGTCGACCTCTTCGACCCTGTCAGCTGAAAGTTTGTTTTGGTGACTCGAGGGTTACGGGGTCAGGGGTTCACGAGGGGTCACGGGGAGAGCCGCGGCTGACACCAACCACAACCTGTTGCATTTAAAGGGGGAAAAGCGCTTAATTCCCTGTTTCTGCTTCTCTTTGCAGAATGGACTTGGATCCGACCCTCTGTCAGCAAAGGAGGTGAGTTTGCGAATTACCTCCGATTGTAGTGATAAGAATTGGGTGAAGAAGAGAGGTTAGGGAAAAAGAACATTAAACAAAGTGTTTTCAAGTTGTATTTACATTTAGCTTGGCCTTTTAGAGTCAATAGTTAGTCCCAAAATAGTATATATATCTCAATATTTATATATTTTGAGAAATGGCATTTGTATTATTATCTAAACAAATAATAATAATAACAAATTATAAATAATAATTAGTATACATAATTTCATTTGTCAAGTTAACATTTTACTTTTATATTATTATGATCTTTTTGATATATTATCTATGAAAAATATATAAGTAACCAATCTAAAAAAAATAGATTAAAGAAAACAATGACACTGAAGAGAGTACGAAATAATAAACAGAATTGAAAGATTTAAGAAAAGGTAATGTGCCAAAGGATAGTTGGATAACATTATTACAGAATTTTAAATAGATTATGGGTATTTGATAAAAATAACCCTTTTACGCGTTACTTCGATGATATTTCCATGAGAACACATGTTTTTAACCTACAAGATCCTACAAATTGAGTTCCTCATTGATAGCAGTAATTTTTAATTCAAAATAATCAATACATTTATAAGATTTTAGTTTTTGCCGTAATTTTTATGAATATTTAACAGACACTTATTGTGCATGGGCGTCATAACAGTTAAGTTAAGTTTAAGCTCATAAGAGCAAACCCGCAAAACATAAATTTTATAATGAAAAATGAAAGCTATTCCTAAATGTAATTGTGCCAGATTTTACGTTATTTCGATGCAATTCTCGTTGTCCTTAAGTAATTGTTATTGGCTGTAATTTGTCTTTAACATCTGTTAAACACAACTCATTAAGGCCCATAAGTTTCATGCGCAACAATTATCGCCTAAAAACCTCTATCAATTAGGCCCGAGCTGAGTGAAATATTTTCATGTTAGCGATACACTTCGGGCCATTCGAAATGACAATTGCCAAGGAATTCCCAGTGGGCCAATGCCAATTCGTTTGGATGCCCCATAAAACCCATCCCATCCCATCCGTCTGCCTCAAAGGCAAACGCCGTCAGGCGAGCACAGGCAGTAGCGGCAGCAGAAAACCACATACCAAGCGTAAGACAATCCATAAAATTGAGTTCCATCGGTGCTACTGGCAGGGGGAAATCGGAGCCAACTAATGTCCCGACCATCATTCTATCAATTGCGGCGCCTATGAGAAATTTCAGCACGTCCCAACACAAATTAGCAGATCGGAGGCTGCAGCGCCCCATAACAATATCATAAAGAAGCCAGTGGAGGGCGGGGGAAATCTATATAACAATAAATCAGCGCGGGCAATTAGAGGCAAAAAGTAAACGGGGGCCAAGAAATATAAATACATAAATACCTTCGGACAGGGGCTAACATCAGTCGCATATCAATTGCAATCTCCAGCGTCGATCGCCGTCTCCCATCTAGATTTCGATCTGGATCTGGATCTCGATCCAGATTTCGATCTGCTGCTGCTGCTGCTGCTGCTGCTGCTGCTGCTGCTGGCCAATGAAGTTGTTGTCAATATTGTGGGCCATGAAGCGGACAAAAAGCCAAAAAGCCAGAGAGACGTCGCAATTGGCCCCGCGGCTGCCATTCGACACAATCGAAGACAAACTATCTAATCTAATGCTGGCAATGAGCATTTGTTTGTATAAATAACTGCATGGCAGTAACTGGCGACAGCGGTAAACAACTGCTCAAATCGCGTGGCCAAGTTCTGGGTTCTCCGATCCCCCTCCCCCCCCTTAAAAAGCCCCCATGTCACCATCTTTTCGCCCACTCGCCACTGACATTTTTTCATAATTTGCGCTACAAGCCTGACAATTGTCGTTGTTGCCCACTGGGCAAACACTCTGCATCCATGGATCTTGGCTTCGTTGTTCGCCGTCTTGGTTGTTCGTTGTTGCTGCTGTTGCTGGTGTTGCTGGCTGTGTTCGCAACCATGTTGTTGGCATCAGGCTGGATGGCTACCCTGCAAGTGGAATAGGTTTAGTAGTTGGGTTAACCAAGTTGACGGGTTAAAATGAGAACTTAAAAGGTTAAGTCCCTAGAAATAGTGATGTCTGCAGTATATATTTCAATATAACAAGGGAATAGGTTGATATAATCAGAACGGTACAACTTTAAAATATTTATCAATGCAAAAAAAATTAAAAAAAAATTTTAAATAAAAGTTCACTAATAGAATAAATAAAATGATTCCTCCAATTGCTTGCTTTCAGAAACATCAGATACTCCTTCCTTCTATCTATGCATATTACTAGCAGTTTTCACTTTAAGGAGCACAATTTTTGTTTGTTTTTTGTTATACTTTTGTTAGATTTTTAGTTCGGATACTAAGCTTGTCTTACTTTTAAAAATATAGTTAAGACCTTTCTTAATAACATATGCCAATATACTAAGCTAATAATTTTGTAACGGAGCCATTAACTAAACTTTAAAGAACATTAAAAGTTGTACATTCTGTTTAAAACAGAGCGAACACTTTAAAACTTTAAATACCTTGCTAACGTTAAAAAGTACTTTTACATTTTTAACCTGCATAATTACACAATTGCTGGGGATTTAAACCTATTGTGAGTGCCCACAAAGAGCTTATGGTAACCCATGGTCTGAAACACCCTTTAAATTTATTGTAAACCTCGTTTAAATTATATTGCAAAGTGTTGGCACCCACCTCCTCCCCCTCGCTAAAATGCATATGCAGTGCCAAATTAAAATTTATCCATTTTATGGCGCTGCGGGCAGCTCATAACTGTTTCTTTGTTATTTTTGCGGCGATTATTATTTTTTTTTTTTGGTTTTTATTGCCGTTAGTTTATTGGCTAAAGATTTCGTAAGCGCATGAAATGCGCAACAGTTGTGGTTTTTCGGTTTCTTCCCACTTATCTGCCCCGATCTCCCATATGGAGTAAGAAAGATATCGACGGAAGTCATTTGCGGTTGTTCCAGGTAGATGAATTCAATAAGCAAACAGCTCCCAAACACGCACACTCCACTTTGCCCGGCTCACCGTCTTCCCGACCCCCTTTTAAAACCCCCCATGGACTAAGTTCTTTCCCGCAGTTTGCCCATCCAACACTTTCGCCCATCAACAACATTTTGTCAAACTTGATTAGAGGGAAGCAGCGCTTATGACTCTATTGTTCAGCTGCATATATAATAGGCCATATTAAGCCACCACTCCCCCGACACCCGCCGATAAACAATATTGATGACGATGCTGATAATCTTTTATTTCTTTCCGATCCACAGGCAGAGGGCCCTCCGGTTCAGGTTGAACCAGTTGATTTGAGCTTACGTTCGCCGCGCGGTAAGTTGCTAATTATACGCTATCTTAGTTGACTCAACCTGAACTCGTATGTATTATACTGACTGGGCCGAAAACAATTAATCAATGAAATGGCCGTCACAAGTTGATCACTTGAAAGAAGCAGGTCACAGCGAGAGAAAGAGTATCGAACGGCTACGAAAAAATGGGGTACAAAACCAATTTGCATTTCTTTTTTAATGACGGTAAACTTTTTTTGGACATGAAGTGCCTAAAATATGTTATTTTTGGAATATCGATGGTGGGAGGATTGAAAGGTAAAAAGAAGAGCACGCATATGCTAATTTAGATCTGGGATACGTACAAATAAAAAATAAGTATTTGTTTTCATTAACAGTAAAATACAAGAAACAAATTTAATTATAAAATTAAAGCTTCCGCACGGAATTAAATTGGTTTTTAGTGAAGAAAACTGTAAGGGGCTTTAATTGTAAGCTCACAATTAATCTGAAAATTAAAAATAACAATAAGCCGCGAAGAATTAAGAAGCTTAATTAAAAATTAACCAAAAATTATATAATATCGACATAAAGAATACCAAATACCTCAGTCTTAATCTGTGATACTCAATCAGACCATAAAAAAGATATTCTTGATCAGCAACAAATGATGAACAAACAATCTAGTCGATAAGTAAAAGCGCAGCTCGTTTGGAACAATACAGAGATCTGTGTTAAAGATATCTATCAGCATTTATATCAACCCATGATCACACTCCCCCATAAAAGCCCCAAACACTAAATTCCTTAGATCTCCTACTGCTTTCCCGCGTTCCCCGCCGATCTGAGGTCGAGATTATCCGGCAATCTCGCAGACAAGTTCAAACAATAGAGGAGACAAAACGTTAGTCATTGCCTAATGCTCATCAGGCGAGCCATTCATACGTGAAAGAGTCCGAGCCCGAGTCCGATGAGTATCGCCGTGTGATCATCAGCAGATCGGCTGTGGGCCCATTATGTTCATGCTGATTCCGCTGCGAGTATCGCTCCATATCCGACGCCCAGGAACCTGACCCAAACAAGTGGCTGGGGATTCGGCGGGGGCTTCTCTGTGTTGGTTTACCATTGCCCACTTGACCGATCGAGCGATCGACCAACCACCAACTGTTTGACCATTTGACCTTTGCCAGCCTTTCTCTTTGCCTCAACGTGTGTGTGTGTGTGTGTGTGTGTGTGTGTGTGTGTGTGTGTGTGCGAGTGTGTGTGTGTGTGTGTGTGTGTGTGAAGTTAACAGCAACGCCCCGAAAAACCGAAAAAGCCACAAAAAGTTGACTAGATAAATAGATGGTTAGTTATACGGCCATCTACTCGCAGCTCCTCAGCCGTAGGGTGCCCAGCGGTACACCTAATTTAATTAAGAAGCCAGAGAGCTTACCTTAAATGGCTATACAGTAAGATTAACAGCTAAAAACCGGAGCGCTGCTCCGTTCATTAAAGATAGCCAAGCTGAGGCCGAAGTCTAAAAGTTGTTGTCTCGCCGCGCATATTAATCAATTAGGCATGATATTAGTGAGGGCATCATTAATTTTGTCAATGCGCTCACCTGGCCACAAAAGCTATTTGAGAAGCGCATAGAGAGGCGGCGACGGCAATCTCTCATGCTAATGGTTTACGGCGTGCTACCACTGATCTACCGATCCACCGATCCACAGATCCGTGGCGAATGTGTTAAATAGCGTTAAAATTTGTAAAACAGACGGCACATAATGGTCCGGGTTAATTTCCAGCCTTAACGGTCATCCCATCCCATGCCACCCGAGCCGAGCCGAGCCGAGTCGAAATTTTTCGGCACACATAAATTATGGGCTTTAAATAATTATGCAATTAGCCAGCGTAGCGATAGATAGCCCCAAATTGCCAATGAATGGAGGGCAAAGCCAAAGGCCCCAGAACGGCGGAGACAGTGCCAAATTCCCACCAACTCTAATTGCAGTACCCGGGTGAGGTGAGAGTTGGCTGGGGCTTCGTCCACGGCAACGGCAACTGCATCTACAACTTGATTTATTTAAGCTACCCAAACAGCCCATAAATAAAGCTGTTGAACTAGCCACCATTCCGGGAGCGGAGCGAAGGGTCCGGGCAGAAGGGTGGAGCCAGGAGAGTCTCTGAGCCTGGGACATCCACAGTGCCTTACCCAAAAAACCGAGGAAAACACAGCACAACAACGTACAATCCCACACCACCGGAGCCACTGCTTCAGTGCCGCACCACTAGCCCCCAAAACGATCGGCCTCTCGCCACTCAGGGGCATAGGCTTTCCAGGTTAAGTAGATGCGGCGACACGCGGGTCGATCCAGCGAGCGAACGACCTTAAGACGGAGATCCCAACCCGAATCGGGCTGGGTGGAGTGGGGTGACGGGGGACTAGGCGACGATGTCGGAGCATCCACGGCTGCTATCGAATGATATGCAACATTTAGTGAAGTGCTCGAGTACCAAGCATGTTCCGATGGGCCGGGGCATATTGATGGCAAGGTGAAAATGTGACTGGCAGGTGGGCGCAGGGAAAGAATCGTGATTGTATCTGTAAAATATTATATTTTCGATGGCAACTATTTGGTTACCAAACTTAAGGTGGCAATTTAAAGTTTGTAAATCAAACTAAGACTACCGAATAATATTATCATAACTCATGCCATTCGTGACTTTGCCAGATAAGTTTTGTCAAACTACTTTAGGATTTCATTTTAATAAGTCATTTCCAGAAAATCAGTTTATTATTCAATGCGATAGGACAGCAAAAGACCTTCAGGTGTCAGTGGCCTTCTACCTAATATCTATAAGGCAATCGCTAGTCTTGATGATCTTCCACCCTTATTTGTATTTCCAATGCATATGTTCTCTGAGTTGGTATGAATCTTAATTAAATTATCTTTCACACGATCATTGTTCTTAAGCAGAGTCTATTTATTGCTTTACTTGGAAATTGTTTTACAGAGAATCTTGTGGTCTAATACCGCCAACCCTCTGAACTCGTGTTACCGTTGCTGCACTTCGTCGTTTCGGGGATCTGCTGATTTGGCAATTGCATCTGCTGCTCCCTCAGCGATAGTCAACTGAAGCCACATCTCATAATCGCTGGCGGCTCCCAGCGACCTGGAGAGTGGCCTCGCCCAGATCCACCAGATCCAACAGATCCCCCAATCCCAGATCCCAGATCCCATATCCCCGAAGCCAGGCCCGCACATTGCGATTCCGAAAAAAAGGGGGGGAAATGCTCACATTCAGTGGAGGGGCGTGTGGAAGCGTGGTGATTGTTTTTTAATTATGCTTCGGCTGACACCCGGGCGGATGACCACTGAAGATGGGCTGGGATCTGAGGAGCGCGGTCTGCAAGTGAAAACTGAAACTGGGTGGAGACGCCGAGCCGTGTCTCTGGGCCTGGTTAACATGGCGCGTATGTAGCGCATCGAGTTGACTTGACTTGACTTGACTGAGTGACTGTGACTGGCTTTTGAGGTTATGTGAAAGGTCAAGTTCGTGATCGCATTCAAACATTTTTGCCAACCACTCATCTCGCTGCGCAGATCGGGCCCAGAGACCAGGGCCCATAGACCAGGCCCAGACCATGGCCGAGAGACTGAGGAACTGGGGAACTGAGACAGGGACTGAGACCGGGACTGAGACAGAGACTTCGACCCGGGAGTAGAGTGCAGGGAACACGAGTGTGAGTCGCCGCCGCCGAAAAAAAAAGAGGAGAGAGACGAAATACCCGACCCAAGCGACGTCGCATCGTAGAAAAATTGAAGATGAGCGTGCCACCACCACGCCACGATTCTGCCATTCCCGTCTCTGTCTCTGTCTCTGTAGACCCCATCCCCATCCCCATCCCGGTACCCATCCCCATGCCCATACTCATACCCCATCGCAATCCCCATCTGCCGCTGATCCCACCGCCATATCCCGCCGCCCTCGCCGGAACCGAATTGAGTGAATGTAAACTGTGGTTTACTTGTTTCCAGCGTTGTCATAGTAATTTTTCTGCACTATAACAACGGCCAGCGTCGCCTCCAACAACATCGAAATATACACTTGGGGAAATACCTACGC
Organism: Drosophila gunungcola; assembly: GCF_025200985.1. Lineage (NCBI taxonomy): Eukaryota > Metazoa > Arthropoda > Insecta > Diptera > Drosophilidae > Drosophila > Drosophila gunungcola. The sequence continues at coordinate 2,151,947 of NW_026453169.1, read as the reverse complement.
TAAAATAGCTTCAATCTGTTGCATATAAATGTGATAAATCAAACATGATGTTCTGTTTTGACATTGTGACAGTTTGTTTTTCAACATTTTCACCCATAGTCCATATTAGAAGTGAGATCCATTTCTTTATTTTCTAAATCTATTTTTTTAATATTTAAAATTGGCATGAAACATAACACTTTTTTTTAAAAAGAGAAATAAAATTAACAAAATAAAGAAATCTGATCTTACTAGCACTTTTTCTCTGTGCACAAACTTTGGGGTGCTCTCGGATGTTCGGTGGCAGCACTCACCCGAAAACATTGAAACAAGCGGAGAAAAATGGAGATGCTGATGACACTGGAGACACGTTGTCTCTGGCAATCGTGCAACTGACACACCACCACCACCGACGGCACCACCAGCACCGCCAGTACCACTATACCACCATACTGCACCACCAGTACCACTGGCAACAAAACGCCAGACAGCATATGCCACACGAAGTTTTGAAAAGATTACACTGGACAACAGGCGATGCGGATGGGGTGCGGCCAGATGGAATTTCTGGGAGGGAAGGGGTGTGACCCGTGGAAGATGATTTGGCAATTGTAATTGAAAGTTTATGCAAAGAGTAATTTAAAACTCGTTGGGAGGGGACAATTCACAGAGGAACTGGGGAAACTTCAGTAGCTGGAGAATGTCTGAATGTTTGGAATTTCTTAAACTAAAAACATTTAGGCAAAACCAGGCCTCTTAGGCCTAGAGAGAATTTAGTTTGGGGTTAGTTTTCCATTCTCAATCATCTGAACTGAAATAACCGAATTATTTTCTAATACTTTTGTTTTTCTTATCTTAACATCTCACAAAGTTACAGTTAATAACTAAAATGAAAAGACAAAAGATGTAAATTCTTTAAGAAATAAGATAAATTAGGCTTAAGATAAATAAGGCTTTTTACTTTCTTACCCAGTCCACAATTTAAAGTCTTTCAAAGGGCACCTGCTCTAAATTGAAACACCCCCAACTCTCCAAAAACCCCGGGGCTAATCAAAAGCCACTCAAGTAGTCCCTCTTTAGCCCGTTAAGCCCGATGCCCTGCATCTGGGCGAACATAAATCAATGTGCCAACCGGAGGTGGAAACCAAACCTGTTGCACAGTGTTCTCCCGTGTGCGCATCTTCTCAGACCCAGTCAAAAAATACAAAAAATAAAAAAAACTTTTAAAAAAACCGAAAAAAGAGGATCATGCGAAGAGATCCAACCGAAAAATATACAACGAAACAAGGAGGCAACAACCACGCAGTCGCAGTTGCAGACAAGAAAACACCACACCACACCACACCGAAGTAGATCCACGCTTTCGTGAGCAAACAATTCGAAAGCTGACAACGACCTGGAGGAGATCTCGGCGACGATCGATTCGTGTTAGTCATCACAGTCAACTCGGCCCACACGAATCATAATAAGGCTGCTCCTCAAAACTGTGCCATTTATCGGATCGATAAGGCCGAACCGCGATCGGATCTAAGGATCTCGGCCAATTTCGAACGATCCGGTGAGTTTCCCAAGATCTTTTCGTGTAGCTCATTAGCCTGGCAAGCTAATTTCGCAAGCGACAGACAATGCCCCGAAAAATAAAAAAAAATTACAAAAAAAAAAAACAAATACAAAAAAAACGGAGGCAAGTTGGCTGCATATTTATTGGTCATAAGTGCGGCAAGCTCACAGAAAGACAAACAAATAAACAAAACAGGCAGCAAACTGTAAAAATTCAGCAGACAAAAAATATTTGAAAATTTGTCTCCGACTCGACTGGCATAGCAATCGCATATTAGCAATTTGCATTGTCTACTGGAGCACACTTGGCTCGGCTCGGCCGAAAGCCTCGAAACTGCGGCACTGGTTTACTTAACTCTTAACTTTACCTTTCCAATAGGTGTACTATACTATGTGTATGTCTTGCACCCCTTGAGCGCCCCTCTTGTTCGGAGCTGTGAAAAAGAATTCTCTTAGCAGCGTCTACAAATCGTGCAACGGCAGCCGCTCGTTCTTCGTGTTTGCCAAACAAAAAAATTTGACTCATGACTTCGTAGTTAAGAAAACAAAAAATAAATAAAAACAAAAACAAAAACAAACAAAACAAAGCTAAGCTAAGCTAAGCTAAGCCAACCACCCACCCATCTACCATTCACATCCTTTTTTGGCCTGCTCCTGGCCTGCTACACTTTTGGTTTTGCTCAAATTAGTCCGTGCATGCGGCGGGGAATGTTTCTACAAATTAACGCCAATTTCGTATCACGTTATTAATAGTTAACCATTAAATTGACCGCCCCCAACTCAGATCGTTATCTGTTTTCGGCGGCTAACAAGGCTAACCGGCAGCAGCAACAAAGCCTTTGAACCGACCACCACCACACTGTGATTCCTTTTCGGCCAAAATTGGTCTTGTGGTCTGGTGGCCCGAATGCGAATGCAGCTGCTGCTGTTGCTGCTGCTGCTGCTGCTGCTGCTGCCGGCCAACGTCTTGCCTTAATTATCTGGAGGAGCAAAAAGTAAATACGAATATCTACATATAGACTAAATGCAGGATGCCTGCGAATATCCGAGTTTTTGGGGGCGGAGGAACAGCTGCGCAGCGGTCGCGTCACCTTTGTTTACCGTATCGAGCGATAAGCTTGTTAACTGTTAACCAAATCTGTAGCGGCCGCTGCAATAAACATCGACGCTGGCCAAAGCCAACTTGGCCAACTCTCGCGGAGAACGCCCACCAACCAGCTCGTCCATGGCCATGTGCACCCGGCTAATTCCTCATTGAACCCCAGCGGCTAATTAAGTCTCAGATTCAGATTGCAGATGGTAGAGCCCGGCAGATAGCGATCTGAATGTGAAGGTGGGTTATCCTGAGAAACGAACTTTGACTCTTATCGCCAAATACTTTGATCGGGGAAGTTGGGAAGGCCTAAAATGTATATTGGAGATAAATAAATGTGAGCCCATAGGAGGATAGAAATATCAGCCACCATGGTCAACAGATAAAATAAACAATAAGTTCTTTATGAATATTTTTGACTATTAAGTACCTTTTAAATGCAATATTAATGAAGGTTTCATTTGAAAATAATACTTTAAAAAGGGAAAAAGATATTCTGGTTTAAAATGTGTATTAGAATTAAAACGTTTTAGAATTTGTAATTTAAATGTATTTTCTCAATTGGCTTATATTTTAAATGATATAAACTAAAACTAAACTTAAAATCCAATTTAGTATTACAATTTTTATTTGGTCATTCATAGGCAGGTCTAAAAATGTATTATATTATATTTTTTATACTTTATTATTTCATTGTAAAAACCATGAGAACAATCCTTAAATTTATTAAGAGATCTATCTTATCGGTTTATAGACACCATCATCATCTCATTTAAATAAATTTATAGATTGATCGAATTTTGTTCTCAAGATACGCCTCTGAATGCTTTAACTTAACTCATGCCATCGATGCCGTGTCAAGTGTCCATCGCTAAGTCATGTGTAAACTGGCTAACCGACTGCGACCTGGGCCGCAGTGATGCATTAAGATAAACAAATGCGGATCGAAATCGGATAATGTCATGTAGCCATGTCATATGTTAGGCCAGCAAAAAGCTCCAAACTGGAGCACTAAGTCAAGCAAAAACCAACTGACAAAAGACAAAAACCAGCAAACGGAGAGCGAGGAAAAACAAAACAAACCAAAAAAAAAAACATTCTTATCGATTACACCTGAGACCTCAATCAATAAATTGATTGTTAGCGATCAGTTTAAGGCAGGCAGGCAATGCGGAGCTCCATCGTTCCATCGCATGTGCTCCGCATACAAAAGAGTTTTTCCTCGTCGCCGGTTGTTCGGCGTTTGTAGATGTGGATGTGGATGTGGTTGTTGTAGATTTTGCTGCTGGTCGGCTCTTAAGATAAGCCGCCTGGTGGCTGCCGAACGCTCTCCGGCGGAGGCCCGTTCTTCAGATTCAGCCTGGGTCTCAGCCAAATCTTGAGCCAGAGCCAGAGCCAGAGCCTCAGCCTGAGCCTGAGCCCGGGTCCAAGCACTTTGATCGCTGCGTTGCGATAGGCCAGAGCAGCGTTCGGACCAAGTCAAAACGGGCCAGGCGGCGTTGTTAGGAAGTCGTCGTTGTCTTTTGCTGGTCTGTTTGTTTGTTCACTGGTTGCACTTGGAAAAATATTCAAAAACAAAGATATCCATTCCATAATTTTTAAAACAACTGCCTTATTTTGAAAAACCCATTTCATTATACCCATTAGCTCACAAATTAAACTTGAACTAGTTTATAAACTTATAGTTAAGGAATTCTTTTGTTGCAAGATAGGAAATAATAAAGTAAGCCTAAAATTATTAATAGGACAGTTTGTGGGTCAAAAGTGAACCCATTATCACCCATTATATTATATTACTACCTGAATTATTTTCATAAAATAAATAATATGCTAAATTACAAATTATAAGTGTGTCTATCCTACATTTTTAGACATAACAATCTGATTATAATAATTTTCTGATTATATTTGTTTGTATAATAATACAACTAATTGTTCCAAGTGTTCCAAAATTATAAAAAAGTTTAAAATCAAAATAACAAATAGGAAATATTACAAATGTAATGTTATTTTTATTTAAGTGTAGCTCAGTTTTCGTCCATCGTCGCATACTGTTGTTGTTTCATTTCATTCGAGGCATAAAGCAAGATTTGTGTAAATGTCAGGTGGTAATAGTGACACTGTGCGCCACTTGATTGGTTTTACTTTGGCCAAGTGCCACAGGAAGGCCCCTCGCCCTCTTCCCATCTCTCTGTCTCTGTCTCCGTCTCTCTCTGCCCCTCTTTCTATCTCCCTCTCTCCGTGTGTGTGCCAATTTTTTTGTTTTTGTGGCTGCTTTTATGGTCGCAAGGTTGTTACGGTTCTCGGTGGTTGTTAGCATTTCTTTAATTGGCTCATTTTCGCGGTACATGTTCAAAAATAAACAGAAGTCCAACAAAAATTTATTGCAAGTAAATTAAAACTTATATAAAAACGGAGAACTCTGAGACAATTGCATCGCAGCCATCAATTAAACATGTAAATAGTTTAAATCAAACATCAAGTCCCATGTGGCGTATGAGTAATGTCCGTAGGTTTTTGGTTGACAGTTTGTCTCGTTGTTTAAATTAAATGAATTTGGCTGCTGGATTGGATTGCCAGTTAGAATAAATGGTATTAGAGTTTTTTTTCTCCTCTGGGAAATTTATAAAGGAACAAAACTATAAAACTATTGCCACATCGAAGTTTTAAAAAATATTCATAGAAAAATTAAACTAAAAATAAATTTTATAAAACCTGAAGTGGCTTTGCTTTTTAATAAGAAAAATATAGTGCAATATTTTAATTTTACGAAATAAGAAGCAAAACCAATTTTATTTTATCTATTAGAAGCAGTTTAAATTTATTATCTGAAAGGTTTAAAAACAAGTAAAAAAGTTTAAGATTTGTTTGATAATGACATCTTTTAAAGTTTTTTGGCTAAAATATTATTTTGGACTTAACTATGTGAAAAGAAATCGTTATGTTAACATCATGAGAAATCGCTTCAAATAATTTCTTTTGAGTATCAAAGATTTAGCTACCAGGACAACTCCTACTAAATTCGTTTGCCGAATGACCCAAATTCGAATTTCAAACCAACTTTCAAGGCTGGGCTACCTTTATCGTTTCCAAAGTAGGGCCACAAATCTTTCCTTAACGTTAGCTGCCAAACGTTGATGCTGCAGTGGCAAAATGGAATGAAAATAAAAATAATAAAAGCGGTTTGAGAGACGCCCACAGAACGCAGTCCCAGCGGCAACACCCTCACACCCAGCAGCAACATGAGCAGCACAACAGCAACATCACCGGCAGAAAAGCCACAGATCGAAGACCACAATTGGCAGTGGAGCCTTGGCAGTCGAGTTGTATTTGTAAATTGAAAGCACACGCTGCGTCATCAAAGTCATTAAACTGTCGACTGCTTACGGAAGTTTTTTTTTGTTGCACTTGGGTGTTGCTCGTGTGTTGCTGTTGCTTTTTGGGTGTGGATCGCTCTTCTGCGTTTTGTAACTGATATGCGACAAAAGAAACAGCAACTACAAGCCCAGCCAGCGGCATGTGGGAGCATCCAGTTGAGCACTGCGAAAAAAAAAATGTATATTTTCAATTGCATTAAAGTTATGTATTGATTTTCTAAATTAATCACTAGAGTTCTTCTGTTCAAAAATACTTTGTAAAAATATATTCCCCAGCTAATAAAAAACATTTTAAAAGCTTGTTTGTTAAAGCCTTTTTTCTTAGTGTCCTTATATGTCACTGGAGGTGTAGGTGTAGGAGTAGAATGTGGCAAGCCACTCACTCAGTTGTGGCAGTCGGCAAAAGACTTCGTACCTCCCGTTCCCTGCCTCGATCTGAGTCTGCAATTGGAAGCCAGCTCAAGTGATTTAGAAAGAAATAATAAGCGGGGAAATCCACGAGGCTTCGATGATCGTAAATAGACGATACTCTGACGGTGGCTTAAAAAATGTTAACGAGTTTAAACTATATGAGTTTTTATGTATTTTTCTACAGTCATAGAAAAAAATTGATTACTTTTCCTATTTATTTCTATTTAGTTTTCCTTAGTTTCCTTGACTAAATTAATTATCTTGTGGTAGCCGCGTATAGTGTTTGGGCAATTTATTTGAAATCAGATAAAGTTATATCGAAATAATTATTTAGGAGAAGTACAACGTTGCATGTGCAAATAAAATTTGCTTAAGTTTAGAAAATGGTTACATTTTTGTTTTGGAAAATATTAATTGTTTTTCTAAATTTCATTTTATTTGTTGGGGATTGTAGCAATAAAAAAGACAATGTATACAAATTTATTTAAATTAGTCAAAAAAATAACTTAGTTATTATATAAGTAAAATAAAATATGTTATACCAGTTCTACCAAGCAAATAAGGTAGTTAATGACTACTTTTTGTTTTGAAATCGCAATGCAATAGTTGCTCATTCATTTTTGTGAAGGGTATGTGATTTTAATAAATGCGGCAAATGCTTAGAGCAGCTCCGGGTTTGGTTCGTCTCCGTCTCGGCTCTATTCCCTCCCTTCGATCGGGTGTGTCTTCCAGCGGCGACAATTTCGCAATTCGCCAGGCGAAGGTGTGTTCTGCCCCTCTGATCCCCTTTAAAATAAAACCCCTTAGATCCCAACAGACAGCAATTCATTCACTCATTGCAGTCGGTGCATTTCAAACGTCGTCGGCGTTTTAATGACACGCGCAATCCGCTTCGCCTGCCCAATTTGCCAATTTGTCACCGAAAAGTAAAACCGCATCGGGGAATTGCCAAATTCTGGATGAATAACAAAATCCGTCTGCAGCCAAAAGAGGCGGCCCTAAGCCGCAGTTCGTCATTCGATTCGGGGAGTGTGACTTTGCTTCAATCGTGACTTTCACAATCAACCTTCAGAAAGGTTTCGACGACGACGACGACGAGTAGCGTGTACAAGGCGCAAAATGGGTTGCAGACAGGCAGCAAACCTCCGAGAGCAACAACAAGAGGAATAAACTAACAACTTTTCAAAGCGTTTACTTTGGCGCTTCATCGAATAATATTTCTCACGTTCTATTTTTTTGTTGCTGCTGCCGAGGCTCTTTTTTCCTCTTATTTTTTGTTTTTGTTTATCGTCTTTCTGGCACTGGGAGATTGACTCGGTGCAGGGCATCAATAGACAGCCCAGGTCGGATTGGTTTAGTTTATAATTCGATCGCCCATCTGCTTTCTCAGTCTTTTTATGCTGGAGTAATTTTGATCGCTTCGATATTTCGGGGGAACTTTTTCACGACCGACAATGGAATATAAAGCAAGAAAATTGTATTTCATGCATCGATCTTGTCAAGATTGTCATCGGAAGTGAAGAAAATTCTTACCAAGATCATTTCCAAGAAGCGAGTTTTGGTTTGGCAATTGCTGACATTATTGTGATGGGAAATTATGAACACTCTTGTCTAAATTATCTGTGTAAGTGAACAATTGCGTTTCAGCCAGCATATTAGTTTGCTTTTTACATACATTTTTCTTAAGATAAATTAAAAAATTCCCATTCATTTTTTTTACTAGTTTATCAATTATTTTACAAAAAGTATACTTTATACTTTAGAGGTAAATAAATATAGCCTGTTATTAATACAATTTTTACTTAAGATGTATGTTAAACAAAAATAATTAACTTCGTATAATATATAGAATTTTAATATTTATTAATAATAATAGTATTTATATTATAGGATACATTATTTGTTCATTTTATTTTGCTTAAAAGATATTTTTAAAAGATATTTTTGTAATTAGTTTTTTTTTTGTTAGTTAGGAACTATTTATTATAATCTAGATTTTTTCACTGCTTGAATTGCAGTAAATCTGTTTAACTGGCTACTTCATAGAACTGGTTCTTAAATTATCCAAAAATGGACTCATTAAATTTAAATTACTTAAACGGCATCTTAAATAATTAAAATATTGTCTTAATTATCTGGACCTACTGATATCGCACCGGTTTCTTTTTAATAGCAGCCAATACCCAATTATTATGGTTTTTTTGCAAGGATTAAAATTCGACCTAATTTCCTAAATACAATTATAATCCAATTAAATTTATGTATCGTTTAATGGGCACTTTAATGGTAATGGGAATTAAAAAAATAAACAGACAGGCGGGGCAGCACGGAATCCTAAATCAATTTCCTGTCAGCCATCAACGAGTTTCATTCAAATTCCTGTGTCTGTCTCTATGGGGATTTAGCAATGGAGCAGAACGGAGCGAAGGAACTATGTAAATGCCGGCAATCTCCATTTGGCATTGCCGTTTGGCCATTCCCATTCATTAGGTGGCCATTTCAATTAAGCCATAAAAGCCAAATCTGAACTGAAGACCAATTTTCCAAATCCATCCATCCCATTCGCAGACGGACTATCCGAGCGCCTTTACCGCCTGTTTTCCCCTTTTTCCATCGATTTTCCAGCCACAATGTTATTGCCTTTGCATGTTGAAAATCATAAAAATGTTAAATGACAAGCGGGCGCATGTTCATTTTAGCGTTGTCTGTCTGTAGTTGCTCTTGCCTTTGCTGCTGATGTTGCTGCTGTTGATGTTGTTGTTGTTGCTGTTGTGTTTGTTCGCATTGTCAAATTGCGATCAAAAACGCAACAAACGAAACATGCCACACGGAGCCTAGCAAGACAGCCTCGGACCAGCAGCATCATGAATCAAAGCCAAAAGCTTAACCACCATCAAACACTCTTTGCTTTTCACAGCAACAACTTCCCTCCAGACAACAGAAGCAACAACAACAACAACAACGACAGCCAGCGACAACCAGAATCAGCTGAATGCGTTTTAACGGCTACTTGTCTTTAACTATTTATTGAAAGGATTTTCAACACTCGCACAGAGAGTCAAGGAGAGACCTGACTCAAGAGGCATTTTGCACTGGAAAAAACCAAAATATGTAGAATTACCTCTATATTAATATATAACATTTTTATTGTTTTAATAGCGATTAATAGCAGCATTATTCCCATAATAATCTTTGATAAGATAATTGAATATGTTTAACATCGTAGTCTTTTGAAGATATGATACACTCTTTTCTTTTAAATTAATTGAATATTCATATAAGTTAATGTCTTTAATTGTATAAAAGCTGTGTATAAAATACAATCTTATTTTAAAGCTAAACCTATGATAAAATCAGGTGATCTTAAGTTGCTTACTAATTTTAGTAAAACTGAGGTGTAATAATTTTCTTGGTATTACATGTACAAATTACGTTAGATAAACAATTTAAATTTTTATATTATATTTACTGAATTAACCCGTATATTATTTTATTTAACTAAAACCGTTTGAATTAATAGCACAACCTAACAAGAAAAATATCATAAAGTTGGGCACCTAGATTAAATGCTTTCAAGTATGTTATTTTAAAATTCTTGTTAGCAATAATTTAAATTTTTTGAACTTGAACATTTTTATTGGTATTGCTTTGCCCAATACTATCTTTCAGTGCCTTTTCTCGCTCAATCTGCGTTCGGTGCCTAAGTCTTCTGTCGACTGGCCGCCAGTTGCTAGCGTCAGTCATGCATTCAATCATTTAATTCAATTTGAAATTGTACAACAAGTCGCACATTTGCGCCTGCCACATGTCCACAACCCCGAGACAGAGCACCGACTCCAAGACAGATCCAGACTCAGACTCCGACTTTGACTGGGATTGGGATTGGAGCTGGAATTGGGAGCTGTGTAAGCTGTAAGCTGTAAGCTGCGCATTGATGCCACAGTGCGGTTGGAAAAACACACACATTTGATTATGAAAAGCCTGCGTCTGCAACTGCAACTATTGCTGCGTCTCGCGGCTGCAACCAAATCGATAAAAATAATTGGTTGACTGTTGCAGCAGCAGCAGCAGCTGACTGCGACAGCGACTGCAACAGCAACTGCAACTGCGACTTTGGCTGCGACTGCGACGTCGACTTTGCGCCTGCGCTCGAATTCTGTTGAATTTTCAGTTTGACATGGATTGCTGCTGTTGATCGGTTGGTCCCGATCAGGGATCGATCGGCGGACAGGGGGGCTGACGACCATTACAACATGGACAGCAGACGTTGGCGGTTTTCCCACGTTCGTGAAAATATTTTTTCGCAAATTATTGGTAAAATAAAACTGTGCACATTTCGGCCTAACGATTTGAATGTGCGCGCGCTCGTACAAGGAAATTAAGGCTGGCGAATGGAGTAATCCTAATGAAGCAATCCCAAAACACACACAGACCCCATATAAATATGGCTGATGGATTCGATTGTGCAATAAGTGTGTGAAATTTCAGTGACATGCTATCGCCCGGCTCGATGAATTCTTGTGATATTTTTAGACATTTTGAAAGTAAAAGTGGTAATAGATACGAAAGGGAAGGTAAAAATCCCAAGGAAATTTTATTAGCAAAAACAAAAATATGGCTGAGCGGAAGGAATCAAAAAAATTTATCAATACGTTTATGATTTTATGGATTGAAAGGCCAGAAAAATGGTGAAGAAAATGTTGATAAAATACTTTTACTCTGTTATCATGGCAGATAGTCTGAAAACAGTTAAATTGTAAATTGATATTTATCAATCTATTGTTAGTCGAAGCAAGTCCCAAGCTCGTTGTTCTTGTTAATTAAAAATTACATCATTGATTTCAGTGATGAATAGACAAACGTCCATTCTACTCCAACTGCCTACAAATTGGATACATCTTTCTTACATTCTTTTAAGTTGATGTAAACATTTTTAAAAAGTTTGGAAATCGATCATTTACTTTTACTAATATTTTATTTACAGTTTTATCACTAATTATGTTTTTAATATCTTTCTTTAATCTAAATCAAAAATCATTAAAATTTTAATTTTTTTAACAAGCAAGGCATAAACTATTTATGGCAATTTTAAGAGAATAGAAATGGAGTCCCAAGACTCTCCTTTCTATTCTTTTAATTCCATGCTAAATTACAATGTTGCACAATCCCCCAATTAATATCCCTATCATTAAACACATGTTTAGCCAGTTTTACCCTCTCCACCCAATGCGTTGCGTAACAAGTTGTTTGCCCTAAATCATCTTGCAAATCTGCAGGAAAGAGAAACGAGCGAAAAATTCCTGCGCAAATTACGCAAAAGCTGGAAAAACAAATGTGAGCAAATTTTTATTTACTTAACGTGTGTAGCTGGTGACAGTTGTCACGGCTAGGAGTCCCACTCCAGCGGACTTGCACTTTAAAAAATTAATTGCCGAGATTTATGAGCCAGTTAGTGGATCGAATCGGGTCCACGGATCCGCGGGTCCGCGAGTTTGCGGGTCCGCGGGTTTGCGGGTCCGAGTTAAGTTGTATCTGCCGATGCAGTCCATTTCGGAATCGGAGATGGAGATGAAGTCGGAGTCGGAGTCGGAGTGCGTGCTCAGTCCGTTAGGAGTTTAGAGTTGAGAGCCTTATAAGGCTGCCGCGCTTTATGCATAAGCTGAACCACATTTTCCAGCCACTTCACACTTTTATCAGTTTAAAATATGAAGCGGCAAGCTATGGGAAAATCTTTTTATAGACCAACCTCTTCGGGACCCCTGAAGACGGAGGAAGCATCGGATCGGAGCACAGAGCCCCGCAGTAGAAAAGAGCCGACAGTCAATTGTGTGAGGAGAAAAGATTTGCGAGGTCCGATAAAGCCGAATGCAGTTGGATGCACTCGTGAGATGATGACGATGCCCGTGGAGGAAATGGAGGTGGAGCTGGAGCTGGAGTTGGAGTTGGAGCTGGGAGCTTTAGCTGGGACTAGTCGTTTCCCCTGCAGCTACTTTCGGTATCGCAACACATCCCTCCCCGGCCAGTTTGCGGTTTTTGCCCGACTCCCTATAATTAGACAATAAACAAAGCCACAGACAAAAGGCATTGGGTGAGCATATGGGGCGTGGCCAATACCTCATGGCACACAACACACGCAGACACACAGACAATTGGCCACCGATTCAAGCCAATGGGCAATCAAAATCAGCGACAAATTGTGCATTTTGTGGTCACAAATTGAGTTAACGCTGCCAAATTAGCGGCATGAATTTATCGCTCGGCCAACGGCCAACAACAAAACCAACTCGCCAAACAAAACCAAAGCCAAGACGGAGCGGGATTCGATTCGGGTTCGGGTTCGGACTTGGACTTGGACTCCAGCTCGGACTCGGGGATTGGGAGTGGGCAAAGCCAAGCGCTTTAATTAAGTCTTTACGAGGCCAGCCAGTCGGGCAGCGGCAGCCGTTGTTACCGCGCACTGCGAGAAATCGCCGCAGACCACCAGGAGCCGTGCCAAATTGATATTATCCGTAAACAATTTTTCGGAAACACCAGATATAATTAAGCACACGTTATTCCGCTTTAAGCTGTTAAAAGCTTATAGACCATGGAAAATCTGCTGTGACAGTGATTAAGTGAATAAAATTCAAGAAATTGACCATCGATAGGAAGTGGTTTATTGGTTTATTTAAGCATACATTTTTATATATTTTATCCATAAAGTCGCAAGTTAGAAAGGGTTTCGGCTTTCTTCTGTCGCTTTCCTACTGTCCCTATCTACTGGGCTTTCAACAGTTTGGTCTTTAGCTCACTGTATTAAAGTATTTAATATAAAATAGGAAAATATTTGATTCTATCTGCGGTTTATTGGTTTATTTAAGCATACATTTTTATATATTTTATCCATAAAGTCGCAAGTTAGAAAGGGTTTCGGCTTTCTTCTGTCGCTTTCCTACTGTCCCTATCTACTGGGCTTTCAACAGTTTGGTCTTTAGCTCACTATATTAAAGTATTTAATATAAAATAGGAAAATATTTGATTCTATCTGCGAATGTATGGCATGATAAGAAGTGCATGGTTAATTTAAGCATACATTTTTATATATTTACTTCATAAAGTCGAAAAATTGCGTAACATTTGAGAATTTGAAGCCATGTCTCTTTGTACTGCCGCTTTTGACTTAAGCTTGTCAAGTTAAAGCATTAAATATAAATATAAAAATATTTGCTTCTTTATACCGCTTGCGAAATTCTGCTATGATTCTAATTAGGTATCTTTCCTACTGTCCCTATCTACTGTGCTCTGACAAAGAAATGGCAGTAGTTCTATTTCAAATGTGATTTTGACGTGTCTTTTTGAAGTGTTAAATACATACATTATCTCATATTTTAGGAATATTTTTTATTTGTGAGTGTCTTCAAAAAGTTAAACTATCCTTTTAAAAACTTAAAGAAAATATTAACCACAAAAAAAATTGTTGGCGATTTCCGGTCAGAATTTTATTCCAAAGATACCAAGATCCCTACTTCACACTTTTTTTTCCAAATGAAGTCCCTAGTTTCTTACCTTGCACAAACGGTTTCTCGCAGTGCACGTCTGGGATAGCCAGCACCATTTGAAATTGGGTGCACCGCAGCTCGGCTCGCTTAAATAAATAAATCTGCTCCGGCTGCTGCTGCGGCTGCAGCTTACTGTGGCCAGCAACAATTGGCGCTCGCCTCTTGCCACCAATAAAAGATCGCAGCTCGCTGATTTGACAGGTGAACAATTTTGGGGTTGGGCAGTTTTGGGTCCGAGCTGCGAGTTGCAGCAGCTCCGGCATGTGTCGCTGCCCGTTGTTGTTGTTGCTGCTGCTGCTGCTGGTGCCGGTGCCCACCCACCTGGCTTCGATTGGCGGTAACATTTGTTTTGCTCGCCAGATTATTTCAACAAACTGGTGACAACAAATTAATTTAAAAGATTGCCCAGATATCCGCTCGGTTTATATTTTACTTGGGTTGTTAGCCTCCTTAGCGGCACCATCGGTGGGTGGTTGTTAGCGCAATTGATAACTGCAGGAAGATAGCTGACAGCAGGGAGCTGGGAGATATTTTATGAATACTTTGCGGTCGACTGTGGGAACGGTGGGAGATGGGAGTCCTTAGATTGGATCCTAGGCGATTTATATAGCCGTTATTAAGTTGGATAAAAGCGGTGTAAATTTGAGCTTTTAAAAGACGTTTGCAGTCTTTAAGATAAACAACATTTTTAGATGATATCTTAATCAACCTCCAAGTTAGTGTATACATTTTCATTCAGTAAATTTAAAATACGTTTCTTATTTTATTTTGACGGTTCATAATAATCAATAAAGCTTCATCGACAAACTCCCTCATAAGCCTCACTTTCAATGACTTCCGCCACAGGAGATCTTCCATCTTCTGTCATCCGCTAAATCCCAATCGCACACCTGTTCGCTCCCAATATGCAAAGCGTTGCTTTATTTTCAAACCGCAAAAACCAAAATTGATTGCACACTTCAAATACCATTGAAATGGCGCATGACGGATGCGATCGAATCGGGCATAGAGACAGTCTCAAATAAATATCGCCAGGCCAGGCCATAAATAAAGCGAAACCAGCAAAAATGTGCCGAAATCGAACATTGAACATCGATTTTGCAAGGTCAAACGGAGGAGTTGGAACTGGCTATGGGATCGCCTGTCTTTTGACCGGATCGAAGCCACCAGCTCGCTGCTAACTGCTGGCCCGGGCCCTTAAACTTTTCAAAAGTCAACAGCAGTTTAAACTCGTTTGCAAAACACTAACGGGCAAAACGCCTCAGTGCCCCCTGCCGCGCTCTACACTCAATTTGTTTGCCCAGCGGCATTGAGAATTGGAGTGTCAAACTTTCAGCTTTCGATGCACGCCAGGATCCCGGGTCCCGGGCAACCCATAGTCGCCAGTCGAAACAGCAACGGAGTCACCGCTGCACGGAGAAAAACTGAACAATAACACAATGTTTTTCTTTCAATTGTAATTAAATGTCAGAAATGTAGTATTATTGAATCGACCTACTGATTCAGAAGTTAGAAAAAAATTATATTTTGTTTAAATTGTTTTGCATTTGATGTAATATTGCAATTGTGACTCTTAATATTTAAACCTTTTTTATTTGCATTACAAGCTTATTTTTTAGTACTAAAAATAAAATTATAAAATTGGACACATATATTTAATATTAGTTTTTCTCAGTGCATAGAAACAAAGAAGGAGAAACTGCAGCGCAGGCTGACTGCGATGGCTTCTTGCTGGTTTTGTATTGACATTAAATGAAATAATCTGCGATGATTGTGCATTAGTTGCAGTCGGATGCTGTCCCATGGCCAGGGACTGGGGTAATAGTTCTAGACTGCTTGCTGCCTCATGCATTGGGCTTCGGAGGGGCTAGGGTAGCGATGGGAGGCGATGGGAGGACGGTAGGATGACTGCTCGTGGAGCATCGCTGGGTCGTGGTTCCCATGGCATGATTTTGCATGAAATAATGTGGCGCACGAGTGGGCGGGCAGAACCGTGCGGGGGGCCACTTGTCGTGGAGCAGTCGTTTTGGCATTGCCAAAGATCTAAAGCACAGTGGTGCAAAGGTACTACTTAAATCAATCTGTTAAGAGGATAATGGTGAATAAAATGTTAAAGTCTGAATAATCAGTATCTGATCTTGAAGCGTTGGATCAGAAAGCGTCATGCTGCTTAGTTAATAAGCCGTAAGTAGCTTTATTTTCAATGAATATTTTGTTGTTCATATAAATAATAAAAGCTTGGGTTTCTTGTTAATTACTTTTAAAAACAACAAGGTTTATGGTAAAAAAATTTAAATAAGTTTAACAAAGAATTAAAATTTAAATGAACACCAAAGACATTATAAAAGAAATGCCAGAACACCTTGAGAATTTTAAGGCCGTAGTGGAAATTCAGGTTTGCTTGTGTAAGTGAGTCCAATACATTTGTGATCCCATTCAGAAAAAATCTGTTAATAACAAATGTCTCAATTTAATTTTCTCATGACCCGCGATCATTGCCTTAAATTTAAAATAAGTATTATATAAGTTTCCTCAACATTTTTTTTACAGATTTCATATTTGTTTTCCAAAGTCTTAAGCACAAAATTTATGAATAGGACTAGACCTTTCCATGTCCTCGATCCACCGTACACCAGGCTAGTGTCGCCCGTTCACTGTTGCCTTTTGGAAGCTTCATTCAGGCGCTTGTCTTTCAGTTTCTGTTTCTGTATTTTTTCTTCGTTTGGTTCGGGGTTTTCCGTTTTTCTATTTCTGTTTTCAGCCGCCAAATTTGCGATGAAACAGGAACCGTTAACTGCGGCAATTTGTGCCTTCTCCCTCACTCACTTTCCGTCTCCCTCTTTGGGGTGTCTCTCAGTTAGTTTCCCACGTTATAATTCGTTAGATTTGCAATGCTTTTTTCGGTGTATTTGGACTGACTCTTGCATTGGGATTGCTTTAGTTTTGGGAAGCTTTTGGTTCTACCGCTGATTGACGGGGCTGAATATTGCAGGGGGTATTATTACTTTTAGAATGTGAAGTCTGCAGCAGACTGTAAACTTTAATTGTCATCTTTAAAAAAGAATATTTCTTCATTTTATGGGCTTGAATATTTATTTACTGGTGTTTTTGAAATATCAAAATTACCATCAAATATAAATATCTATAGTTGTACATTTGCAGAGGGTATTATTGCTTTTAGAACATTAAGACCTTAACAGACTGTAAACGTTAATTGTCATCTTAAAACTAGAATATTTATTAATATGATGGGCTAGAATATTTATGTACTAGTGTTGTTAGAATAGTACGATAAAAGTACGAAAGTCAAAGTTCAATTAATTTCCAATTTGCACATAGAAAGTGTACTTGTGAACAGATTTTAGTTTATTTGGTTCATGGGTCAGCTCCAGCTCCTTTCTCTTTATGTCGGATATTATTTGAGCCTTTAGTGGACTTTTTTAAGTCAAAAAAGTTGGTAGAGATGAACATGTACTTTATTTTTGGTAGTTAATGAAATATAAATTAACACAAATTTTCTTAGTATAGATTTAAGTGTTGCAAATAAACCTTTATGTTGCCCGAACACCTATCATACCTTCTGTGACATTACAACAAATACAACTACTAAGATTAATTGATCTCTAAAGGTGTTTTGAATTTCGGATCTCAGACACTGTGTTCCTGTACTTGTTTTTGGGTGTTTTGGGAAGGTTCCTGGGATTCCCAGGCCTTCGGTTGACACTTGGACTTGTAGCCAGAGGAATTGGAATTGCGTGAGGCGAGGCCTTTCTCTTTTCACCTCTCTATTTCTCGTTCCCTATCTCTCTCTCCCTCTCTAGCATCACGTGCAAGCAATTATTTTATCAATCATTTAGGCGCTGGAACAAGAAAATGTTGTAGCTCCTTTTCGCCTGGCTAGTCGTCTGGTTTTTTGTGGTGCTGTGGTGCTTCGGATCTTCAGCGGTGGTGCTGCTGCTGTGGTGGTGCTCAAACAGCGAAAACGCATTTAATGTCTGCTTAGTGTGATTACGACGCATTAATGCCGTGCTCTCCAGCCAAATGGCCAACAAACGTCCAGGCATCTCCACCTTGTGTCTACGTTTTGTTTTTATTTTTTTTTTTTAATTTTTGTTGTTCTTGTTGTTTTTGCGTTTTACTGTTTTACAGTCACCGGCCTCGTCTTCTTCTTATTCAGCTTTTGCCTAGCGACGTTGTTGTTGCCGTTGTTATATGTGTGTTAACTTTCAAATAAATTAAACATGAAGCTGGGATCATTTATTTCACTCGCTCCACCTAACCAGCGTGCTGCACAGCAAGAAAAATGTTGGCCGAAATGAAAACAAAATTTAATTTGGATACGAGTGCTTAAAATGAGATTAAAATAGTTAATTCGAAATAGTTAAAATACGAATATGTGTATTTTTATTTGCTTATTTTAATAAAAAACAATTATTTTATAAATTAGTTCTGCAGTTTGGTATTTAAATTTTTTCAGCTAACATATATAAACAACCAAAAACTAATAATACTCCATATAAATATTTAAACATAAAATGTAATGTGGATAAAAATGCTTAAAAAAAAAATGTCTTAAATAATGTTCTGCAGTTTAGTATTTAATATGTTTCTTTCAACCTGTAAAAACAACCAAAGCCAATGATACGCCACATAAAAGGCCATAAACTTTTATTTTAAGAAATATCAATTTCCCAGATGTGTTATATATCTCATAATTTTTGATTGCTTCTTCCTGGCTTAGATAAGTACTCGCAATTTTTACTGCTGTTTTAGTGTTTATTTTTATAAATGTACAATATATTTTTTTATTGTGTAATACTGGCCAAGTTAACTAGACGCTCGTTTGGGGGCAAGCCGTAAGCACATAAACACACTCTCATACAGACACAAACACACACACACACACGGCGCAATGTTTCTTCATTTTCACATTAAATGTGCAATCCCAGACATTTGTTTAAATTAACACGCGGCAATTACCGCTCACCAAACCAAACTCAGTCGCCAGCCCCAAAAAGCTGGGAGCTCGGCGATCCAATTATCCCAGCGGCAACTCCGGCTAAAAGTCGGAAAGAGCCTTCCAAAAAGATTCGGGCCGCCTGGCGAGGATCGGGCCGAGGTCCATTTGGTGATTTAGGGGGTTGTAAAAGTCGGTGCTTAACTGCACAATCGATCAATCCTCAGATAATGGCTGGAGTGATTGCGGGGTGCTAATTTTTAGATAAATAACATTAATTAATCTCGTAAACTTGGTTTATTCGCTGTTAAACTTATTAAGCGGCTACCTAATGGACTTGGCCTGTATTCGGTGCACATCAATCATCATGAGAGTTCATATAAAGTACCAAAAAAAGAGGTCTTAGTAGAGATAACTTTAGAGCTATCGTTTATGTGTTTTGTACTGCTTTATGCTCTCGATATCGATATTTACTTATATATTCCTTTTGGAAAACAAATATTTTAATTCTTTCCGCTGCTTAATAAAACAAATTAAACAAAATGGGATATTTGATTTTCCTTGGACATACATTCCTGTATAAAAGACAGTTACACGCTGTTCAGAAATAAATCATTTTTCCACTTTCTCAGCCATTCCCACATAAAGCACACACGTGTCGATAGCTTTTATAGAGATATTTTGAGTAAGACTCGCATTAAGTCCTCGCCTGCCAGCCCATCGATTACGTATGCGCATCAATAAATCAATGAAATGCTGCATAAAATGATCGTTTAATGCCCTCGCCCGATCGCAGTATCCAAGCCCAATCAGAATTCTCCGGCCATAGAGTTTCATATATAGTTGTGCCGACGCAGTGCAGCCGTAAAAAAAAACCACTTAAACTGCTTTGCCGCTGTTTATCTCAGCCGGCGGACAAAGAAATGCATAAATTATTTCTCGCAGGCATTTTAAAGCGCCTGTTAGCCGACTGTTAGTCGATTGCCAACTTGCAACTAGCCACTAGCAACTAGCAACTTGCAACTACCAACTGGCGATGTCCGATGGCCGAGAGCGACTCTGCCTACTTACTGGCCATTTAGAAAGCCTTCGCCTTCGCGGCCGTGTCCACGCTTTTGTCCATATTTGTACACAATTAGCAATGACACAAAAAACGAAAAAGCCAAGGGGAAAAACAGAATCGCGGCGGGAAAAAAATGCAAACGCAAAGGAAACAAACTTCACACACCATAAATCGATTATCATTGCGCACATACCCACACTCGCACTCACACACACACACACACACTGACACCATGGCGGGACACGCACACATATATAGGCATTAAATCAAATTGCGCATTTTACGCCTCGTCTGGTTTGTGCATAAATTTATTTATCGGCTTGTCCATCGACATCGGCTGCCGTCGCGTTATCGCACACGCATCCACGCCATCATCATTACCATCGGAATAATCGTCATTATCGCATTGGCGATCGTCATCATCGTGATCGGCATACGGACATCGGACAAACGGACAGACGGACAAATGGACAAACGGACATCGACACGGACATTGCGTATACGCCATGCGCGCGCGATCTGCTTGTGTCTGTGCATGCATAAAATGTATAACAAAATTGTCATTAGCGCAAAGCATTTGTTAAGCACTCAGAGATCGGGCGATAAGTCAAAGAAGGGGCCTTACAGCTTGCAACTCCTTGATCCAGCTCCCAACTTGACCATCCATCCAGCTATCCAGCCATCCACCTATCCACCTAGCCAACCAACCATCCATCCATCCATCCATCCATACATCCATCCATCTACGCCAGGAGAGAGAACACGCGCTGACAATCAATGGCGACAAGCGAAGCTGCCTGAAACGGGTCCGGTTTTGGGTTGCAGGCAGGCCAGCTATTTCACACCTTCGCAGTGTCCTGCACTCAGAAAAATTCTTACGAGTGTAAATCATATTTCTTTCCTTTAAAAAATATTTATGTTTTTAAAACTGAATATTTTTCAATTTTGCATTGTAATGTTTTAAAAATAATTTTAGTCTTACGTATGTTTGTTATGGAATTGATTTTGATATCAACCTAAAAGGACATTAACTGTTTTTTTTTTGCAGCGCACTTTATAAAAATTCATAAGGTTGTACATGGCTTTTTCTTTGCGTGCCTTTGAAGCTCTGGGATCTTGTCTCTTTGGCTTTTTGGCTCGGTCTGGGGGCTTGGTGTAAAATGCCTGCATGATTGGCATTGCTTTTGTATCTTCGGCCATGTCCGTGTGTCGTCGCCAGCTTATTGACAATGCGTCAGGCGTTTGCTCCGCCGGCGGTGGTCAGCTTTGATGACTCCAGTTGGCCAGTCGGCCAGTTAGGCAGTTAGCCAGATAGCCAGCTAGCCAGCTAAACAGAAGAGATGGAGCTCAGCTGCGACGGAGCGCGCTCTAAAAACTAGTTGCGTTGACATACCAATTAACTTGACAAATACATAATTGGTAGCAAAAACAATTAAATGTCCGCTTTTTGCTGGCTTTCTGCTACCGCCTTTTGATCAAGAACTCCATGCGAGGCATGCCCCTAAACACATGACTCTGATCGACCATTTCGCTGTCAGCTTATGAGTCTCAGAAATTCATTTAAATTTATCTAGTTGTCAACGTTTTTCTGCCGTTGCTCTTAGATATTTGCACAATTTGCTCATAAAAAACAAATCAACAAAAACAAAAAAAAAACCTGTGGGAGGTAGTAGGATAAGGGGCTTGGATTGGATTGGATGGGGGGTTATCTTGAACTGAAGACCGGGAGAGGGAGCAACGGCAGCCGCTAACGAAGCGCCGCCAACGTCTTGGCGATGCTGTTTGCTGATTTTCTTGTGGGCTGCCCTCGCTGGCTGAAAATACCCTTAGGGGATGGAAGGCATACCAGATATGATATGTATTTAAATATTAACTTTTAGGTCGCATTCAGCAAGATACGTTTGTGAAAAAACGCAGAAAAAAATTATTTTTATCAAAATACTTGGGGTATTCCGAATTTACCTATCATTACAAAATCATAAATAAATTTTTTTCTTAATCAATTACAAATTTAATCACTGTACAAACCACTATGAATTTGTTTTTGTTTTTTTTTTTTTTTAATTAATAGAGTTGTTTGTTTTGTTTTTTATTTTTTTGTTCAAGAACCTATTATTATTATTATTATTATTTATTAACAATTTTGGTATAAAATTATTTTATTATTTATTTCTTCAATTTAAAGTGACAAAAATGACTTATTTAATCAAACTCTTAACAGTATTCCTGAAGTTATTTCAACATCTATTAATTATATTTATATTTTAAAATAAGTTTTGTTGATTCATTGTGATTTTTAAGTGTACAAAAACCAAAGGTTTAGGTTAATAAACCGTTAATTTGTTAGTATACCACAAAAGCTTAACTGATGGGGAACAAGTCAGCTTATAATAATCGTTTTGCAGGGCGCCTTATCTAAAGGGCATTCCCTGTTCACCATTGTATCTTCGGTTTTGACTTTTCTGGCCTTTTTTTTTGGCTCCTTGGCTGTGGCTCTCTTTGGCAGGTGCAGTTTGCATTCGCTGTGTTGTTGCTCATTAGTTTTTTCCCTGCTGCCACAGAGTCTACGTCTGTTACCATTTTGGGCTGGCTGGGAATCGGGCGCTGGATTAGCCGGGCAGGCAGCAGGTACGGTAAGTCTAAGGTAAGACTGGAGGTGAGGCGGCGGGGCAGCCGCCAAAAGGAAAATCGAAATGTTTTGCAGTGTGTAGTGTGGGAAAACTTTTATTTCAAGGTTCAAAAGACGCCCGCAGAGTGTGAAAAATGGCTGAAACAAAAAGCCAGAGCTGCGGCCGAACGGAGGGTATATGTGTATGTTATAGTGAATAGAGTCTAGTGGCGATTTCAACCGATGGCTGCCCCCACGGCGTATGCGCAATGCCATAAATCCAATGTGACTCGTCGGTGGGCCAAAACGTATCGGAGTCAAAGCTGGTCAAATGATGTGGCCCAGAAAGCAAACGGTTCATGTGTGAAAATTGCAGAATCCAAAAGACACAGACACGGATACGCAGCCATGTTGTTTCATAATTATAACTTAAATACGACAGTTTCATATAAAAATCAACTAGTAAATCAACGTAAGCTCGCCTGGCAATTAAAGTGGCTAGAAACGTAACACATGATGGCTATGATGCCCGGTGGTGTTCGGTGGTGTTCGGTGGTGTTCGGTGGTGTTCGGTGGTGCTCGGTGGTGCCTTCTGGTGGCTAGGTGCTGGTGCTTCGGTACTTCGGTGCCTCGGTGGTGCTTGGCCAAGCACGTCGCTAAGTTGGGCCCGGAATCGGACTTGGAGCCAAGTTGAGCTGCGCTGCCCAAGCCAGCCAAGCGAACTGTCAATTATAACCAATCGCACACCAAGTGCACATTAAACCCTATCAACTGTTTTTGTAATTTATTGTTCGCTTGGGTTTTTCTCTCTCTCCGCCGGCCGCGTCTGCTTCTCATTTCTAAAGTTGCAAGTTTTGCAGTCGCATTTGGTGCGAGATCCGCATTGCACATAGCACAAACAGCGCTGCACAGTGGGCCAAAAAAAGTTGTCGCAGGTCACGTTGCCGAATCTGATTGGAAATAATCTAACAAGAACTAAGTTTATTTTATTTTCCAAATTAAATCTTTTAAAAAAAGTCTAAAAGTCAATCAAGTCAGCTTAATTAGTTATTAAGGACTTGTGGGACTGCCCAATTCATAATTTATCTTATTTACTTTTAATTCTGCATTCAGAGTTGTTTGCACAGTATTTAAATTTTAAACCAAAAAGAACCTTGGTTAAATGAGTTTAATGATTTCGTACGTTGTACAAATGATTTTAATTATTTTAAGCCCATTCCACAACACTTAATTATCTTCACTGCTATAAGTTAAAAATAAAATGAACTATTTTATAAATATAATTATTATATTTAATGTTTATTTTGTAGTAAAAGGAATATAAATATAAAGGAATAGTGTAAATTAGGGGATCTTCATTTTTCCTTTTATCTTATTTATGATTTAAATTGTTAAGTTATTTTATGATTATTTTAAAGATCGTTAGCAAAAAAAAAATATAAAAAACTTGTCAAATTTAGAGTCGTAGGATTTGCCTTAACATTTTGTTTTGTTGCTCATGCCTTTAGACATAAAATTATGAAACGTTTTTAACTGGTATATATTTGATAAATGCAGCTAGTCACCTATAGTTATACTTCTCTAAAACTAGGACTTGAAGGTATCCCTTTACCCAGCTACCTATCACCACGGTTCCCTCTCTCTGGCGATGACTGCTTTTCTTGGCTTGGTCTGGGGACGATCTGGCCTCATCATAATTATCACCGACTGCGACTGGGGCGGCACGTTCGACTACGCACACTAACCGAGGGGCGGGAAAGGGGGAGTGGCAGGGGCTGGATGGTTGGATGAAAAAGGGGAAGGGGCTGCTGGTTGCTGGCTGCTCAACGTAAATCTAGCTAAGTCAAATGAGCAGTTTATGGCCACAGCGACGACCATTTGAAGACGCGCCAAAGGAGCCCGAGATGGAGGAGCCTGTCTATATAACATCGCATCGCATCGCATCGCATCGGATCGGATCTGCCGGGTGCCACTTGGGGGCAACATTCACTTTTTTTATTGCACCACTTTGGCAATAGGCACAAGTGTGATTTCAAATCTCTGGGTCGCCCGGTGTTTGGTGGTCGGTGTTTGGAGCTCAGAGTTTGGGGTTTGGAGTTTTGGGTTTGCTGGCTGTGGCCTGTAGCCCGTTGCCAAAGCCAAATTGGCAGAAATATGAAGTCAGCGTGTGCATTTCGGTAAAAGCGGTGATTACACACACACACACACACACACACAAACATGCGGATATACTCACTCGTATTTGGACAGGAGAATGGCCATTTGGGAGACGAGAAATATATGACAGCCGGAGAGTTGCCACATAATGCGCATTAGCATACGCCATCGTAGCGTCCAGTATCCAGCTCCCTTCTCTCCACTCCACTCCATTCCCATTCCCATACCCATACCCATTCTCATCCCATCCGATCCTCAGTACTCAGTACCATTGCTGCTGGACTTCCCTTTCTAGCAATTGCAAATGGGGCAAGCGGAAAAGACACAGAAACAGCAACAGCAACAGCAACAGCAAACAGCACTGTGGGCTGACGTTGATGGCCAGTTCAATTAAATGCCATCAATTTTAATAACGCGCCTGCCCGGGCTAACGGACCTCAACCCGGGGCTTACTTTACCTGCCTCCCTCGAAAACTACAGTCCAACATCTGCCACTACAGCCTCCCCAAGGCACAGTCTCTGTAAATTGAAACAGATTATTTGCTAATAAGTTTCTTAAATTCAATAGGGCCATCTAAGTTCAAAATTTACAATTTTTTTAAATAAGTTTAAGGGCAGAAGTATGTTTCAAATTGTACGAACCAAAGGAATATATATTCTAAAATAACTCTAAACAATGCACATTTGAACAATTACCCTTTGAGTCGAACTATTTTTGAACTTTCTAACATCGAAGGTTTTTTTTATAAACGACCTAAATGTATTTCTTGTAAGACATTTGCTTTTAAATAGGTAATAAAGTACTTTAGCTAGCTAGTTAAGATTAGGATAGTTAAAACGCTTTTATTTCGCTCTAAAAGTTTTTATCGTAAACAACTAGTACATGTTTTCTAAAAAAAAAATGCATAAAATGGAATTACACAACTGTAAGGGCTTCTAACATATATTCTGTGAGTGGGGGACGGAGGTTTTACTTCAAGAAGTACCACTGTAAGTCTGCAACCTCCGTCTGCTACCTTGGGCACTATAACCCGGTGCTGGTGAAACAAAACGCTTGCTGGCATGGAAATTACAAATGCATCAAGCCAGGGCACACATGTTCAGACAGTCGCAAACGCACTTGAGGCACTTGAGGCCAAGAAACCAGCGGACCAGCGGACCAGCGGACCATTCTCTGCTCCGCCGGTCAGTCGCAGTCTTGGTCTAAGCCCGGTTCGGATGGTCTGGTTGCCGTGGCCCTCGGTCATGTGGAGTTTGCAGGCTTGACAAAGCACTTAAGCCTGGGTCACTTGTACGGTTCGCCTCTGTCCCCTTTCGCTTGGCTTTTGTTTTCGACTCTGACAAACGAGTTGCAACGCCAAGAAGAGTGAAAATTGAATGTGCTTAGCGGGCGAAAAATCGCGGGCGGCTTGCAGGGTAACGGGAATAAATGTTAAATACTTATTCAACATGTACTACGGTTTTAATTTGTCAAATTTTAGGTGTTTAGTTTCAGGCAAACTTTATGATGACCACAAAAATATATAATTGTTTTTGAAAGCTTTATATGAGTTTCTCAATTACTTATTGGGAACATAAAATACCTCCTGCTAGATTTTTATTTCACCCACTGACGATGAATTCAGTAACTTGTCATATTTAAGTGTATTTGCACATTATGTTATATTAAACAAAAACATTGGGTTTTTTTAATTGGCATTCAAATCAGAGGAGTAAAACCAACAAACTTGCTTATAAATAATATTTATCACACAGTAATTATCACTCAATCTCTTGACCTTTTTATCGGATATATTAGTAGGTAATTAGTGAGAAAAACTTATATTTTTCGTAATTAAGCTACTTTTAGCTATATTCCAAATCGATTGCCAATGTTAATATTAAGTTGTATTAATAATTTTTAAGGTAAATAAGAAAGTAAAGAAGCCAGAGAATCCTAGTCCAAATAATGCAGTAAAGAAGGTAGCCAAGACAAGTGGCAAGCTTGAGCAAACTTCCCAGCGAATTCGGTTTGCTCAGCGGAGCGGAGTGGAGCACCCTTCAAAATGGGGGGCAGGTGGGGCTGCGGGCTCTTGGCTAACGGCAGCAGCTGCAGTTTGGCTGGCAATTGATGTTGATGTCGCGGGCGCCAAAATCGACACACTTGTCCCAACTGCAACTGCAACTGGAACTGCAAATGCAACTGCAACTGGCAGCCGAAAGTGGCAGTCGTAGTCGTCGTCTGGAGCCCAGAGTACAGGTTAAATGGATCACGACTGCACGGATTCGCTGTCCGTCTGAATCGGAATCCGCGTCTTCGAGACTTGGAGTCTTGGAGACTTGGAGTCTTGGAATATCCGTCCGTTCGTCGGCGCTGTCTGCCGACCATAAAATACGCGACATGCAAACGTTTTTGATGCAATGAGGCGGTCGAACGAAATTAGGAAATTGTGTAAAGACTCTCGACTGACAAGCCGAAGTGTTCCCGGCCGGCTGTTTCCATGATCTTTAACAAGCATACTCTGCAAAGGAAACTCTCATTTAGTTTTTGAAAATCAAAAACATCAAAAGCAAATTTATTTTAAGTTATTAATATTTAAGTCAATTCAATTAATGGGTTTATTTGTTCGTATTGCAGCAAAACGTTTATATATCAGACTCAAAACATGGAATCTTCTTATACATTGGCATAACTCTTAACTCATAAGCTTCTTTACTTTCCAAATAAAAGACTGTTGCCAAGGGTATCGAAATCTTCGGCTTATTAAATTAGTTTTGGCCTGCCTTGTTTTAGGCTGGTAGTTTGGCTCAGTTTGCGGTTCATTTACGATGCTCATTAGGCATTGGCGGCCATAAAGTGGCCCCACCATTTTGGCCATTTTGTTAACCGAATCACAATTGGCTTTCCTAACCGTCTCTGTGTCTTCCCCTCTTGCAGCGAGCACTTCGCATGGAAGCAGCAGCAGCGGCGGCTCTGGCAGCTGTAAATCCTCGTCGGCCACCAAGGCGGCTGGCTACAGCAATGGCAAGCTGGGTGGATGTGGATCCTCCGGCTCGGGCTCGTCCTCGGCCTTTGGAGCGGGCTCAGCTGGTGCCGCATCGTTGGGGGCCTTTGCCCGCCAGCAACATCAGCAGCTGCAGCAGCAGCACCAGCTGCAACAGCATCAGTCGACGCAGCAGCAACAACTTTATGCCTCCGGTGTGTCCAAGTTGCCATTCTCGCCGTTCTTTGCGGCCTCGCCATTCTTTTTCACCTATCGACGGATCAGCGGCAACGGCAGTGGCAGCGGTAGCGGTAGCGGCAATGGCAGTGGCAATGGCAGTGTCGGCGGTAAGCATGAGGACAACAACAACAGCTGCAGCTACAACAACGGCAGCAACAGCGGCAGCAGCGGCGCAGGATCGGCGGCGAACAGCATGCAGGACTACGACCGCAAGTTCTCGCTGCTGAGCCTGTTCAAGAACCCCTACAAGTTCGGAGATGGCCAGGCCGCGAGGAAGTCCTCGCCCTCGGGCGCATCCAGCAAGTCCTTGGCCTCGGGCGGCTGCTCCTCCTCCTCGCCCAGCTGGAAGAGCTACGCCGGCTCGGGGTCACCACATGCCGCCCTCAATCCCGCCTTCGGAGGCATGGCTCTGGGGGCGACGCGCAAGGACAGCAGCAGTTTCAGTGGGATTAACTTTGGCGGTGGCGGTGGCTCCGCCTTCGGACGATCGTCATCCGACTCGACGGCCAACGGCGGCTACAATGATCTCTCCAAGAACCGCAAGGTACACAAGTGCGACACCGAAGGATGCGACAAGGTGTACACGAAGAGTTCGCACCTCAAGGCTCACAAGCGTACGCACACAGGTGAGATGCAGTTGATTTTATTTTAGTCAAGCATTTTTTCACGCTTATCAAGCATAACTTTATGCAATTAATAGTAACAAGAATGCTGATCTCATGTGTGCTATAGAAATCCTATGTCAGTCTTTTATCATTTTCATCGGTGGCACAGACTACCGAGAAAACAGTTTATGTCTTTGCAATAAACATTTTTGTCATAGATGTTTTTTTTGTCGTTAAGTATCGAAGGCATAATAAAAAAAGTATGTTTTTAAGTTATTCATCATAATTATAAGAATTAAGGGGCTTTACCAAAATACCGATGAAAAATGTACCGATTTATATGTATTTTGTGGGTTTTTTTTAAAGTTTCCTTTTTTACAACAACTTTGAAAACTAACGAAGTTATGTGCTGTTCTCGGAGTTCCCGAAAAAAAGGCCCAACTACTGACATGATTTCGAATCCTACTACTACTCATTTACTACTCATTTGTATCTTAAACCAAAAACTTCAACAATTTTGTTAAAGGTGAGGTGTTTCCTTACAATAACCCACAATTTTTGAAAAATATCATAAAGTAAAAAGGAGTACATGGTGTCTTTTGTTGGGGTACAAGAAATGTTCGTTTCTTAATACCAATTTTACAAT
Organism: Drosophila gunungcola; assembly: GCF_025200985.1. Classification (NCBI taxonomy): domain Eukaryota; kingdom Metazoa; phylum Arthropoda; class Insecta; order Diptera; family Drosophilidae; genus Drosophila; species Drosophila gunungcola. The sequence continues at coordinate 2,122,750 of NW_026453169.1, read as the reverse complement.
TTTTAACCAATCATTAGTAAATATATTAAAGTACACTCATTTTCAATTCGATCGATTAATTTCTCGTTGAGTTATTATGCATCAACTTACAAAAACTATCGAGAAAGCGTAAAATCGATTTTGGTAGTACTACACTAGTATGGTCCCTTAAGTCGATTTATAAACATTGAGCCTTTTAATTGGCTATGGCCCCTTTAAAGGATATATTTTGTGGTTTTTCTCAAAATTTTTGTGTCATCCAAAGTAAAGGTACACTTTTTTCAATCAAATAGACAAAAGACAAATCAAAAGGACAAACTATTTGTTTTAACCAAACTAACCGGAAAACATCCAATCTTTTGCAGGTGAAAAGCCGTACGTGTGCACGTGGGAGGGCTGCATCTGGCGCTTCGCCCGCTCCGATGAGCTGACTCGGCACTACCGGAAGCACACGGGCGTAAAGCCCTTCCGCTGCCAGCTGTGCACCCGCAGCTTCAGCCGCTCGGACCACCTGTCGCTGCACATGCGCCGCCACTGAGGACTTGGAACTGCCCGTCTGGCCATACATACTCGTACTAATCCGAGTACTCGTCATCGTACTCGAACTCCAACTCGAACTCATATCCGAGAATACTCATCTGAGATGCTGCGGGGAGCAGCTCTTGATTATTTATATGCACTCGAACCACTTCCATTGATCATTTACGGAGACCAGATATTCCATGTCGCTTAAGTAGCTCAATTTAGACCTTAAGGGGGCTCAAAGCCCAACATAGACGTAGTTAAACTGTAGTTACAGGGCGGAAAGATTTGTAAAATTTTTCACATTTTAAGCCCAGAGACAATTGCCTTCAGAAGCCAAGTTAACAAAGTGGATTTTAACCTACTACACATAGAAATATCTGCATAGTTAAATATACATATACATACAGATAGTTTTGGATTGGTGCTAGCAATTTGCGTGTACATAGATCTAGATAAACATTTACAGCCTAGTTCGGTAAGAAGAAATTTAACTAATTTTAGATAAAATTTTTATTGGTTATTAAGTAGAAAATTTTATACAAAAACCATACGAAAGAGGCAAAACAACCGGAAGAGCCAAGCAAAGCAATATTTATATAAATATATATAGAAATTCTCTCATCTGTAGGTTATTTAAAACATTTTGTACTATACGCATATGATGTGATAGTTGATGAGGATTTTGAAAAAAAGGGGATCGGCAAGGAAAGTGTTGATTGGCTAGACATATGAAACTAAAACTGACTTTTTTATATAACTTACATTACGTAGATCATTTTATACCTTTGAAATATTGGAAATAAAAACATAATCTTTTTTACAATTTACTAAAAACTATTTTTTTTAAGAATATACTTAATTGCAGTTCTTTAAACACCCTTTAGCATTATAAGAATGTTAACACTCAAAGAAATTCTGGTATTACTCAGTAGAGATACCTATGTATACATTTAAAACTGCCTTATAGCTACGGAACGCACTGTATTCCCTGGCGAACCCCGAAAGCAATTTGCCTCATACCAACTGTCATCATAGATTTTAGCACACTCACAGACAAACACAACAAAACAAAACACAACACACAAAAGCAAAACAAATTGTATTATTTTTTGAGAAATAAAAGAAAAGCGAATACTTTTTTGTACCAAACGAAGCCTTGGCCGTGCTCATTACGGGATAGCTGGCCAAATCCGCGGAGCATTTTCATTTGAATGAAAAATCAATTGGCGCACAATGGGGCTGCGGCCAAACGTTAACCCACAAGTGTGCCCCCGGGGTTCCCGATCCTCCCCCCCCGATCACCGATTCGCCAGCACTGAGATGTGTGGCAAGTTGTCAGCGACTGCCGGCCGCCTTTTGCTTTGGCTCTGACTCTGGCTCTGAATCTGGCTCTGGCTTTTGTGGCACGGCACGCACTCCCCGCCAATTGCAATTGTCCAGGGGAGCATTGTCGTCGTTTGTCGTTTTGCAACTTTGCAGCGTACAACTGCGCGTTGTTTGCAATAATAAAGATGACAAATTTCTCGTCATTTGTAATTTCAATGCGAAAAGCCGGAGCTGGGAGCTGGTAGCTTGGAGCTTGGAGCTGGAATCTTGGGCCTGGCAGCTGGGCTAATACGCATAACTGGTTGGCTAGATGGCTTGGCTTGGATTGGATTGGATGACACCTGCAGCGGAAATCAGTGCATGAATAACGCTCTCGGTCATTAAGGCACAATTGTGAAATATTACGCATACGCCATGGCAATTTATTGGTAAATTAATAACCGAATACAAGGCAGCCGACAGTAGCGACTACTGCTACTGCCGTTTTTTGCTCCCAACTGCGCTTGGTGGTGTTGCCGTCACCGTGTTTAGCATAAAGGTTAGACAAATATAACAGACCGGTTTTTTGGGTTAATTAATATGCCTTGGGTCAGGTCAATATTGCGGCGACTGTCGGCTGTCGGCTATCGGCTGTGGAAGATGCTGGAGGATGGATACGAATGCCAGCGGCTGGTGGGCTGGGGAGGTCAGGTTTAATGACCCAAACGCATATGTAAATGAGTAAAAGTAAATAAAGTGAGAAGGTGCATTAATTAACACTGATCGACGATCCGTATGCCCTGCAGCAGCCATTAAGCAAAACCCTTGTGTGTCGAGGTAATCCCAAATCGGGGATTTACCCATGGGAAAAGCGGTAGTGAAACGACATGAAATTGGTGGAAAGAAAGGTAAGTTATTTATTATCACAGATCATGTACTTTCATATTTACGTGGTGCAAGCCCACACTTAAATGCCCCTCTGATTAAATACCATTTCAGAAATATAGCTGATATTGCGATGTTAATTTATTCCATTATAAACTATCAGACATCATAAAAAGCCATCGTTTGCTAATATTTTATGAGTCATAAGCCGTGATTTCATTATATCGCACATACCCCATGCCACCCAGTGGACAAATATCAACAGAATACATTTAGATAAGCATTGAAATCACAGCGGTGCTCATTAAAAACCAATAAAGTCGCGTTGCGATGCAGCCAGCTAGCGCTGTCCATCAATCGGAGGAGCAGGTTGGAGGTTGGAGGATGGGGCTCAGGCGATCTGGGAGCGGGAATTACACACATATGTGTGGCTCAGGCTGTCGGCAGCTGTCCATCAGACAAAAAAACGCTCCAATAACCAAATCGACCGGCCACCAATTGAAGGAGTCTCAAAGCTGGCGATTTTCAGTTAGCAGCCTAGATCTTTTGGAGAGTTTTGAGTTAGGCCTCGCATCCACATCCACCTGTACACAGAGAGTAATTTAGTTTGATATGGATTTTATAGAGAATAAAATATTATGTTATATTGCAGATATTTATAGGTAAAATAAAAGTTACAAAAATATTTTTTTTTTATACTTATTAGGTAATTTTCATACTTCTTGAACTTTACTTTACTAAATTCAGCTGCAATGAAATGTAGCAGAAAATGTTTTCGGTGCACTTAGCCATCGACATCCATTTTTAATTTATTGTTATGCCTTTCTGCTGCCTTTTGGCTGCTGCAGATGCAGTTCGAGTTGCAGAAGGATGGAGTTGGAGATGGAGCAGCGCGGCAGTTGCGGAGCAGTTTGGAGCTGCTGGTCGTCAGGTCATGTGCAATTTATGAAACGGCTTTGCATTGGCCGCGGCCTGATTTTTGAGACACATTTGGATTTGGATGACTGTCGCAACGGCGGCCACTGCGGCAACTGCGGGCTGCCGCTTCTGTCCGTTTGATTTGTGATCGATTGTGTGTCGTTAGTTTGCGACATGGGGCATGAAATCTTTGACACCTAACGGTAAACGAACGGGCCGCGAGACCTCGGATCACAGCAGTGGGTGCTCCAGCCCCCCTTATGCCCTGTCCCCCCCCCCCATCAAGCCATCCCCTTACCCGGCATTAAATTGGAACGATGATGCCGGGGCAGCAGTTGTCAGTTGGCCAAAGTGTTTGGCAGTTTTGCCATTTATTTTACAGGTGAGTGAGCATAATGGACAGTTGCACGTCGCAGCAGTTGCAAGTTGCAAGTTGCCGGCTTGCTGGCTGGTTTTCTGGCTTTCTGGCTTTCTAGCTTGCTGGCTTGCCGGCTGGCGGGTACATGCTGTGCGCTTTGGCTCAATTAAAAATGGAATCGTCTGGAGGAGGTCGCCTCATTTGACAATTGCCCGGTCCCAAATACAGGCAAATAACCGTTTGGGCCTGTCTTCGCATGGCTTTCTTCCACTTACCCCGCCAATTCCCAGACCCTCCCCCCGCGTATCGCCTCTATCCGGCTGTCGCTCGCAGTCCCATGTTTAATTTTGTTAAGCAAAAATGCTGGAAATTAAAATTCCCATCACACCATAAAACCCATAAATCATCTTTTATCTAAGCGAGTCTATCGGCGCATGTGAGCGCGCGCCAACTTCGGTTCGGGTTCGTTCAGGAAAAACAACAGAAAACCACCAGCGAACGTGGCCGTGTGTACGAGATGCTGCCTGGACGCGATTGGGAACCTGCTCGGACCTCTCCAGCCTTAATGAGAATTTAATATTTTTCAATAAAAATTTGTAAAAGGCGCGTTAGCTGCTTGTCCGCCATCGGGCTCCGAAGTGGCTCCTCTCACCGGCCCAAACCACCCGTTTCGGTGGGGGCGTCCACGCGGTGGGGCGGTGCACATTTGCCATGTGTGTCTTGGCTATTAACGCACTTTTGTTTGTGGCCATTGGCCATTGGGCATTGGGTAGTGGGCATTGGCCGTGGCCTGGCTACGAAAGACCGCGCCGCTGGTGATTCTGCGACCCGAAACGATGATTGCCGGCTGAAAAAGTTGAGGCAGCTGCAGAGGCAGAGGCGTAGGCTGCTGGAAGGGGGCGGTGAAAATCAGGGGTCTTTAAGGTGGTTCTAACTACTTTTATGATCCTGTACGTACCATGTTGTAATTGTGGGTATTATATTTATATTTATCGCTTGTTTTGCACTCATTGAAAGGAGGTTCTTGTTAATAAAATATTTGATATATGGTATTTGAAAAGACAGTTAAATTTTTCATTAAGTTTAATAGTTATGGTTTTACGGTAGTTCTACTTAGTAAACAATTTATTTTATTCTGTAGAAAAAAATAAAGTATGGGTACAGTTTTGTATGTTACACTGAGACAACATCTGGGTCAATTTCTTTCCATTTTTAGTGCTAACGTAATATACATAGTATTTTAAATCTTCTCTTTTTAAAGTAATACATTTTTTTAACAATGAATACGACATTACAGATGTCTTAAAAATTGTAGCTTTGCTGAATGTTAAGAGTAACTTTTTTAAAAGTACATATATTTTTTATAAGTTACAAAACCGATTTCTATCAGCTTATTCTTAAAAATTAAGAACTTATCTACTTTTTTAGAAATGTTCATATGTGACATAACAAATTTATGTATATTTGAAAATAGATTAAAGTGAATTTGTTTACTAGCTTGTTTGAGTACATTTTTTTGAACCTTAATTTTTTATCGATTGCCTTTTTTTTGGTTTAGACTTAGTTAGCGTGCGGCTATTTTCAACCCCTTTGGGTCCCAAGACACAGCCTCTGTACGGTGCCTTTTCTATCTTTTTTTATTTGTATGTAATTGTGGCTTGGCTTTTTTGTATCCTTGCCCTAGACCTTAAAGCAGTTGCAGGCCTATTTTCGTTTGCAGATCCTAGATCTTTGTTTATTTGCCTCTTTCCCAGTTCCAGTTCTACTCCCAGTTTTTATTCCCCTCCAAAGTCGAAGTCCCTGTCCATTGAAAGGCATACATTGCATACGAAATTAGTTTCTGAAGTTAATCTGAGCGAGCGTAGAAACCAGGAGGGATGTGAAATGCGGGACTCGGCCAAGAGTGTCAATTGTCAGTGGCTGTCGCCGTTTAGACGTCTTGGCTGGGTCGAGGCCTTCTGGGCCAGGTCTGCAGCTACGTAGAAGTGGGCCTAAAAACCCAGCCCATCGTTGGCGGCGCGTGCAGACTGTGGGCCTGTTTTAATATGCCAACAATGACAATCAGCTGTCACCTCTGGTGCGCCATGTGTCTAGAGTCTAGAGTCTAGACGCCAGACCGCGATCCCGACTGCGGGCCAAAAGAAATTGCATGCAACAACCTGAGCGATTGCAGACTGGGCGCTGATTGTGGCAGCAACAACATCGCACTGCCAGCAACAACAAATAAATATGTCATTTGGCTCATTATAAAGATAGCAAAAGTCTCTTTCTCCCTGACCAGAACTGAGCTTGCAGCTAGCTGCACCAGCAACTGGCAACGTGCAACATGCAGCATACAGCATGCGGCGTGCCCCCAGAGCTGCTGCGTCACATTTAAACGTTTAATGATAATTTATGAATGTTGTTGTTTTTTATTGCAACAACAATGCCGTAAACCAATAAATCTTAAGGATCACATAAATCTTGGCGCTAACTGAGACGGCGACTGCAGCGGCAGCGGCAGCGCCAGCAACATCAACATCAACAGCAATAGCAGCAACAGCAGCAGCAACGTCCGCAAAACAGAGCAACTTCCACTCACAACTTGCCACAAGTCGCGGAGAACCATTGACCAATTGGCCAAAACTGAAAATACCCTAATAACCGAAACGCACAAGGCCCAGGATACTAATTAATTTTTACAGTTGCAAAAGATTCGAGGGAGGGGCAAAATGATGTGAGATGTTGTTAAAATAGCTGGAGGTGATAATCAAAGGGGAACTGTTGTGTGAAAAATAACAATTATTAAATTTACTGTGGGTTATAACAGGGGATCTCCGGTGTTAACGACATGGGATGTCATAAACCAATGATGTTTATAAAAATAAAAATTTCGTAAATTAAATGAAAGAATACAAAATTTGCGGCTTTCGAATCTTTTTATTATATTACAATGTTATTGGTTTCAAGCCTTTAAAAACTTTAACAAATCATATCAAAATGCTAAAAAGGGGTACCGATTTTTTTTTTTTTAAATTAGATAAAATTATTATAAATGTGTTTAATTAAATTTTTGGTAAACAAAAATATTGCAACTTTTAAAATGACATTTTTTAATTGATAATAAAATTGAAAGTGTCTTTTGGAAGTTACACAATATTTGTGGCTCACATTCATTGGTAATTATACATTTATATTTGAGTTCATAGACTAACTACTTGTCATAGCAGCATGATGTGTTCTCATTTTTCACTGCAACATTTGTTTGAGTACCTTTAAAAGGTACTACGCACCACAACTTATCGGTCAAAGACTTAAAATAAAGGCAAATCCTGAGCATTACTCCTCAAATATCCCACTCAAATCGATCCATGATACCATTCAAGTTACCAAAGAATTTCGAAGCTGATCCAAGCAAATTTCTAACGCTCTCAGGCACATGCTGAACCTGAGTTACCCCAGCTCTCTGAAGGATATAAACAATAATTTGGTTCACTTGATCAAACGGCGGGAGTTGCTATTGACAGCTGCAAAACCTTGACGTCGCTGCCTGGCTGGTGGTGCGTGATTTGAACGGTGCGATGTGGATGTGGTGCTGTGGTGCAGTGGTGCAGGGGTACGGTGGTGCACTCCTGCGGTGTCCGGCTTTGTGGTCTTCTAATGTGTTAATAGGAACCGTCCGCTGATGCCGCGACTGCGACTCTGGGGGAGATTGCTCAATTGTTTTTGCTTTTTAGAAAGGCCTCTGGTGTAGGCTAATTTTTTTGCCCGCTTGCGAGTATTGGATTTAATTTAATTTTTGTGCTTTTCATGCTTCGTTAACATATTTTGCTTATAAGGATTTCCCGCGAGCAGCAAAAAGAAATCACAACTGATCAGTGAACATGCCGCCAGGCAGCAACTGTTGCTGCTGCGGCTTCATTGTTGCTGCAGGTGCATGTTGCCCCAACAATGCCATAAATTGTGACATTGGTTTTTGCTCTCCCCCTCGCACTCTTCCCGTCATTCCCCTACATATATCCCCCAACTCCCCCTCTCAAAACCCCCCCCCCCCCCCCCACATACACACACAGAGATCTAGTGACCAAGAGCAAAAACTTAAACCTGGCTAATTCTTTTTTGTAGTCCAGACCGCTGCAGGGGTAAAAAAGCTTAGAACGAGTTTTGGCATTTACGACTCACTCACTCTGGGATCTGCACCACCCCCTCTGCCTCCCCTTCCCTTCTCTCCCCTGGCCCCCCTTCGCACTCCAAAAGTGCGGTAGTTGCGGCAGTAGCCAACTGCCACCGCCGCTTTTTTCTGTTCTCGTCGTTGTCGCTTGCCGCTTGCCGCATTATGTTGCTGCTTAATTGGTTATAAATTAATTAAACGTCGATTAATAATCCGGCTTCTTGTCAGTTAAAGCCGCCGTCGTCGCCGTCGACGGTTGGTTAGTTGTAGGTTCTGGGCTTGGGAACAAGAACAGTGCAGTGGTAGCACCGGAACACTGTAAAACAATATTAGAAATAAGATAAAAGTTAAGTTACCATTCTAGATCGCTTTTAACGAATGTTTAAAAATGTTGAAAAACGAAGTGTTATTCCTAAATATATAGCTTAAAAAAAAAACATTTTCAACATACAAAATTTGTTTTATTTAGGTTTGTGAAGAAAAAATCAACTAAATTTAGACGAATTGTCTAATTTTCTTCACAAACCTAAATAAAAAAAATTTTGTATGCTGAACGAGTTTTTTATTTTGCTTACGAAAATTAAAAATTTTTCGTCACAAGGTTTTACTCAACAATAAAAAGTTTTTTTTACACAATCTTCTTATATGTTATTTTACTTACTAATTTTTCTAACTAACAAACCTTAAAAAACAAAGAAAAATATGTTAGTAAATTTTTGAAAAAATTGCATAGTAATTAAACAAAAAAAAAATTTCAGTGAAAATTTGACTTAAATTAATAATATTAATAATAATTAATTATTAAGCGTTAAATTTATGAGTGATTAAAATTTATTGGAGCAAAGAAAAAGTAAGGATAGAATTTGTCTTGCAAAACATCGTAAAATCTGTCAATGAATTTAAGTCATAATTTATTTGATGCAAAATATTTACCTCACCCACACTCAATCTAAACAGTACTTAATTTTACATTTATTTCTCTCTCTGCAACAGCAACAATAACCATGGGCAGTGTCCAAGTACCAGCTTAAGTCGCACACACACTCACGAGATGAGTTGGCAATAATGAACTTGTTGTTGTCGCTGGCTTGAACTTTGTGTAGAAGCCAGAACAGCAGCAGCAACAGCAGCAGCAACATCAGCAGCAACAACTTGAGCCACAGCAGCAACATCGGCAAGCACAGCAGCAACAAGAACTCATTAATGGGACTAGACATCGCGTTGGATCCGGAGTATCGATGACCATTTGGGCGTTTGGGTTCAGCAACTGCTGTCAGCCGCTTGTCAACGTTCTTTTGCTCTTTGGCAACGGGTGAGCAGAAAGGTTACGGGTTAGCAGCTGAAGGGGAATATGAGAATTTCCAGCTACCAATTCAATAATTGGAAAAACATCGATGCCATAACTGAAATGTTTGCTGTGAGCGCGCGAACAAATTAAAATAAATTAATTATTCAGTGAAAAGTTGAGCACGAACATGGGGCGCACTCACTGCTGGCCGCACTAATAAATGAATTGGAAATGAGTCGTGAAAGGAACCAGGGCAGATGATGAAATGAACGTTGCATTTATTTATGAAACAATTTGTAGAGAATCTTGTTGAGTTAATTGAAAGCAAATCAAATATTGAAAATATAAATACTCAAAGAATGGTGTATGAATGCAGGTGGAACTAAATTATTTATTAAAGAAGGAGAGAAGCAGATAAAGAGTTTTTTCAACCATATTACCAGAGTAATTAACTAGCTGTACCTAAAGACCAAAGCAAAAATGCGTTACGCGTAATGGTTTTTATAGTCTATGTTTTATTTGCGTTGCCTTCCACTCTCACTTTTCCTGTCATGTATCTTTAATTTAGTACCCAATTATATATAAATATTATGTGGTTTATATTTGGGTAAATTTTATTTTAAGCTTTAAATATATTTAATGCATTTAGTAAATTTATTTTGATGTACGTTTCTTTACATTTGGCTTTGTTTTAAATAATAATCCATTCAAATAATTAAATAGTTTAATTTTATATTTGTAAGTCCAACTCCGGAGTGGTTCATAGCCCTGATTATAATGAATGTTAAATACGTTTGTTATAGCTATTGCCTCGTTTAAGTGTGGACTTTCTTTCTCTGGTTTAGCTGCATAGTCGATATTTACATAATTTACAATTATACACCCAGAGAAAAATCATGGTAAGTCCAAATATTTGCACTTTTAATTAAATATTTTCGGAACTATTTTAAATTAACTACTATTACTATTTAAATTAAATTTAATTTATTTAAATAAAAAAACGAAATTCTGCAATATTATTATTCGATAAACAAATTAAATATTTTAATTATTACGTTATCATGTTGTTTATTTTAAGTAAGCTTATATTGGAAAAAACATGTAACATTCAAATATTTAAATATTTAATTTTACTTTGGTGTTTTTTTCTGGGTGTCGACAGGAGTTATTTTTTAATTATTTTACACCCCATTAACTTTTAAAATAGTTTTCCCAGACTTTGAGAGCCTCTTCCACTGGCTTTGAATACCCGCACTATCGATCCACTTGTTGTTTGACTCTCACTATCTTCTTGGCCTTCCCATTTTTGTTTCTCCTCGAAACCAGCCACTTCACCCAATTTTCCACCACAAACTTGGAATTCCCTTCTGTTCTGGCACTGACCCACCATCAGCATCACCTGAGGCGAGTGTACACTCTAATCTGACAGATATTTGATTTGATTTACCAAATAGAGAGGGACGGCGAGAGGCCGTGCTAGAGGGAGAGAGAATGCAAATATTTACACCCTATTGTTGCCGTGCTTTGTGTGTTTGTAGTTCATTTCAGCACTTCACAACCACATCCACATCCACTCGAGGCGACATCCAAGTGATGCCTTTTGTTGATCGAGTGCTTGCCACGCACTTCACTCTCTCCGTCTCTGTCTCCGTCTCTAGTCCCGTCTCTTTCCATCTAATAGCCAGAGTGCCGGACAACCGCGAACTGCTACAGATATTCCAATGCTACTTTACCGCTCACGAAAAGTGTTTCTTGGCTGTCTTTCCCATATTTTTCGGGGTTTCTGTTTTTTCTGCTATTTGCTGGGCAGTGGCGATTAAATCACGGTCCAGCCCCGAAGAAGGCCACCGAAGATCTGTACACGGAGAAAAAAAATAAAGAACAAAGAAATAAAATAATAATCAGTGATTGTGATAATATCAACAGATCCAATGCAATCAATTTTTAATATAATAATAATTCAAAATTACTGAACTCTTTAAAGATGGTAAGCCAAACATTGTAGAGGCAAATTTATCATAATAGCATTGCTTTAGTCAAAAGCAGCTGGGAACAAAAATATTTATTAATGATTAATATTAAGGTAAGCCAATTTAAGAAAAAAATTTTACAACATACTCATGCTCTTTATTATTAATTTACTTTTACTAACATATTAAGATATTAAATGTATAGGATTTTTTTTTACCGAACAGTAATAGATCGATGGACTCCCATTTCCCTCTGTGTATTTGCCTACATCCTACACCTCCCCCTTGCGGAGTATCTTTTGTGTGGGCAAGTCAAGTGCCGAATGCCCAAATGCTCTTCAACTCATCGTTAACCCATAGACGGGTCGCGTAATGATCCAGAAACCGTCGGTGGCAAAAGCTTCTTTCTCACGTTTAGCGCCTGGGCCTAGGCAATGGCCAAAAGGCGGCTTCGGGCCAGGCCAACAAGTGCCGGCCATTCGGTACACTCACACACCAACTCGCACAGGAGAAAACACGAGCTGTAAAATGTCAAAATATACGAGCACAGAGCGATTTAAACTGTCAACGCTGCCGTAAACATTCTCGGTGGCAAGTCGGTCTTTTGGGGCGGGGAAAGGGAACCTCTGGCCAAAACTGGAACCATGCGGAGCTCGGCTACTTGTTGCCTCAAATTTGCTTATGAGCAGGCCAAAACAACCGACCGGGCGAACTCCACTCCACTCCACTCCACTCACTCGACTCGACTCGACTCCGAAGTCTGTGGCCTGGTCTAATGTGGCTCGTAAATCCTGGCCAAAACGGCCGAACGACCGAACGGCCAGTGGTTGCTAGCCTCGTTTTTGGCCCGGCCTGATGGATGTTGTGATGCGGCTGGGGCGGCACTTGGCCAGATTTACGCCCCGCAATTAACGTTCTAATCGCCTCAATTTGTTTGGAGTGCCGGGGAGCGGGGTCGCAAAGCTGGTAGATAATCAGCCCCAACAACCTACAAGTCAATTGAAAGTGTCAACCTGCCGATACTCCTGGCGACGGTGGCGAATTCTAACAATTAATTCGAGCTTAGAATAATCTCTTTGATTCCGTTCGCAATATGCAATTGTATTGAAGAGTTTCAGTGTTTGTTGAAAAGAGTTTGGCGTTTCAACCACAGAAAATAATTAGGAGCTAAAATAATTTTGTCGTTTTTGCAGTAAGCTTATGGTATAATCGAAAAAGTAGTAGTTTTGGTTCAGTATTCCAATGTCGACTTTTTTCAATTAATTGAAGGAATCAATATCAATAAAAATGAGAATTTCTAAAACAATTTTTGACTGCAATCGTACACAATGAATTATTCTAACTATATATTTTTAATTTTCTTTTAATTTATTTTGAGTCATTTAAAGCGAAAAAGTAACAGACAAAATTAAACAAATTAAAAAAAATGTATTTCTTTTGTAATTTAGCTATGATATAAAATCTTTAAAGAGTTAAGGAAAAAGATCTGGAATTAATGAACCACAACATTGAAAACTTCAATAATTCGTAAGTAACACAGTGGCGCCTCCATAGCACAAAAGTTTTTCGGCTTTAGAACTATACTCTTTTTCTACATTTACTTTGCTTTTTCAATGTAAATTATTTCATTCTCAGTGGCGCCATGTTGATGATGCGGAAAGACTTATAAAATCGTTTGCGATAGATGGCGCCAGTTCTAAATTTTAAGGAAATCAGATCCACAGACTTTAAATAAGTTATAGCCTTTTTCTATTGTTATTGATAATAATCGTTGTAAAGACTATATAAAAAAAAGTAATTTGTTTAAGTTCTTAAAATATGTATACAATATTTCATGATGCTTTTATTAAGAAATTGTTGTTTCTGTAGCATTTTCAAGCTTAGTTTTGTAAGTACCTCGATATCATAACCAAATGGAAAAATAAATAATCCATTTATGATTGACATGGTATATTAAGTAAATGTAAAAAAATTATCTATAGGGCCAATATTAAATCACTTAAAATTTTGAGGAGAACGTTAAGACGTTTTGCATTGTCTATTTAAGCAAATGGAATAAAGCCATTTGGCTTTATACTTTTGAAATAAAATTTTAATTTTCGTGCCAATTAAGCTTAAATTCTTAAATAATTTTTTTTTTAAAATGATGATTTTTGGTTGGCAGAATTTAATTCATCTAAAGCAATACACACAAACCAAAATTCATTCTTCAACCATAACCAAAGTAAAACCCAAAATAATCCCTTCCAACCAAACTCTTTAACACCCAATTTCGGTAACAGAGCATTAACAGTGCTGTCCAACTGTCCATTAATTTCCCGACTGGCCTTTTGTGAACTCATTGCCGTTAAACAAATAAAAATAAACTAAGCGTAAATACTTAAGAAGAGAATAAATGCCACGAGAAGAGTTTGTCCTTTGTTCTGGGTCCACCAAACCGAACCAGCCCCTCGGCAAGGGACAATTGACCTTCCACCGCTTTCGGTCCTGGCGGGTTTTCCCTATTTTGGCCTACTTGATGCGTCTGCCTGCGTGTGTGTGTGTGGGTGAGTGGCTGGCTGGGCGATTGTGCTAAACTTTAAATTGTCCCATGCTACGTGCCCCGCATGCGGAGTTCATAAATCCAAGCGCTAAATGTAAACATCAACAGTTGCCCTGCTCTGTGGGCAGTAGCAATACTAGCAACACCAATAACAATAGCAGCAACAACAACAACGTTGGCAAAAACTTGCAAAGTTCAAACACAAACTAATGCAGCAGCAACAAAAGCCAAGCGAGCCACACCCACCACCGCCCCCACACACTGCCACCAACTCTCTCCTTTTGGCCACTTTCACCGTTGATTTTGTTGCCTTTCTCGCACGGGCTATATTGTTGTTGCTGGTGTCCTTAGTGCGCGACGGGCAAATGTGTGTGTGTGCACAAAGAAAAAACATTAGCAAAGTTGACAATAAATTTCGGTTATTAACTCTGCACTTCTTAACCGAAATTTATGCAGAAATCTTTGCTTGCTTCTTTGCACCACCAATTCTTTTAAAAATCGTAAAGTACGGTTTAAATCTTGACATTAAATATTTAATTATTATTTTGATAATAATAGTTGGTGGCATTAAAGCATTTTTATTACTAACTATCAAAAAAAATTGGAGGAAACTATTTATTTTATTTATTTTGCAAGATACTTATATTTGTATCCATATTTAAATGACTTATCAATTTATTTCACTCTATAATATTGAGATAAGATTATTTCAAAGCCATTTGGAAACTGATTTGTGTTTTTGGCGAGTGCATGTATGGGTAAAGGTGTTAGCCGTTTGGCTCTTGGCATGGCTAGAAGGAGAACACTGCTCTGGCAGGTCCGGCGATGGCAGGCAAGTAAAATAAAATAAGCTTGAGTTTTGTTTTCGTTTGTCGTATAAGCAATGGCTTAAAGCTTTGCTCCCACTTCCATTTCCACATCCACATACACCCCTCATCCTTAACCCAAACGCATGCGGGCAGTGGTAATGACCTCCTCACACACACACTAGTGCTTGTTGCACTTGCCAAGGGTTAAGTTCCGATAATTATGGATGCAAAAGTAGAGCACAAAAACCAAACTGGAAGTGTACAACAATCCACACAGCACACGCCACACTTAAAGTTGTTTACATTTTTTGCTGCATTTGCACATATCCAAATGAGTTAAAATTTAATTGGCCTATCAACAGAACGATAGTTAAACAGCTTTACAAAACAATATTCTACCAAAAGTAATGTTTTCACTTATTAATTTATACTCGGATTAAATCGGCTTAAAAAAAGTTATAATAATATAATATCAATTGTTTATATTAAAGGTAGGCAATTATTTTATCGCGTTCTCACAAAAAAATGCTTAGTGCTCGTATACAAAAACTAAAGTGATTAAACATGTATAAAAATATGTTCTTTTGTCATTTATTAATTAAATTGGGTATTTTGAAAGACAATTTTAAATTAAAACTATATACTTCCTGCATTACAAATTACATAAGTATTTTGAAGGATATTTAAAAATTTAAATACATTACGGAACTAACGACAACTTAACTATATTTATTTGACACCTAAATCCCATTATGGGTTTCCAATGGCTATACTACTTATATTTATTTATTAAAACTTTAAAGTGCATTCCGCATTGAATCGTCTATGAAAATAAATGAAAATAAGCACTATCTAATCTACTGTGTGAATGGGTTAGATGAGTCTCGGTTTTTAAGTGCCAATTCAATGAATTACGACTCTATCTGATCTATAGATAAAGCGTCTGGTACAAATACCTCTATGAGTGTTTTAAATCAAGTTAAGCACTCGTTTTGTTTGTACAAATCGTATTAATATTGATTAATTTCGTGAGTGCTAAACAGTCTGACCACCTGTTTCATGAACTGCTAAACTGAAAATACCACTGGTTATATACGCATTAGCTAAAATAAATTATTATAAATTTGGAGTACAGACACAATGCTCACAAAGGCATACCATTTTGCATTTTTTTATTATTAGAATATTTTTTGATTTCCATTACCATTTCGTTTATTTGTTTGTTATTATTCAAAATTGTGTATTTTGCACTGTTCAGTCGAATCTATTTCGACACTTTTATAGGCTACTAAAAATGCAATTTAAATTCGTTCTGGCCTGTTTTCGTTCAGTCCATTTCACTTCTAATTGAGTGCTGGCCCACAGACATTTCAAATTCCTTTGTCTTCGATTGCAATTGAATAATCAACTTAACAGGTGTCCACACCCTGTGATAGTGTCCTCATTGTGCCCAACTATTTATGGCTTTGTCTGCGATTTGTTCGGAACTCCATTTGGAATTCCCCCGTGCGCAAACAATCCAAGGACGGCGGTGAAAGGAAATCTCCGCCTAATTTAGACAGTGTTTACAGTAAATATGCAAACAGACCGCTAAATTGGCATATAGCAAACAAAAATCGAATGCGGCGTGGAGGTGGGCAGGTGGGCAGGTGGGCTGGAAAAACAAAGGCAAGGACACACGTGTAAATTGAGTACACTTGAACCTGAAGTTGATTGTTGTTGCCTGTTACTTCTATTGGCACTTGGCAAACATAAATAATCAAATATTTCACAAAACGACAAAAATGATTGGCAAATGTGGGGTGGAAAAAAGAGTGGGATATACGCCACTTCCTCGGACAAATAGATAATCTTATCGCCGAGGCCCATTTCCTCATTATTAAATTAATTGAAAGGCAAATAGGAAAAGAAGAGCCCATGGTTTGGGATTAGGCTATCTGTATCTGCCATGCCGACCGCTTATCATTTGCACTCGTTCAGCGAGAAATACCTGTTGTTGCAGTTGCTGCCAAGTGTCGTGTGTCGCATGTTGCTGCAACATGTTGCTCGCGTGCACATCGGCTTTTTGGCTTTGGCACTCGGCTCGGGTGCTCGGCTGCCATTCGCTGGCTTAACATTGCTGTTAGGGAAACGACGATTTAACATTTCTGATTGGGAAACGACGCTGGCCCTCTTTTTCCGTTCAAATTCAAATTCACCGTTTCGCCGTTCGGACGTAGTTTGCCCGCTGCGGCTTGAATTTAGCTGCCAACAAAACGTTGGACGTTGTCGTGAAAAGTAAATAAAACGAAGCGGCTGAACCAATCATTTTGCTGGGGATCTTGCCACTGCTGTTGCATTTGGTCAGTCGCTTTTGAGTTCTTTAAAAGTTTTGGTTTTCAAACTCGTCCGGCCAAAAAACACGGCGCGCTTGCTCCGCTCAGGTCCGCTCCGATTCGCACTCGCATTCGCCCCGATCCGCCTCGATCCATACCGCTCGTCGACGGGCGCCCACTGCAATTGTCGTTCGAAAGTGTCTCGCTCGGCCGATCCAGCGGCGATCCGATCCGATTCGAAACAAGTAACCAAATCAACCAAATTGAGACCAAAAGCGGTTCGAAAAATGTATAAATAAACAAAGAGAAAACCGGCTCTTGAATTTGCACAGGGCGACGATCTCGCACGCAATACCGCCATCGAGAGGCTCGTCCGACTGCATTCTTGCCATCACGTGCAGACCGAGCCACGCCCCTTCACCGCCCCCTGGCCACTTTCAAGGCGAAATTTGCACTGAGAAAATATCTGAGGTTTCGCAACGATCAATGCATTTCTTATTGCATTTTTATTTGTACGCTAACTTTTAGTTTCGCAAGTTTTGCAGAATGTAGAAAATTCCAATATTTGAAATTTATATTACTTAGATTTGCTTACACCCTAAAAAATAAAAACATATACAAATTTTCACCTTAACCTCATCACATTGATATTTAAACTAATTTATAACATTATTGTTTATTTTTGTAGTTTTCAAATACATAACTACTTTGAGAAAGAATCAATTAGACAAATTAGATTAATATTAAATTTAAAATAAAATGAATACAATAGGGGCTAAGACTATCGCTCCATCCTCTTGTATATCTGGTTTTTCTCTTTGTTTTTGATTTAAATTCACTTTGAAAACCCGCAAATTTACAGTTCTTTGTGCAGAGTGTTTCATTCTTCCTCCTCCGTTAAGTGTTTTGTTTTCGATATTCAATTGAGCGGACTCAGCGCTCGGGAAACAGCTGCGTAGAGACAGGCGTAAATTGGCGGCGATTTCAATAGGAATCGGTGCAGACAGCTTAAGTGTTACCTGCTAACTTGTGATTGCAACTTACAAATTAAAAATGCAAAACTATGCACATGTAAATATACGAAAAACTGACCTTTTGCCGTTTTCTTTACGTAATCCCATTGAATTACCTACATTGTGTATGCAGCAGCGAAAATTCTTCGATGTGTTTACTTTTTATACTGCTTTCATCTGGCACAAAACCCTGACCTGTACCAATTCCATTCGGGTCTCATATTTTTCTTCAATCATTTGAACGTCAACAAAGGCAGAGAAATCGTTGAGAGGCCTTTGAAAGTGTTTGCTATGTGTTTATTTGCCTATCGTTTATTTATAAGCAACAACTGCATCTGTTCGAGAGCTGTTCAGCGCTCAATATTTATTTATATTTACATATAGCAGTTAAAACATAAACGCCCACAAAACATAATCGAAAGTATAAACAATTTACCTCGTCAAAAGCATGAAATTCAAGAGCATTTTTAACCAGTTTTTTCCCTTCTTTTGCTTTTGTGTGCCTCTTTTTTCAGGCAAAAAGGGGAGAAAAGAAGCAGATCGGACATATTAATAATCAGAGTGAATTGCAAATTTTCTTTTATGATTATTTTTGCTGAATCTTAAAATATTCTATTTATAATGGATAAATATAAAAATTGCAAATTTAGAAACACATCAATTATGATATGTATTTGCTTATTGCCCTTTGTTTCGAGAGCTAAGGAATATTTGATTTTTAACCAAACATAAGCCAGTAAATATTAATATTTTACTAAATTTTTTTTTAAAAACTTTGTCAGAAGCCTATTGAATTATTTTATTTATTAATTAAACAAAAATCTCCAAAAGTGAATGTAAATTATTCTTTGCTTGCATCTGTGAAAAGCATTGAAATATGACTTTTATTTTGAAAACATATATGCATATTTTGTACATATATGCAAACCCCATTTAATGCTTTTATTTGGTATTTGGTATTTTAATAATTTCAAATCTAATTTATCTTAATAAGGAGTTTAAAAAACTTTTGTCCAAGCTAAAAATAACTTAAATTAGTTTGTCCCAGTGTTTTGTGTTCCCAAACTATACTTTGACCTGTCCACGCCACATTTGCAACAATAATTGGCAAAACGAAAAATAAAAATAAAAGCACCCATAGCAAGAAAAATATTAGAAGGAACCCCAAGTGAAACAGAACGAATCCAACCCAAAATGAAAACAAGACAGCCTCTGACGCTTTGCTTTCGCTTTTCTGTTCATCGCAGACATCAGACTATTCTTAGATCAATTTTTTTGTTTCGGTTGGTCGTGATTTTTTTGCGCTTTATTTTGCAGCTTTTATTTGCCAGCGTAAATCCTATTTTACTGCGACTTGATCAGCCATAAATAAGTTAACACACAAGTGGGCGGACAGTGTATGAAACTATTAAAAATGCTAAGGCCTGTAATTTGCCATTAACATATGCATTTTATAATTGTCATGATTTAATATTTTTTCCATTGGTTCATTTTTCAGCCAAACCAGTTACAAGCACTAAACTGCAATTGCAAACAATTGCATTCTATAAAGCAACTGACGTAGAAGGAACGTGAGAAAATGCTTCAGTTGTGGAATAGGAACTGGAGCTGGACACTGCTGTTGTTCTCGGGTGAGTAGATATATATCTAAACGGACTTGGGGTTATCTTCCATATAAAATCTGACACGATCTGTCCGAATTCCTGTTTAGATAGCATGATAAAAGTTGGTCGAAAAATTTATGAAATGCCAATTTCACTTACGTTTAACTTTATTACCCCTGACGCACATTTGCAACTTTGTTGCATCTGACTGGCTGCTGCTGCTGCTGCTGCTGCTGCTCCAGCTTTTGGCCAAGAGTCTCAGATTGCCTTTTAGCTTTCAGCTTGAGCACTATTTCAATGTTTCTGTTTGTTTGTTTATTTGTCTCTCACCCACTCCACGCCCTGTTCTCAAATTTCCAGCCCTGCTCCTACTCTCGGTGGCAAGTTCGGAGGAATGCGGTCAGGAGGAGTTCTCCAAGTGCGCCGAACCACTTGATATGCTGCGTTTAACGTCGAACTTCACGATTGGCCCGGCCAAGCGGGAGGAATTGGAGGAACTTTGTCAGTAAGTGGCTCCATGGAAAAATTCCCAAGTCGATCAGGACGCTCTTGATTCAACTCCCAAACGCAATCTGTTGAGCACAGCATATAAGTGTTCTATGCACTGTGTAGATCGATTTGGTGATTTTTGCATCTATCTTGCTAAAAGCCTTATATAATTGAATTTACTGGTTGCTTTTCAGTTATTAAACGACTTCATTATTCATCAATGTCAGGGTGTACCTAGGAACTTATACCTAGTTACGTACCTAGGTCAATTTAAGTGCACCCTACCTTGGTGTAGATTTTCATTTACCTATAGAAAAAATTATGTTAGGTATTTAGCTTGATAACTTTAAGTTTTGTATTATTTTCGCATATATATGCTAACTTAAAAGATGAGTTTATTCCGCCGCAAGTGCAAGATATATCATTGTTTCTTTTTACATGTTTCTATAATCATTACATTATGAAAATTTATAAAAATGTTTATTCTATTCTCGCAGTGAGCTGCGCAAGGGAGTGAGGTGCATCCAAAGCTACACCCGACGTTGCATGGATCTGCAGCAGAGAAATCAGTTCAACAAGCTCTACCATGGAACCAACCAGCTCATCAGGGATCTGTGCAACAAGGGCAAGTTCCAGGATGAGTACCTCAAGCACGTTCGCTGCTCCGCAAAAGCAAAAGACGAGCTCGAGGTGTGCTCCAATCGCTACAAGGAGACCATGGTGTTCCTGAAGCCGAACAAAAATCAGGAGAACTCTGAGAATGGAACTCTCAATGACAACATTAAAACCATTTGCTGGTAGGTGGAAAACTATGAAACTTTAAATCGTTTGACCTAAATTTATATAAAATTATATTGAAGAGAAGTTAAATTTCTTTGAAAACAATTCCATATTTTTATATTGGTTAATATTCCAAAATTGTACTAAATCAAGACGATGCGCTTTGAACCTAGTAATATTTTGTTCATATTTTTAATAGTTCAAATCATTATTGCTGTATAGGCTTGTGTTTAAAGTATCTCTATCTGTTGATATATAAAGTAAATTTATAAATTAAATGTATTTATATAAATATTATTTCAGCTCCATCAAAGAACTTGTGGATTGTTCAGAAAATGCCGCCCGAAAGATATGCGGCGATGAGGCAGCCAAGTTCACGCGTGAACTGGTCGACAAATATGCGAACAGCCTGACCAAGGTAAGCCAAAGACACCAATTTTGATGAGAAATTTTGATTAATTTATTTGGCAGATCTACTGCATGGACTTCAACCGAAAACCGGGCAGCTGCCGGGACTACGAGGGCAATGGCTCTAGTCGACTATGTCCGTGGATGGGCAGTTTAAGCCTACTTCTAGCAGGGACATTACTCACACTGCTGGTCAGCAGAGGCAACAGATAGATGGAAGAACTGCAGCTAAGTGCAAATATCTAGAATCAGTCTTACCAAAACGGAAATATGGTCCGCAATGAGGAGAGAAGAAGCAGAAATAGTTAAGGTTTCCCCCATCACACCGAAAGAATTCCACACGCTGTTGCATACTTTTGGCAGTCAGTTTAGGCCACACAAATCCATAGAAAAATCCCTGAGAAATCGAAGGAGTAAGCTATAAAGTAAAGTACATGTTAAGTATGTTATGTATACCAGTATGCATATATATATATATATAGGGGATCGCAGAGGAGAGCAGTGTCAAGCATCGCTAAGATCGTATATATACGGATATGTATGTTACTATATAAAGGATATAGGCTAGCTAGTTAGAATCAGTGTTGAGTGTGGCAGGCGGGTTAGTTGTTGTTGGCCTTACTTTCCAATCGTCGTCGATCGTGCAATACTAGAGTTTCGTTGAGTTTGTTGCAGTTGTCCAGGCTTTAAGTGTAGGCATATTTTAGATAATACCCTTAAGTTTCACAAATCGTTGTTAGCTGAGGTTAGAGCGCGCCCCTACCCACCTTTGTTTTCGTTTAACACTGGCAATACCAACAAAACATACTGAGCTGGAAGTAAGTAAGTGTCCCCAAAGGATAAGGAAGTGCTGAATCCGAATTTGGCCATATCAGCCCATCAACGTCTATTAGGAACACATTCCCCGGCATTCCAGTATATTTGCATATGTCAATTTTTGTTACCCAGTGCAATCAGACAGGCACACACACCTCTAAGCGCACAAGAAATAGTCCCTCGTGGACTTGCTCACATATCGGCAATAACTTTACACAAACAAAAAGTGCATTTCTATGAATGAGGATTTTATAAATTATTATAAACTTATTTAGTGGATAGCGTATATTTATTTAAAACACTGTAAATACCTTTAAAAATATTCAAATTCCGGAAATATGCATACAAAAAAAATATTAGTTTTACTTAAAACACACACACACACACAAACCTACTTACAAAAACTGTGAATATATATTATGATTAAAGAGTAACATTTATTTTAAGTAAAACACACACATGCATATGCGAAAAAAAAACAATAAAAAACGAGAAAATAAATTAACGCAAAAAAAGTGGGAGAAGAGTGGCGGAATAAAAGAGAAAACGGACATGAAGGGGAGGGATACATTTCGAAACCGCCGTTTGAAATACCCTACAGGTCGTACCAAAAAAAAAAATCCTTTGGGTCTTGCTGACATTGGCAACTAATGGTTATAGTCAAAAGTAAACGTTTTCGGGTCATCCAAAACCGGACTGCATATTAAGTTTGATAAATGTCCATAAAAATGCTTACAAGTTTTGGCTATGTTGACCGGTTGACTTTAACGATTTTGAAATTCCTTGATTTTTTCTGTTCCGAGGTGATTAACTATAGATTGGGCATTCTTTATTTATTTCAATTGAATTATATAAATTTGTTGGGTCTTGTTTATTTCACCTAATGTTGTAGTGATTGTGGAACTGAGTACATTATGTTATCATTAGTACATCTGTATTAGAAGGCAAGCACTTTAAATAATCCATAACTATATTATACATTAAACAATTATTTACTTGTCTGCAAAAATTAAACATACCTTACTTTGAGAGGGTATAAAAAGCGAACGAGTGCCGTGCCAAAAATGCTTTTTACTGCAGGATAAAACCGAGCGCAGCCAAAAAGTATGCAACTCGCCCCGTCCGGCGCCCAAAAGTATGCTGCGCAAATATGCCAACTCTGGTCGGCGTTTACCAGAAGGGTTACCGTAAGGGGATACGAGAGGGGGTCACTGAAGGGGTTACGCGAAGGGTTCGCCACCATGGGGCTGGCCATAATTTATGTTTATGTGGTGCGTTCATTAGACTAGCGGCGTCGACGGTTGACTTCTCGCCTGGCAGCTAATTTATAAGGTCGGCACATGGCTCAAGGACATACGTGGGGCACAGAGGCAAAAGCAGTCCCGGTTGGGTGCAATAATTACAGTTATCGCACTTGGCCAGCGGCCGAATTTGCGTTTGACACTTGCAATCACGGTCGCACATTGATTTCGCCGGGATTCGGCAATGAATTGTAAGTGGTTAACCCTGTCATCATAAGCAGATTAAATACCTGATTGAGTCTAAAACAAGTTTATGTTCCTTAAAAATCGGGCTCAGCACAAAAAGCGTTCACATATGAAAGTTTATTTTTAATCTACTCAGTGCTTAGCCAATCTGTTTCGGGTACGATTACCGTATATTCCGATTGGTCAATTTGCCTTTTGACTATTGCTAAAAATTTAATTGCATAAATATCGATGTTTAGAACTGTGTACAATTTTTGAAACGTAATTTCGCAATGGACAATTTGCTTGTCAACTTAAAAATCGTTCCCTTTGATATCTCCACTCGTTTTCTTTTTCAATAAAAATGTATTGACATCGCAATCACATCTCGGAATTGCATTTTATAAGAGACGATGTGAGGCGTATTTGGTCTCTGGACCGAATGCTTAACCAATCAATAACTGAGTTAAGAGGGGAAGTGACTGAGCTGGGGCCCAGGTATCTATCAGGTATCTCGATTGCAGCTCAAATATTTACGTTTCCATTTAGAGTGGGCAGGGATCCGAAACTCACAGCTCCCGTGGGTCATTTTCAGCTTCATTTGTTGTGCAAATAGGCGAAATGCATTGCCATTGAGCACCGCACCTCGTTTAAATTTGAAGTCATAGTTTGTGTCTTGAGCAAACGATTCGAGAGCGTATTCTTTGCTGCGGTAAAAGCCGTTTGGTCCCTGGATTCCATTTGTACCGTTTTTGTAGTTCTTAATTAATTGAAAATATCTTTGTGCAGCTGGATGGAGTCGTGGGATGGCAAACAAATTGACAGCCAGTTGCAGCTCGCATTCATACGGCAAGTGTCGAGTGGCCCTTTCATTTTGCACTCGTCCTGCTCCTGCCGGCAATCCCTTATCCAGCTTTCATTCATCTACCACCCACATCCCAGCAGCTCTTTCACTCATGTTTAATCCTCTTTAAGCGGCACCAGAACGATTACATTTTGATTTTGTTTTCTACTTTTGTTGCATCCCTTTGGCTGCCGCTTGCTTTTGTTTTTATTTGCACATTTCCGCTGCGACTAATCTGCAATTATGTTTTACATAGAAACCCTATCGCGTCCCGAACAACAACGTAGTGCGAACGAAAAGTTTTCAACCATTTGGTCCAGGCTTGATGGCTTGTCCTGCTGAGATAGTTGGGAAATACAAATATTAAAGAACAGCAACACCAGCGACAACAAGAGACAACGGAGCGAATTAACGGCGGAAGCTTTGCCTGGGCCAACGTTGCGTATACGTATTAAATTCCCTAATTTGAATATATGAAGATTTTAGACTATAGTAAAAAAAATAAAAACGAAAGCTTAGCAAAAAGCCATGAAAATAAATAACAAAAAACGATACAAAAATAACTAACAGATGCAATGTGCTATGAAATGTATACTCTTTATAAAATTCCATGATAGCTGAGAATAATTTATATTCAAGTATACAAAGGTAAAAATCATTATTAAAGCATCAAAGGTATAAAATTATAATGGGAATACCTGTGTACATGTGTGTCTGTTAAAAATGCATTGGCGATTTTAAAAATTATTAATTACATACAGCTGATGTTGTCCAGAAGCTGTCACAAAATTATTAAAATCAGTTTAATTAAAATGAATCAAAACTCAAACTAAAATCACAAAAATTCTGGGCTACGAAACAATAAACGGAGCTCAAACTCAAGTTGACCGTATTAGCTTTTGAACTTGCAGCTAAGACCGCTGCTGCTGTTTTGACCAAGCTGCTAAGCTACTGAGAATATTTAATAGCTGCAGACAAGCCCAAGAGTTCGGACTGGAAATCCGAACCCCACTTTGAGTATTCGATGCATTAAGAAGCATTTACGTTTTGTTGCTCTTGCTCCCACATCATATTCACTTTGAGTTATTTTCGTTTCTATTTCAATTGCAAGTCACTTGGAGAGATTAAATGGGCAACTTGCCCCTATAACTCCCGAACCCAAGACCGCTAAAATCTCCATAGCCAACCCCTTCCGGCCAGGACTTCCTGATGGCCATAAATGCGCTTGTGGTTGATAGGTGGTTGGCCAAGAGCTGGAGCTGCAGGTGGGTGAGTGGATGGGTGGGGTCCTCTGGTGGCCAGCTATGTCAGCTGTTGGCCAGCTGGCTCGGCTCTCGAATGCATTTCGTACATGATAATCATGTTGGTTGCTGCAAGTTGCAACTTGCATCTGCAGCATGCGTTGCATTTGCAATTCCTGGTTCCATGGCCGTGGCCAATGGCCGATGGTCTATGGTCGATGGGCCTGTCTAGCTAAGCTTGCTGTGGCTTGTCGTGGTGTGGTTTATGGCAACATCTTGTCCAATTTATTACCACTTTCATTTGGTAGCATAATAGGCAATGCACTCGCACGCACACACAAATACACTCCGAGGAAATCTAATGAAATACAAATTAAATCAAGATATCCCAGACAACATTGTCAATAAGTATTACAAAAATGTATAAGAAACACCCTTTTGTAAAATGTTTTACTCTCTCATATAATTTTAAAAAGTGAGTTTTATTTATCACAAAAACTAGAAAAAATGTTTACTTCAAACACCAAGAAGTGAATATTATTTTGTGGCAATAATCTCTTTAATTGCTAACAGATTAAATTACTCAAATTTTTTCCCGTGTACTAGGCGCACTTGTGGTGAATGTTACCAGCCTGCCAGCATACACATAACACATATCTATAACACGTAGCACTCAAAAATACTCAAACATTGAAATTGGAGTTCTAGTTTTTGGTTCTCGTCTCGTTTCTGCTTCATCAGTTACATGCTTTGAATAATTCAAGCGTATTTTAGGCCATTCCAGGCCAAAAGTTGTGAGCCTTGTCAACTCCTTCTTATCCAGACACATTGGTTCGGACTGAAAGTTATTAAATTATTTTTAAATCACCCCATCTATTGCACTCCGATGCCACAAAGGGAGGCCTCTTGGTTTTTGTGAAACATTTCAAGCTTACCACTTTATAGAAATTGTTGAAAAACTGCAATTAAGGCATTCTAAGCGAGCTGGATTAGCATAATTCTGTGGGTCTAGGCTTGGCAACCTCTTTGCTGCTCTTCTGACACATGGCGTATACGCTTCCTCTATCACATTACGTATACGCAATGCTTGACGCCAGCCATTTGTGCTGCATATCCCCAGGCGCCGCTGGCAAAAATATGAGACCAGGCACAGATTTCTCTCACTCTGGCGGCTGCTAAAAAACAAAACTCAAGTGTTGAGCGCAACCACACCGCGCACCGCCGCCCCTTTTGTGTCTTTTGTGGCCTTTCGCTGTTTGTCAACAGCAACGGCAGCCAACACTTGTGGGGGCGTGTTAGGCGTGTAGGCGCTTTTTAATTGCACTGAAAACAAAACGCTAAACACTTGTTGG
The DNA here is from genome assembly GCF_025200985.1 of Drosophila gunungcola. NCBI lineage: Eukaryota > Metazoa > Arthropoda > Insecta > Diptera > Drosophilidae > Drosophila > Drosophila gunungcola. The sequence goes on along the minus strand of NW_026453169.1, from coordinate 2,095,693 downwards.
CTGCCTGGATGGCTGGCTGCCTTCCAGCTAGTTGTCTGTCGCGTGGCAAACGGCGGGGTGTCATCAAAACTCTCCAAACAGAAAAAGCCCTGCCACCGCCTCCAGCGGCAATTTGTGTTGCAGTTGCTGATGTTGCCGCTGCCACTGCCAATTTTGCTGCTGCTGCTGTTGCTTTGATTGTGAGCCATAACTGCGAAGCAGCTTCTATGCAACGCCATTGTGTCCCTTTTTTTTCGCCGACATTGCTGAAGTTTCGCTTTGATCGCATTGTAACATTTTGCGACAGTTTTAGATTGTAATGGGCTCCATGGGAGAGATGAGAATAAGAACGACTTTGAATTGGATCTGAGATTGCAAGTTTAACTGGGTAATAGCACAGTACACAAATTGATAACAGTTTCGATAAAACTAGTAAAAGATGCAACACAGGATGTAACAAACAACTTTCACACAACACAGCTATAAATGAAAATATGAATAAAATTTGACATAAAAACACAAAAAGAACCCGCGTAAAAAGGCTTATCTTTAAGAAGTTGCTAACCCTCTTATTAAATTTATTCTTTTGAGATTATATTTAATTACTTTAAAAATTTACAAATTTTAATCTAATGTTTTACTTATTTAATTAATAGTCTAGATCTATGAAGAAAAATATCGGTAAAAAAGCTGTTAAGCCCACGAAAATAGGACCAACGTTAGAAAGTGATAGTTTACTTCGAAGCTTGAATTAAAGCAAAATATAATGTTATTGGTTTGTGAATGGCTAATAAAGTTAAAATAAAACCCAATGAGTGCTTTACAGCTACATGGTCTAATTTTAATGTATTACATTTTATCCACATTGAAAATAAGATGAAGGCAAGTATTTTATTTCGTTAAAATTAGTTAGATGAAGTAATCTCCAACCAAGGATTAAAATTAAAACATTAATTCTACGTCAAAACCAAACACATGCATTATTCAAGAAATAATCTGATTTTGAAATTGCACACATTTTATGGTGAATTTAAATCAAATTGCATTAACAACATATATAACCCTTTTAGTGTATTTGTAGTTTGCCTCCCCTAGACGTTTGATTGACTTGCCCAAATGATTGCCACATTTAATTACCCAGTTCGATCAGATAATGCAGTTAATTTTCAATTTTACTTTTTCCGTACGAGCACTTTCCCGTGGAGTTCGATTTATTGTTCGCTTCATTGGGACAACATGTTTAATTAACGAACACAACGGAGGAGAGTGGCAACAACAAGAGTTTGTCACTGACATTCGGTAAAATTTCTGACTCTCTGGTGACATTTGAAAAGTTTAAAATAATATAATTTTCGACGCTATATGGCAAACTAACAAGTTCGACTCGGAAGCTCAGGGCCGGGGATCGGAGATGGGGGATGGGGGATGTTTTTGGGGAGTTTGTCTTAGCTAACTTTTCGCCCGGGAAAGGAGAAACTTTTTCGGCTGCACTGTGTTGCACCCACCCACCCACACACACGAAGATCTATTGTAAAATATGTAAGAAAGTTTCCTCAGCTTGGCTGGGAAAACGCTGCGTTTTCGGAAAAGGCAGCAGCAGAAGCAGCAGCATCGACGTTGTCTTTGGGGAAATTAAACATTTTCTATTTGAAAACTTTGCCGTGTGAGGGGCAGGATTTCAAGCGGTGGATTTTCCTAAGGTTCAAGAGCAACAGTTGCCTTTTGAACTGTTTCGGGTCACACTTTGGCATTACGTTAGTTCCCTTTGTTCCACCAACAATTGCGGAAGTCATAATTTTTGCGCTGGCCAAGTTTTCGCTTTTTTGACAAATTTAGCAGCAAATTGCCGGCAGAACTTTAGTGTGAGCATTCAACCATGCCCGCCAGCAACGGGATTGGAGTGGATTGTAATGGAATGGGCTCGGGCCGTTGGATCTAAATGTCAAGCGGCTTGCTGTCATAGGTGTTGCATATTTAATGCGCCGACGCCGATGGCAACAGCAGAAACAAGAGGAGCAGCCCCAGCACAGCGATTCAGACAAGTGCACCCAGAGTGCATGCAAATATTTTTGTCAACGATTGTTTTGCCCGATCCCTCGATTCCGAATGGCGAGCTGTGACTGCGGAAGGTTCCGGGGGACGGGCGGTAAAAGTCCGGGAAAAGCGGGTCAGGGAGAAGGGAACAAGGACAGGGCCCCCTGTTGTTGTCAACGGTTTGAGTAATTGTCGCTGGTGTGAAAATTGGCAACGATGCCATCGAGCTGGAAAAGGATTTACTGTGTTATGTATGAGCCAAAGGCTGATTGAGATGGAGGAGCAGCTGGATCGAGCTCCAAATGGCCATCGATGGATGTCTATGGCATCAGCAATGTTGGACTCAAATAGTCATTAACCCAGTAAATAAGCCAATCTAGGTCATATCCAAAATAGGGCGATTACATTGTAAAATCTTATTCAAATTGTGAAATACTGAGAAAATAGAAATTTTTAGTTAATTTAAATATTAATATACTAAACATTTTGTAAATGTTTCATTTAACTATATTCGGATGTTATTCGTATATATGTAATTATTATTTGCATTATTTGTCTTTTACTTAAAAAAATGTTATTTTGGTGACTTTAACGTGTTTTTACATCAGCGATAGCGGTTCAAAAACATTTTGTAACAAATATCATTAATTGAAAGGACATCGATACTCTTATTACCAAAACACTAATACAATCAAACACTCATTTAACGAAAGAGCTTTTCCTGATTTTGCACAAATAAAATCAATTAAATTGAGCTGTAAAAACGCCAAAACAATAATTGATTAAAAAAGCAGCCAACAGATGATTTTTTACCACAGCCTGGAAAAAACTTAGTTCCAGGGGCAAACTGAAAACACGGTATCCCGCTGAAGCAAGCAAAAACCCCACAAAAAAGGTGATAAAAAAGCCGACATCGAAAAATGATTTTCACATTGATGAAAATTAAATGCGAGTCGGGGCTTGCCCCGATGCGATGTGTTGCATCTGTTGGGGCATTATCAAATAATTCAGTTGTAATCTATTTTAATCCGCCGGCGTGGCCTGCCAAGCCACCCCACTTGACATGGCGAATCATCAAATTGTTTGTTTGCTTGGCCTCTGCCACCACCCGTTTTCCACCAACAACTCGTTACGAACATCCCGATACGAAACTATTTATTTCGACATTTTGCTAAACATTGCCCAGATTTAAATTTCCATTCATGTAAAATCGCATAAATACGTACAAATGTCGTTTGATGGAAATGCCCAGCTATATTACAGTCACCCACTTTTTTTTTTACAGCCAGGGAATTATTCAAATAATTTAAGCGGCTTAGTGTAATGGCTGGTGAAATTTTTGTTGCCAACAGGGGAATGGAGTTAAAGCAGCTCTTAGCGGAAAGACGCGGTTGCTTAAATTATACAGTATAATTTGGGAATATAGATTACCATTTGCATGAAAAGGCACCTGCATAAATAATTATTTGGGTTTATATTCAATCGATTGGTTAGAAGCGTTTTATCCCCAGAAATGTCAATACGGCTTAAACAAAACGATTCTCTTTCTAACTGCACATGTTTGTTAGATAGCAAACAAAAATTGAAGTTTAACCATTACCCGATTCAATGATCTAGCTTATTTTACCCTCCCAAAATAAATTATAATTCTTACCAATATATTGGAAAGCACTAAGGGATACTTTTCCATCATTTAATCATAACTTTTAAGCTATTTTTGAGAATAACTAAATGGATGTAGCTGTATAATCAGTTGCAAAAATGTAATGCATATTGCAGAAGTACAACACATGGAGTGTTTAAAAATGCACTTCCTTAGTGGGGGTCTTTATATTTATAAACAATAACCCTTTTCCCTATCTTAAAAAACACAAAACCTATTCAATATTTCTTAACGCTATAATACACATTTCTTTATTTTACATATTCATTAACTGATAAATTAAAACAAAATTCCAAAGCAAATGATGGATGAGTTCTTTGATAATTACCCATGGCTGGCTCAAAGCATTTTGAATCGCATATAACGCGAAACCTATTTCGTGCTAAAGTCAGTTCAGGAAAATGATCCGCACCCTGATCCTGCTCCAATTTGTTGCTCTGCCTTGGCTGGTTTTCGGAGAGCATCGAATAATAGGTGGTAACACAAGAAGTATTAAGGTTGTCCCATGGTTTGGTTCGCTTTTAGCCAAATCTAAGCTCAAATGCAGCGGAGTATTGGTCAAGTCCAATTACTTTCTGACGGCTGCCAAGTGTGTGGCTGGCTATAAATTGAGTGATCTAAAAGTAAGGTTGGGCACCAGCAGCTGCCAGTCAGGCGGCTTTAAGGTGGGAGTCTGCAAGGTGAAAATACATCCCCAGTACTCCGCTTGGCGCTTCGACAACAATCTGGCCCTGTTGAGAACCTGCGAGTCACTTGCCACCACCCGTCAAATAAAGGCTATCGAAAGGGCCGACAAGGTTCCCCAGGACCATTCTCGAGCTAATCTCACGGGATGTGGCGCCAGGCGGGGCAGTTGGTATGACATTGCTGAAGGCAGAACGTTTGACGAGTTTCTCGATGCGTTAAACGACATGTTTCTCGATCTGCCTACACAATTGCACAGCACTGAGTTGCGTATCCTTAACCAAAATCAGTGCGCATCAGACTGGAGATCATTTGGATCTTATCGGCTTAAGGGAATCTCTCACTTGACCATCTGTACCAAGACATCACGCAAGGGAGCCTGCGTCTATGATATGGGGGCACCTTTGGTGGTCGACAATAAACTCGTGGGCATCCTGTCCACGTCTGGCTGTTCCTTCAAACCCGATGTGTACTCGAATGTCATCAAGCACAAGACCTGGTTCGATGATAATACCAAGGAGTAACTAGGATCTACTTAAGTTAGAGCAAATTCTAAGCTTAAGACTTAATAATCTATTCCATATATCAAATTGTAATTATTTAAGGGGTCGGAAAATTTGTTCACAAACACAACTAAACTGTTTGACATTTAGAAAATACATTTTGGTAATTTTTGTATTAAAAATATTCAGTAATTATGAAAAATAAACAATAACCATTTTTCTGATTTTGTTTTTCGGTGACCAAAATTCTTCACCCAAAAAATAAAAAAATTTAAATTTTAGTTTAAGTAAGTGTGTCTTTAAATTAATATACAGGCAGTATTAAAGTAAAAGTAATAATTTAGTACTAAATGAAATCCCAGTACTTTTTAATTTTATATCTATACCGTAGAGTCTAAAACTGTAGTATAAGGACTTATTTTGAAACCACATAAGTGTACTTCGGATACAATTTAATACTCACCTTATTGAAAAATCATTGAAACCCTACAGTTTGACATTTATGTAACAATAGCTTATGACCATTTTTTTGGGTGTAGAGAACTGGATCATCCGAAACAAAAAACATGCCAATAGATTCACTTAATTAACATACTTAGCTACGATTTTCAAAAATATTCATTATTAACAAATTTACCTCTTTCCCAATTTTCACTAAAAAAATCAAAATTAAAAAAAAGACTACGGTTTGTCCAACTTCATTAAAAATGGTTTAATGGTTAAAAAATGGTTCATTCAAATGAGCCATTTCGAGAAAACTTTTAAAATGTTGATATCTTTGTCAATTTTTTTTGAATCCACTTAATATTTTAAGGACGTGTTTTATTAATTAAAAAAACTTAAAAACAAAAAACCGTATGTAAAATTTAAACATCAAGGTTAATGTGTAAGATCCCAGAATAAAAAAACCTTTGCGCATTAGAAGTGCAACGAATATAAAATCAATTTAGTAAGCCTCAAGTCGATTTCTGCCATATCTTATAAATTGTAGCGGCCATTTACTATAGAACTCAAATTACTAAAATGATCCAGTCAGCTTGTATACTTTTTCTATGGATTCTTCCCTGGTTGGCAACTGCTCAGCTCGACAGCTGTGGGATCATGGGCAACGTGACAATGGTGGAGGATGTGCCATGGCAGGCATCAATTCAGTCTGACGGCAACCACATTTGCAGCGGTGCTATCCTCAGCACCAAGCACATAGTCACGACCTCGGATTGCGCATCAAAGAGTCCACTGTCTAACCTAAAGGTCGTCGTAGGCAATTCCATTAGGCTCTCGGAGTCCGGAACTGTAGCGGGGGTTTGCAAAGTGACCATCCACCCCCAGTCTGGCAAGAAAAAGTACGTCAGCAATTTGGCCTTGCTGAACCTGTGCGAGCCACTGAAACCCTCGAACAAGATCAAGGAAATCCAGCTTATCGACAAGCAGCCCGATCTGCTGGCTAAAGCCACAGCTTCCGGCTTTGGCGCCCTCGGATGGTGGGGCTTGACAAAAAAAAAATGTTGGTCCGTTTCATCGGCGGTCCTGCGAAAACGAGATGTCAAGCTCTACGACGTAAAGGCATGCATCTCTGAACGAGTTGGTTGGTTTGGTAAGGCCTCTGGCATCACGGATCAGAACATTTGCGCCGCCAAGCAGGACAAGGGCTGCTCCTTCGACAAGGGCTCTCCGCTGGTCATCGATGGCAAGTTGGCGGGCGTATTAGCCCTGGGCGATTGTTCCAAGAAGCCCGATGTCTTTGTCAATTTGATCCATCACACCAACTGGATAAAAGATAATACTAAGGAAAATTAATGGACAAACATCAATGCCATCTTGTTACGTGAGACTATTGTACCCAAGTCTATGAAATATATTTATTAGTGATTATAAGCTAATCTATATCTACGTTTGTATAACCCACTGTCTTACCAGTACGATTCGTCCTTCTTAAAACTTCTCAAAAGCTTATGAAATTTAATGTAGGTTCTGGCTGTACTACATTCTAATAGTTTCTAACTTTTAAGGTAAATATCTACAGTCAGAAAAGTTTAGGGGGGATGCACAATTAGTTAAAGTCTATTAAAAGTCTACAAGCAACCAAATAAAAATTTTAAATAAAGGAACTTTACTAATTGACATTTTGCAAAGTAAGCGTATAAAATGCAATAGTTAAGGCATATAAAACCGTGTAGTATAACAGATTGATGACACGTTTAAAAAACCGCTTCGCTATGTTACTATAAAAACTGCAATCCTTGGTGTAGCCAATTTCATTATGCGATAATGATTCTACCAGCACCACTCTTCTTAGGATTGTTTTTCAGTGAACAAAATTCTTTACCCAAAAAAAAAATTGAAATTTTGGTTTAAGTAAGTGAGTCTTTAAATTAATATACAGGCAGAATTAAAGTAAAAGTAATAATTTAGTACTATACTTTTTAATTTTAAAACTATACCGAAGAGTCTAAAACTGTAGTCTAAGTTCTTATTTTGAAACACCACAAGTGTCATTTGGATACTTTCGTGGTATTAATTTAAGACTGCTCATCACACCAATAGATTCAGTTAAAAAACACACTAAACTAAGATTTTCAAAAATATTCATTGTTAAAAAATTTACCTTTTTATCCGATTTTCACTAAAAAAAATTCAAATTATAACAAAAATTAAACGATTAAAGATCACGTTTTGAGGGTTATTTAAAATCCTGCCGAACTTCATAAAAAATGGTTTATTGGTTAAAAATGTGTCATTTCGAGAATACTTTCAAAATTATTTAATCTTATATAATTTTATCCACCTAATATTTTGAGGACGTGCTGTTAAATAATAAAACTTAAAAACAAAAAAAAAAACGTTTGTAAAATTTAAACATCAGAATAAAAAAAAACTTTGCGCAATAGAAGTGCAACGAATATAAGATCAATTTAGTATGCCACCCCTCATATCGATTTCTGCCATATCATATAAATATTAGCTCCCATTCACTATAGAACTCAAATCACTAAAATGATCCAGCCAGCTTGTATACTTTTTCTATGGATTCTTCCCTGGTTGGCAACTGCTCAGCTCGACAGCTGTGGGCTCATGGGCAACGTGACAATGGTGGAGGATGTGCCATGGCAGGCATCAATTCGGTATGACGACAAGCACATTTGCAGCGGTGCTATCCTCAGCACCAAGTACATAGTCACGAACTCGGATTGCGCGTCAATGATTCCACTGTCTAACCTAAAGGTCTTCGTAGGCATTTCCAGTCGGGTCATGGAGTCCGGAACTGTAGCGGGGGTTTGAAAAGTGACCATCCACCCCCAGTCTGGCAGGAACAAGTACGTCAGCAATTTGGCCCTGCTGAACTTGTGCGAGCCACTGAAAGCTCGAACAAGATCAAGGAAATCCAGCTTATCGACAAGTAGCCCGATCTGCTGGCTATAGCCACATCTGCTGGCTTTACCGCCCTCCGATGGCCAACATTCCAATTTCGTTCCGATAAATCGGCGCATATGCGAAAACAAAATGTCAAGCTGTACGACGTAAAGGCATGCATCGCTGAACATTATAATTGGATTGTTAAAGGGTCTGGCATCACGGATCAGAACATTTGCGCCGCCAAGCAGGACAAGGTCTGCTCCTTCGACAAGGGTTTTTCGCTGGTCATCGATGGCAAGTTAGCGGGCGTATTGGCCCTGGACGAATGTACTAAAAAGACCGATGTCTTTGTCAGATTGTTCCATCACACCAACTGGATAAAAGATAATACTAAGGACAATTAATGGACAAACATCAATGGGTTCATAGCCATCTTGTTACGTGAGACTATTGTACCCAAGCCTATGAAATATATTTATTAGTGATTATAAGCTAATCTATATCTACGTTTGTATTACCCACTGTCTTTCTCGTTTTATTCGCCCTTCCTAGATCTTCTCAAAATGAAATTTTATGAAATTTAATGTAGGTTCTGGCTGTAACACATTATAATAGTTTCTAACTTTTAAGGTAAATATTTACAGTCTGAAAAGCTTAGGGGCGATGCACAAATAGTTAAAGGCTGTCAAAAGTCTATAAGCAATGAAATACAAAATTAAATGAAAAGAACTTTACTAATTGACATTTGGAAAGTAAGCGTATAAAATGCGGTTGATGACACGTTTAAAAAACCGTTTCGCTATGTTACTATAAAAACTGCAATCCTCGGTGTAGCCAATTTCATTCGCGATAATGATTCTACCAGCTCTACCACTCTTCCTAGGATTGTTGGTGCTCGTATATTCCGAGGACGACGAGGAAATAGAAGCGGACAAGTGCAGAAACGCCACTATGGGCGGAACACCTTTGGACATAAAGGAGGCGCCATGGACGGCTTCTGTTGTGATCAAAGAAAAGGCCAAGTGCTCCGGCGTCATCTACAGCATGGAGTACATCATAACGGCGGCAAAGTGTGTGGATGGGTTTACGACCAAGGCCGTGAGGGTGCGAGTCGGGAGCTCCACTCGCAGCTCCCCAGATGCCGCCGTCTGCAATATCATCGTTCACGAAAAGTTCTCGGAGCTCAACACTCCCTATAACGTGGCCCTGTTGAAGCTGTGCAGCCCGCTCACAGCCTCCAATACGATCAAGCAAATCCAGCTGGTCGATAAATTTCCAGCCGATAACACAAAGGTCTTGTCCACCGGCTGGCCGTCCTTCAGGTGGTGGTCACTGTTTTGGGAGCAATGTCTGGATGGCCTTGCACAACAGATGATGAGTGCAGAAGTAAAGATGTCCGGTCGAAAGACGTGCATGAAGAACTGGCCAAAGCAGAATCAGCTTGGTAGAAACATCACGAACGACATGTTCTGCACAGAAAAGGCTGGTAACGAAGCATGCTCCTTTGACTTGGGATCACCTCTAGCCCTCAAGGGCAAGCTGGTTGGCATATTGGCCAGAGGCGGTTGCTCCAGACGTCCCGACGTATATACCAATCTTCTCAAGTATAAGACCTGGCTGGCCAAAAACTCCAAGCAACTAAACCATAGTTGAAGCAAAAATATATTTTATAGATAATTATTGACTGCATTAAATTCATTCTCGTACCATATGGATAGGCCATACAAATACTTAAGTAGATTTAAACTTCTGGCCCCGGTGAAAACCAGTTTGTTCAAATATGCAACCTGCTTGAGTTGTGCAGTCAATTCAATTTAAAATGTAAAAAAGCTATTAAGATAGATATGTCAAAACATGCAATACTTCCTAATAAGATAGAACAGAAGGCAAGCCATCACTCAATTTGACGTATGACTTTGCAGATAAGGACAACTAGGGCATTTTGCCTATAAAAGTCTTGGAGGTCAGGCACTTAGTTTAGTTGGCAATAATGATCCGACTTGTGTTCCCTCTCCTGCTGGTGGCCCTTCCATGGACGGTGTTTGGTGGCCCTGATCCCCAGCCCCGCATCATTGGCGGCTCTTCCGTGGACATTGAAGATGCCCCCTACCAGGCGGCCATAATTGTGGACAACAGTGCAGTTTGCAGTGGTGCCATCATCAAATCTGACACCATTCTCACGGCAGCTTCTTGCGTATACGAGTACTCCATAGACTATATTCAAGTGCGCGTGAGCACCACATCCCGGGACTACGATGGGACTGGAGTCTTGCTTGACGTCTGCGGGAAAATCACTCATCCGCAATACTCTTACTGGCGCTTCGACTTCAACCTGGCTCTGCTGACGCTGTGCGACCGACTCGAGACCTCAAAAACCATCCAACCGATCAGTGTGACGAATAGTGTACCCCAGGATGGAGCCTGGCTATCCGTTTCCGGCTGGGGATCAACCAGTTGGTGGGGCAGCTGGTGGGACAGGTGCTTTGGCAGTCTGCCGTCCCAACTGCAGATGGCATGGGTTACGGTTTACAACCGGGAGCAGTGCGCCAAGGATCGGGCTGTTTGGTTTCATCTCTGGGACAATGGCATCTCAGGTTACACCATGTGCACCAATTACGGCACCGGAGGATGTTCCTACGACACCGGAGCACCCCTGGTGGATGACGGAAAGCTCGTGGGCATTCTCTCCGAGGGCGGTTGCACCACCAAACCCGACGTCTACGCAAGTGTGATTTGGTTTCAGAGTTGGATAGATGCAAATACCTCCCCGGATACTCCTAGTTCCAGTACTAGTTCAAGTCCAATTAGTTCTAGCTCTTCACCTACTTCTAGTTCTAGTTCTTCACCTACTTCTAGTTCTAGTTCTTCACCAACTTCTAGTTCTAGTTCTACTAGTACCAGCACTACACCTAGTTCCACAACTACTTCTGCAACTTACAGTACAAGTGTTTCTAGTTCTAGTAGTACTACAGCTAGTTTAGGTACTACTAGTACCAGTACTATTCCTAGCTCTACCAGTACTGGCTCTACAACTAGTTCTTCATCTACTAGTACTTCACCTAGTTCTACAACTATTAGTACATTACCTAGTTCTAGTTTAAGTACTGCAGGTCCTACAACTTCTAGTGATACACCTAGTTCTAGTCCCACTGATGCGAGTACTTAGTTACAGTTCTGCTTTTATCATATAATTCTAGAACAATAACTAGTTTAAGTACTTTAATCCGAAAACCTTATTTAAGAACATAAATTTTTACTAATTTTAAATTATTTACCAAAGCTAACGCTAGCATTTTATAAGTTATGGGTAAGATATTAACAAAGAAGCTGTGACACCCGCTTTTATAATCTACCTTAGCTCGTTTTTTCCTTATGTGCTGAGCTTTTTCTACACCGAAACCACAATCCTGGGGCTGCACTCACAGTGTCCACGGCTGTGCTCATGGAAATGTCTCCTACAACAGCTCCTGGACATTTGCATTATTCATGCTGGTCAAGTCAAACAGGAGAGAAGTAACGTTGAGGGTTGGTCGAAACTTTAATACCCTTCGAACCAAATTGAAATACATTTAATGGCTAAAAATGTTATAAAGAAGTATATTTATTTAGTAACTTGATCAAGAAAAAGTCAAGGGCACTTTGAAAACTCAATTCATATATCACCCATGGAGTCTATAGTGGCGAAACACTGTCAATTGTGTTCTCTTATATATTCCGTTTCCCATGTAAGTACTTAAGTTAATTAAAGTTTATTTTTTGGTCGGCCAACAAGAAGCCAAAGACAAATCGAGCATGAAAAAAGAGGGAGTCTTGGTGCGGTGGCAACTCGTGATGAAGAGCCCCCTTAGGTTGACACCATTTATAAGCTGCCTGGCAGCTGCCTGCATCCATTTGTGGCGAGTGCAACCGCGTTCAGGTTCAGCTCGCCACGTTCGGGCTGACAAAATCAAGATCTGGGGACATGGGATTTACTTGGGCCAGGTTGGCCCGAAAACGAGAACACTTTTAGTGCAAATTGAAAAGTTCTCTCAGCTTAGACAAATATCTGCAGGAGTGGGCAGCTGCTGCAGATGGCAATGCTGATGCTCCTGCCTCAAGGACATCGACACGAAAGCCGTTCTGACCATTTATCAGAATGTTATTGGCCGAAAGACAAAAAAAAAGGGCTACGGGGAAAGCAAACCAGAGAAAGGACATCTAGGAGTACGAAGACAACTGCAATAAAATGCAATGTTTCTATTACAGCGATTTACGTGCACACAACGAAGCTGAAAGACAGTAAAACATAGTAAATAAACGGGAAGATACTGAGTTTGATTTAAACTAAATAAACATCAAGTCATGTCAAATTATGGTTATAAATTTGTTCATATTCTATTATAGCTTTTTAAATTATACAAAATAATATTTTAAGCTAAACAGAAAACTTATATATTACTTAAAAGTGTAATCTTAAATAAGTTTTTTTTTTAACTAAAAGCAAAGTTATGGTGTTATAAAATGAAGTCGTATTATTAATAAGGGACTCTGATTAGGTTTTTGAGACCTAAAATAACTTCCAATATAATTATATATATTTTGTCCATCCTGATGAGCCTTCACTGTAACTCACGCTCCACTCCACCCAGTTAGCATCACCTCGCAGCGTGAGCAACATTTTTATGGCTTCTTGGACGAGCGAATGGTCTATTTTGGGCAAAGCAAAGTTTTCATGGGTTGCTGTCGTTCGCGATGCGACTTGTTGTAGTTGTTTAGTTGTTGGGGGGCTTTTGGGTTGTTTGTTAACTAGCGGCAACTAGAAGATAAGCAGCCGAAATGTTTCTCTTGCCGCTGGTCAGATGCATTTATTTCCCTTATTCTTCTCGTGTGCATCCTTGGCTTGCTTCTTTTTTGGCCATTTTAATTGCTGTTGAACTTGGTGTTTGGCAATTGCCCCGACAACAAAACAAAACCCATTACAACAAAAAGACCAGCAGCAGCAAATCGAAGCAATATATTTGATTTAACTTGTTTGCACAAAATAGTTTTGTTGGCCTTTTTACTTTGGCGCGCACAAATAAATTTGTTGACGCGCTTTGAAAACTATTTTGGGAATTGCGGAGATTTGTGGCAGAAAAGTAGAATTATTATGGCAACCATTGCCACAATTTATGGCATTGAGTTTAGATGGCCGCAAGTCGAGCAAAGTATTTAAGAATTAAGTTCAATTATGTTTGTGGGAATTAAATGGCGAAAATAAATGTTAAGTGTGTTTGGCACTCACTATTGAAAACATAATGAAAGTGCTTAAATACATAGTGCTTTTTATTTCAAAATAATGTCTATTGTCCAGTGGCAACCGCATGCAAGTGATTAAATATTTAACCTCTTTTTGTTGTGCCCATTAGTTTTTTATTCACATATTATTTTAACCAAATTTTCATTTTCCAATTAGCTTTAATATGTTTTTAATTCATGCACTAGGATATTTAATTGAATTTGTTATGCAAAAGCGATTCTGTTTTCTTTCTCCTTTTTTAGTCTGCCGCCAAACAACAAAACAATTAAATTTCCCTCTTTATTTGGCTGTCAAATAGGGGCCAAAAACATTTAAATTAGGATTAGTTCCGTATGCGCGTGAGCTTTTAAATCAAAACATATGCACCGGCCAAAAAGGGTGGAGGCAGCGGGATGCGTTTTTGGCCATTCGGCATATTTCTTTACGCCGCGGGAATATTGATTTGGCCCACTAGTGGGGGGCACACACATAAATTAATGTCCTAACAAAATTTGTAACTGAGCAGCCGGCCGTTGGTCATTGCCCGCCCCAATTTCCATTTTCCGCTCCCCCACCCCTGGACAATTCTGGACAATCCCGGACAATCTGGACAGTCTGGACAAAACCGGACAATCAGAGACATTTGGAGCCGGGCACGTCGTCGCGAGCATTTTCAAATTATATTATTTTTGAATGGCTTTTTAGAAATTAATAATTACATATGACAACCATGTGTGCAGTCGGCTGTAAGTGGGTGTGGGTGGTCGGACGTGGCACTTAATTTTTTGTATTATGCAACTGGCAGCGACCCGGCGGTCGAAGGCTTTAATAGCCATTAAAATTGGCACCACGCACAATGACAAGCTTTAGGCTTAAAGAAGCTAATGGACATTTTTAAAAAGGCAAATAATAACACTGGCGTAAAGTCATTAACTAAATAAATATAACTTTCATTAGCTTTACCAGGCGAGTGAATGACTCAACTTAAAATAGTTTCTCAGCTCAAAAAAAAAATTAATGAACAGCATTATCAATTCTTTTTATCCATACTTTTTATACCCTTGCAGAAGGTATTATAATTTCAGTCAGAAGTTTGCAACGCAGTGAAGGAGACATAAAGTATGAATATTCTTGATCAGCATAACTAGGAGAGTCAATCTAGCCATGTCCGTCCGTTTAGTCTCTAGTCTCTAAGTTTTTAAGCTATCTGCATGAAACTTACCCAAAAGTTGTCTACCAATGAAGGTAGAACATAAGCCGGAACCAGCCGGATCGGACAACTAAAGTATATAGATCCTATAGGAAGAACCGGAAAAATAAATGAAACAAATTATAACTTGCTGTTTTTTTTATTTTTTTTGTTTAGTTCTTCGAAATAAATTAATATTAATTTGATTTACCATTACTAGTTAAACATTTGAGATTTTCGGTTTTAATTTTATTTAAATCGGGCGACTTTAATATATAGCTGCCATGGGAACAATAGAAATACTAAAATAAATAAATTTAAATATAAGTAACTTTTCTAACTTTAATTTTCTTAAAAAATTCTTTTGGAGATTATAATGGTTTTTTAATATAGAGTTACGCTTTTAATTTTATTAAAATCAGAAAAAGTTACCATATAGCTGCAATAGGAACTGTCAAACATTTTCAGGTGTTTTATGTTTGTTTACCTTATATATTTTAGCATTCGATTTGATAATAATTTGTAATACAACTTCTGAAATAGTCAAGTCTAGTTAATTTACATCTGCATTTCAAATTTTAGTTCTACCTTAATAATTTTTTTAACTACTTTAATTCCAATAAACGATTGCAATTGATTGAGATTAACAAAAGTATTATTTTCTTTGAATAAACTATTTACTTTGTATATTTATAATACAAATAATTATATAAATATAATTTCTTTTACTCTTTTATAATTTTCTAATGTGATCAGAATAGATTTTAAAAACTTTATAAGCAAAAATGAAATGAAATTTAACGTGTCCCGTCTTTGTTTGCCGGTACAAACTGCAGGAGTTTTCTTCTCCTTTATTTTGGTTAGCCGACATCGCATCCGATTCCTTCTACCATTCTATTCTTGGTGGCTTCCATTTTTTTTCGGTCCCCATACGCAGGCCGCCAAATGTTTGTCGATCCCGGACTGCTACCGAGACCCAAAGTCTCGGAATACTTTGGCCTCCCCCATTATTAATTGCTAACGTGCGCTGATTTCTTTGCTACACTTTTTGCGGCTCTCCATCTTCCCGTTTGTTATTTGTTGCTGCCCTCCTTTTAGCCAATGTTCAGTGCGATTTAACCCTTTCGCTGGCTTGGCTACTGGCTGCTGGTTGCTGGCTGCTCGTTTGGTTTTGGTTGTCTTGTCCATTTGGCTCGGCAGTGACATTCATGCACCGGCGAGCAAACCGACGCTCCGGCAGATGAGCGAGGTCCATGGCCAAAAGGGAGTTGGTAACGACGACTCAGTATGGCAATAAATCAATGCATGCTGTTCGGTTCGGGACGGTCTTTAAGGCCAGCGTAACTTTGCTGAATTTAATGCATTCTCTGGGCTTCCAACTAATGACAAAACCATGTCAAACGAATGCCATGAAATCGCGGTCAAGCTGCGTTAATTATCTGTTTTTTTTTTGCGTTGCAATAAACTATTGTTTTCAGCTTTGACTTTGATGAGTCCACCTGCTGTGATCTGCCGTAAACGAAAGAGAAATGCAAAATAAATATTAAAATTAGATATCAAAGAATTCAGACTGATTTCTATTTTACGGAAACAAATTTCATTCAAAATTTAATCAAACTCTTTGCTTTGATTAATTTGATACACTCTTTAAAAAATCAATACATGGTATACTGTCTGTTGGTGGCTCATCAAACGATTTTCAAATATCTTCTGTGTTTTACAAATAAAGCCGCAATATACTTTATTTTCGTTAATCATTAAAAAAAAATGTTATATTTTGCTTTACGAATCAACAAAAAATTCCATATATTCACTCTTTTTTTTATTATTATTATTTTTTTTTTAACTTATTTAAGATTTTAGATTTACGCTTTTAACTATAATTTTTCTAATTTCGCTAAAGTTTAATTGCACATATTTTAGGTAAGGCACTTACAGTAATCGAGCTGAAATGCAACAAGCAATGGGAAAACACACATTATAGATTCTTACTCAACAATTGAATTTATGCCGAGAACGCAACTGCAGCTCCAATTTAGTTACTTTCAGCGGTTTGGCCGCCATCGAATGGCGAATTGTGGTGCCAAGGCCAACAACGGGCCATCTCCGAAATATATTGGAAAAGCAGAAAACTGAATGGCAAACACACAGAAGCGAGAACCGTGAAAGGAGGCCCTTTTCCGGCTGCAATAAATCTGAGAGGAGGACGAGAGGAGGCTGGGCAGGATAAGTGGTGTTGCCTTACAAGTTGCCATGACATTGTCATGCATATGAAGTGCATGCTACATATGCATCCGCATGCACAACATAAATGCACACTCACACCACAGATACCCACGTACACATTGTCTGGCAGCCTTTAATTGCAGTTACAGTTGCAGTCGCCTTGGCTTTTTGGCCGTGTTTACAAGCTGCGCCAATTTCGCGCAGCTATTAAATATATTTGCAGCTGACCCCTGGTCCACCCACCCCCTGACCTATCAGTGATTTTGTTGCACAATTTAAGCCGTGATTGTTTCGGCCTCGTCCCTGCCAGCGACTCATTTTAATTTAATTTCTATTTAAATTCATGTCATCTATGCGCGAACAAACTTTCCGCCAACAAATTTTACGGCCAACACTCAGCTCGCAGCTCTGGGCTTAATTACCCCTTGCTTATCAAAACATCTCGAAGAAGCAGCAGTAGATGTAGCCCAGTGCCGACGACAGTCGAGTTTCCTTAATGAATTATTTAATCTGCGCCCCCGCATCTCCGCCTGACGTCTCGCCTGCCACTTGGCGACATTTTCTCGGTTCGGCTAACCGACTTTTTTTGCGCCCGACTTGTCAACCCCATCAGCACGGTGGACAAATAAAAAAAAAACTGTTTTGAAAAACTTACATTAAGGTAATTGGTCCACCGAACTAAAATACACCCTTTGAAAAGCGGCTAATTACATGAAGTTGAAAAATTGTGGTTCAAACCAAAAAAAAAGTTGAGAAAAACGTGAAACATTTTTTAATTCCCGTTGAGCGTAAGTATATCAGCGCACACAAATGTGTAACAAATTAATTAACTGTTATTAAGAAAGCTCCTTAAATTCAATTTGTTCAATTTACCTTTTTCAAACTTACAAGGCAGTTTACATCAGAAATCTGCTAATAACTTAAGCCGTTGTTATTATTATTTTTTGAATACTATATAGCCTAAAAAGTATACAAAAAATAACAATAAAAATAAACGTTGAAACTCACATACTCAGCAAAATTTGATTTGACGTAGTCACCAACTAATATTTAAGTTGTACTTTACAAAGTCAATAAGTTGAGTATGAAACTTACCAAAGTTTGTAATTATTTTATTTATTAATTAAGGTCCTATATTGGAACTTAGAGTGAATTCTTTTTAAAATAAATACTAAATATCTCATCAAATACTTATATGTCTTTTAATTGTTAAATCATCAAGTTGCGTATGCAATCTAGCTACTAGATTGAAACTTGTCCAACTAACTGTTGAAATTCTCATTACATTTAATCCTAGACCAACCATAATTAAACTGTTTTTAGCAGATTATTTGCAAAAGTCAATTATTTAAACTAGCAGGTTATGTATGCTTGTCATAATTAATTCGTTAGAACTTAATCCGGATAAATTAAATTAAAATAAATAAGTGATTATCTGACTAAGTAATCCCTAGCTTGGCCCCAAGTCAGTATAATTCTTGCCAAAGTCAATATTCCCGCCGAAAGGTTAACGGGGAAAAATGCTTGAGCTAATGCAAATAGGCCACAGAACCTGGCCGACTTGCGGTTGAGGCTGCGCCAGCCATGGAGGCTAATAAGTTAAACGACACCGTGACACAGTTACGAGGGCACATATTAATGCCAAGGCGGCATGCTGCCCGCCAAACTGGGATGTCAGGATAACGGGCGGAGGTGGTGAAAGAGGGGAATCCTTGGGTTGCACGGCTGAGTGAGCGTATTTGTTCACCTATTTACCGCGCAAATGAAGTTGAAAATAACTGTGAAATGAAGATGAAGTGCTTTAGTCAACAGGAGCCGAGCCAGCCGAGCAGAGCAGAGTAGAGGCTGAGGCTGAAGCTGAGGCAGAAGGACATCCCAGACAGGCCGGCGCCTAAATGGAATGTAAATATTTGAGCAGCGACACAGCAACGGTAGCCTTAACGGTCCTGTGCAAAAGAGTGAAGGCTGGGGAAAAACCAAGGAGCAGCAGCCTCAGCGCTGACTTGTTGGCAACTTAAGTGTCCGTGTGTGAGTGCCACGGCACATCCACATCTATGCATGACAGCTTAGTATATACACGGAAAAAAAACCGCCCTTTTTATGATTTGAAATACATTTCTTGGGGTAGGAAGTGTTAGTTCAAGTTAATCATTCAAGCATTCTAAATTCTGATTTGTTATTTAAGATTTTGACATTTAAGATCAAATGCCAATTCACTTTTATGTAAAATCAGACTAGAAAGGCGACTTCACCTTTCAAGCCAAGACAAAATATCAAACAAGAAAAATAAATATTGAGGTAAGACTTTGCCTTAACAATGAGTAAAATAATTAAATTTGCTAATTTGATAAGCTATGCAAACTTGAGTTGTTTGTATTTAAACCTTTAAATTATTAATAAATGACAGTTATGCTTATTTGTTGTGTATTTAATTTCTCAAAATAAATATAACCATAATGTCTAAAATGTCATTAAGATTTAATAAATCTTTCTTTGTTTTATTTTATATTAAAATATTGATTTCGCCCCTTTTTTTCGCAAGTGTGTGTGGTAATGTGTGACTGTGTTTAACTTGGCAACCGTATGTTTATTTTAGCGCTCTCCCGCCTGACAGCTTCGTTTCCCAAAAAGGCCTTAAGCGGCAAAACAATGGCCAAGAAAAGCCATTGAAGGACGACGTGCTTGCCGACTCCAAGATCAGTTTGGGTGTTGGAAATTAAAGCCAATTAAAAGACTGGAGATGTGTGTACTTATGTGTCTGCGTGTTGGAGTAGGTGCTGAGCAACTTCAACCCATTTTTTGGCATAAATCAAAACGAGCATCGCCGAGACGGGCTTGGTGAATGGTTAAGTTCAAGGCAGAGCACTAATGTGCAGGGAGGGCCCAAAAGTAGGCAACACTTTTGAGGCTAAGCCAAGGGGTCGGGAATCCTTGCTCTAAAGTGAATAGCGTCTGAATGTCGGCAAAACCCTTCCAGTCAAGAACTTAATTAGTACTAGAATATTCCCTGCAAGCTAACAAACATCAAAGCTAAATGCATCAGCGTAAATTAGGGAACTATTTAAAATAGAGAAAGTCTGAGAATGTTGAGTAGCTTTAAGCATTTGCATGGACTTAAATGAAGCAAAGTGGGATTCAGATATTGACCCGATAATATCTCATTGGACGATTTATTAAGCAATTTCGTATTATTTAAAGTTAAATTAAATTAAACTATTGATACTTAATGAAAATGTTTAAGACTTAACAGAAATATGTTTCAAATTTGTTTTTTTACAAAGCTTTTGCTATGGCTTTTTAAAAGATTAAAGTATTAAAAACAGTTGCTGAATACCTAATTGGAAGTAGCATTTGGGTTTATAAAAGAATAAAAATAAGTAATCTAAATTGAAATTGACTTTCGCCTTGAAAAATGGAAGCCAAGTACGTTTAACGCCATTGATGGACTTGCATTGATTGCACTATTTGAGTTTTCATCCGTCAAATAAGCCACAAGAAGAAAGCGGATTATTATTGAATGAAGAGGCACACTCTACTGTGGACTACCTGTCTCAAAGAAGAGTAAATAACCCACTTCACTTGCACTTGCCTTTGGATCCCCGGATAATCTACTAAGGATCAACTGGCAGTCTGTTTAAGAATCTTTTCAATCGGCTGGAAAATCGCTTATGGACAAAACTCCCCTTCAACTGCTGCTCCTAGCAGAGCTTTCATTTAGCTACATTTAACGTCAATTGTTTTATGACTACCAGCAGCAGGAAAAACAAAGTCGGAGAAAAGGAAAAAAAAGGACTGGCATGCCAAAAAAAAAAACGATGATTTATTCAGCGAGAAACGGTTAAAGGAGCGGAGAAAAATCTTAAAAAAGAAACACAAACTAAAAACTTAGAGCAGTGCGCAAAATTCGCTAAAGTTGCGTTTTCCTTGGCTTTTCCGTTTGGCTTTCCTCCGGCGCCAGTCTTTTGTGGAGTTTATCTTGCGGCTGTGGTTGTACTGCATCCACCTGAATTGGACCATGGAGCAGGTGGCTATTCAGGTGGAGCCTGATGCTGTGGTCACGCTTTTCTAAGCGTTTTCTTATCGCCATTGGGAGGGGGGTTGAGGGGGATAGAGGGTGGTAGAGGGGGGTGACGGCCACGTGACCGCACGCTTTTCCAGATTTTCCACTAAAAGATTTGCAGCATTTCGGCTGCGGCCTTTTGTTGCAGTCGCCTTTTAGCCTTTTCGCATAAAAACGGCGCTTGGATGCGGTGCCTAATGGGCAACTGTGCGGCTGAGTGGTTTGGCTTAGCGCCGAGTCCTTGACAAGGCTCTCGCTTTGTTTGTAATTAATAACACTCGATGCTCTTTCAGTTCGGCCGCACATTTCCATAATTAAAAGGCTGCAAGTCCACGTCTCTCACCCACCGAGATGACGCTTAAAGATTTAAGATTGCAGAACGAAAGACGGTTGCATTCCTGCTCGTAAAAGGGGTTTAATTTCATGCAACTCGAAAGTGGCAATAAAGACTGGGCCGGGCATTCCAACACGCACATTGCAGGTGGCCTCAAGGTTTCCAGGATTCTGCGAGTCGCAGGCCATCAAATGGCAACGAAGATGTTCAGGCATTCCGGCCCAGACTCTGTGTTCGTGCAACAGTTTTGCCATAGAAATCTTTCAATTTGCCTTCAGCTGGCTTAAATGTCCGGATAATGTCCCCGAGTGTCGGGCGCAAAAAAATAAATACTGAGCCGGAGAAAAGTCGAGAAAAATCGGGACAAGAAGGCGAAACAAAAGTGGGCTAAAGGGGTGCAGGCAGCTCAATTGCAGGACAATCAGCACAATTGATTTCCCCAAAGTGCCCGCTTCCGGGCCCCTCTGGCAGCCCAGCATTAAAAGGATTTAATGCCATTTAAGCCAAACAATGTGAAGACAGCAGAAGCCGTAGTGGCAGCAGCAGAGAGCAGAAGGCAGAAACGTCAAAAGAGTCGGCGAAACGGGCGAATCAGCGATTCCGCCCCTTACTCACTCGACAAAAAGTTTATCAATAAAATAACTTGTCGGCGAGCGGACTCGGGAAGTCTTGAGAGCCCTACTCCCTGGTTCCCCGCCAAGTCAAGTCGAAAATTGCAGCAACTTTCTGTCACAGAGAGCTCTAGTCCCTTCTCGCTCCCTCGCGGCGATTCCCCCTCTCGCTCTGGCTAACGGACTGGCAGCTGGCTTGTCAACAGCCAAAGGACATTTCAAGTGCTGCAATCCTCGAGAAGTTACTTCAATTGCACTCATAGTTTCGGTCGACGTACAAAATTGCCATATGACGTATACGCCATGTATGACAATGGCAAATGGCAAATGGCAAACCAACCTGCTGTCTGATACCATGCGAGCCCTCTCGAAGCCAACTTTCTGGGTCCGGCAATTAGTGCAGCTTGTCGGGGGCGTGGTTGAGTTGGCCCGCCTTGCCGTATCCCTCGATGGAGATATGTCTCCAAATTGATTATGCAGCATTGCTCTCTGACAAGCAGTATCTCAACATAGTTTTATCAACTTATTTATTGGTAACAGCAATAACAGAAACTGAAAACTTTAGTCAAAACATGTAGGTACATTGCCATCTGTTTTGGACCGACACAAAAGTCTAAACCTAACAACCATAATCAACCTTAAACTAGATTTGAACAAGAAACTTATAAAACTTATAACTCATGCAAATATACTTACTTAGTAACTTAACAAGATCTTTAATATAGGTTTATAGTAATATAGACAACTTTTAAAAATATAAGTAATAACCAAATTCAAAATTATAAGGATAAGTACTTTATAAGTTACTTTTGTAATTTGTTATTTCTGTTTATTTACTTTACTATTTAACAACAATTTTTATAAGTTTCATGAATATGTTTTCAGATGTACATTTTAAAAATTTACAATGGCTTGGCTTGCAACAAAACTAAAGTTGTTATATCTATTCTTGATTATATATTTTTGTACACGCTAGATCATAAGATACTTTTCTTGTGCAAAGAAATTTTGTGATTTCTCTTAACGATATGTTACAATATATATATTCCAACTTTCATTTTTAAGTTTTAAGATGTAAACAAAAAACTAATTGTAAAATTTACTTTGCAATAAAACTTAAGTCTTTTTAGGAACTTCTTCAAATTAAGCACTGTTTCCTTAAAATAACCTTCACCTATCCGGAGAAACAAATCTCTTTATTGGCGATGTCACACAAATCCGAGTGAAAGCGTACCAATAAATTTTTTAATAAACATCCCTACGTGACTCTGACTGTGACCTTCCAGCGGCCACTTGAGCAGCGAGCAGGTGAGAATGCAAGGGGCCACCAAACCCAATGCTAATGACCAGTTCCGGACAAAAAAGCAAGGACGAAGCCAAGTGTCAGCCTCGGACTGGCGTTGCATTCTTGACTTTGGATTGTCTCAAGTTGCCAGTTCTTTTATGCACGAGAACGTGCCACATTTCGTAGGCCTTTTGCCCAATTTGAAACCGAAAAGAAGGGAAAGGCGAAAAGTGTTGGAAATGGGGGAAAACTTCGCTGGGCGTTTCGGCAATTTGCAAGTTGACTCTCCGCCGGGTAAGTGGCAAATGTGAAATTGTTTTGCTAGTGGCAATAAAAATGAAGGCAGAACAAAGGCAGCCTGACAGCCGAGAGACAGCAGACGAGATGGCTATAAATGGCTTGGCTTTGCCAACCCCTTCGCTCCCGTTTCCGCTCACATGGCTGACTTAAACAAATGACTTTGGGTAACGTCCTTTTGCTTGTTTATGCATAAATTCTAAATAATCCTGAAAAGTGAAATGCGCCAAAAATGCGCTGCGCTCTTTGCCACATTTTCGTAATGTTTGCCAGGCGGATTAGTTGACTCCAAGTGGGTTGAACCTCTGCATTGCTTATTTCCTCTATCTGTCTCTTTCCAGCCACGCCTCCTCCGCCTCCCGCTGATACTAAATATCCCTGGCATATGCGTAATAATGCTGCGTTATCAATTTAGTCTGGGTGGTTCTTCTTTCTTTCTTGCTCCAATGAAATTTCCATTTTTTCTCGTTTCAATTTTCATTTTCTTTTTTGTTTTTGCAAAAAATTCAAATTACGTCAAAAATATCAAGTGAACCGCAATTTTCGTGCAACAGCCATTATCCTTATTTTGTCTGTGCGGCCTTGTTTTTTGTATATTCTGCAACCCCCGTTCACGGCAAATTTTCAATCAATTGCTACTCTTTCAATTTCATGCATGAGAGCTGCCTAAAAGGTAAAATGTTAGTTGACCAGCCAGCAAGCTGCCAGCCCTCTTCAACGCCGCAAAATCCCCACCCATTGTTGCGGCTACAATTGAGGTATTCAAAAACTTTTACGGCCCAGACGGAGATTGCCAAGCTGGCTCGGCTTGCAGTCACCCTCACCCCCACTTGAATCGTTTATTGTTTTAATTTTGCTCACAGACCAGCAGCAAAGGCATTTGCACATTGTTTACCATTCTGGCATTTGGCTTAGAGCGCACATTTGATGGCTCAGAAGGGAAAGGGGTTTCGGATGTTCGCATGCCATAAGTGAAATTGACTGACGCCAGTGCGTACGCAACATGAAATTACACACCTCGACGATCCTTCCTAGAGATAGTGCTCGTAAGCTATCCCACACCTTTGTGCCACACATATGAAAATTCCAATGGCTCCGGTGGTTATATATAAGCTGATTTACCTGTCAATTAGCATCGACGGATATTAGTGCACCAAAGGCAGTTAATATTTGTTAATTGGCTCCGGGTTATAATAGTCTTGGTTTTGATTTAACTAAAGGTAATTAAATGGAAACAAAGATGCATAAGCATGGCAGTTTTACACTTCTTAGCATGGATTTAACAGTATTTACTGCATAAAAATGTTAGGTGTGCTTATCTTATAAATAAATACAACAATGGCTATAGCGGCATTTGGATTTTAAAATTATAGTCTTGGTAGCTTAAAGCTACCGAAATATACTCATTAGCAAACCAATATTAATGTGTCTTCCTGAATAAAATATAAATTAGTCACTGACTAAAATTTCCTCTTGATTTAAGTCAGGTGTGTTTATCTTAGGGGTAAGAAGCTAAGTCAACATTAATGAAAGGGTTTATATGATCAACAAATATAGCAGATATTAAAATTAAACGTTAAAATGTTTGAATGTTACATTGTTTTTCAAAAATAATCCTACTTAAAATAAACTGAAAAAATATTAACGTATTCTAGTTGGTTAATCCAATGAAATTGTTGATTTCAACATTTTTTATTGTAAATCTACATTTTTTGTATGCTTAAAAATAAAAATGAAAATGAAACACACTTGGATTTAGACAAAACACCTTTCGGAGCTAAATCAGTACCGCAAATATTTATTTATATTTATACTTTTTCAATTTTTTTACTGATACTTATTTAATAACTGAATGGGTTTTTTAATTCTCATTCATTTAAGCCTTCCGCTTTCCCAAATCACCTCTCCATTCTTACTCATCCTCTTTGGCGTTTGCCACATTCATTGGGTGTTTCAAGCTTAGCTCTCTTAGGAATTCATTGGCCTTAAAGGCATTGGCAATCAACAATACTTGTTGGTTAAATGGAGCTGAACGGTTGCAACTGCCACATCCCCGTTTCCGGCGAAGGACAGACAGCCGTCCAGTTGGCAACTGGCTTATTTTAGACAATTTAGTGGCTGCAACATGGCGAGTGCAACAATTTCTGCACGTCTCTATGGCTGCGGTCAAGAAGTGGCCTACAGCAAACAAAACAAAATGGCAGTGGCTACAACAAAAAGTTGTTAATTTTTACGTAATGGGAAAAGTTTTTAATCTCGCCAGCTAACCCGAAACAAACACATGCGAGAAGCCCAATAAAATCCGGCTTTATGGTATCTCTGGAAGCAAATAAAACCTCATATAGAGCAGTGAATATACCAAAACCAAATTTAGTTGCAGTTGCATTTACAGCAACAACAACAGCTGGAAATAATATTTAAATTTTTGTGGCCATTTCAGCCACTTACAATTAACAGACCGAGTGGGGGAGTCAAAAACTAATTTGCCCGGCAACCTCATAATTAGTTATGCATCCCAAAAATTCGATTGGCAACCCATAAATAGTTGCTGTTGTTGCCATCAATAAGTGATAAACTTCAGACAAATTTGTCAAAATTAACTGTCACAACATTTACAAATTGCGGTTGCGTGTTTGTTGCAGCTGTTGCCGCAGTCGCAGTAATGTTGTTGCCGCACTTGGCTGGCTGCCATCAACATGTTGCTAGGGAGCAACATGTGGTGGGTGTTTAATATTTTTCGGGGTCTGCCAAAAAATAGTAAGTGGGTAATATATATGTATGATTTGCGTTGACAACATCACACTTTAGATGGGTGAATAGCAAGTGAATTTTTATAAACAAAGTTTAATATACAAGTTGAAAACAAAATTTTGTATTTGCATTCTTATATATAAATTTGACAAATTACGGCCAATGTAATTATGCCCCGAGGGTCTACTTCCGATTTCTTTATAACTCGACTAAAGCGTAGTTTCTTGTTTTGAAAAAGCTTTTCTCTAAGGAATCTGAACTTGAAAAAAATTTCTGTTCACCTAGTTTCATACTTTCAAAGTCAGTACACAGCCTCACTGGAACAGCATATTAGAAGTTTAAACTTTAGGAGAAAGGTTTTCAATGAAATTATAAATGTATAACACTTAATAGAAAGGATCCACGAATAATGTTCTTTCATAAAAATACTATTACAATGACTACATTACATTTATTATATATTGCGTTGTTAATTTATTATATAACAAGTGCATATAACGTGGTTTTGGTCACCAGATATTTCAGTAAAGCCCTAAGCTACAGTTTTGATCGGTGGAACCGTAAAAAAAAGCAGTTATGGCTTAAACATATAATTGATCTTTGTTCTGAACAGATAATATATTACAAAGAAATATTTAGAAAATTAAATTCAAAACAGGCCCGTTCGTTGATCTCGTAATGGCAATATTATTAGCGTGAAAATATCTTGAATTGTGAAATCGCACGACATCTGTTATTCCATTGCTTCATTAGCAGCCAAACCATTTTGCACATGTTGAGGCAACTTTTTATCATATAAGCCGATAGCGACACATATCAGCCACAAAAACTAATCAGCACGCACTGTTGAGCTGAGTTTGGTTTGAGTGCGAATTGGGGCTTGCGTTGCCCTTTTTTATTTGAAAACTTCTTGAGAGCATAAATTTCAATCCCGCGAGATATTCCCAGCAGCTGCAAAGTTGGCCAACAACAGCTCGAAATTAAGCTGTGACAGTGCCAGCGTGGCTATCACTTGTGCCAGCTTCGAGTTCTCCAAAACTGAGCTGAAGTTCCAGTTCTCTGGAGCTGGGATCCTCCTTTGGCCCCATGGCGAGGATAGCCAGCAAGCTGGCAAAGTATTAAAAGTGTCCAAATGATGATTGTTTTGGTTATGGCCAAGCCCTCGGTTTCAGTTTCACACCCGGCTAAGACCGTCGAGTGCACTGGGAATTGCGCTGTCTGCGGTGGCTGCCTGACAAATGTCTTCCGTCTGCGCTAGGTTGACTTCTGGCCAGGCCCTGGATTTATTTCGGTTTGCAGCAATTCCAGAAGTTAAAGCTTGCAGAGGCTGCCGAGATTGTCTGGTAATTATTCTTCATATTGATTTTCATTCCGCCGCTCAAGGAAGAAGTGCAGCCGCAAGGAGTTGTTAATCATGCACAATGCCGCGATGCAACCAATACTCCGAAGAGAGTTCATTTTTAGTAGTATTTATAAAGGCGAATACCCTCTTAAATTCTTAAATGTATTTATTATTGTTTCCAGCGTTTGTTTACTTTTCACGACGCACAAACAAAATGTTGTTCAACACATTTGAGGAATTTTTTACCAGCGGGTGGAGCTACCCAGGCTATGAAGTCAACGGCATCAGAGGCAAGAGAGCACACAAAAAAAGCCCGCAGAAAGCAATTATGCTTAAATTAAAACTCATTCATTTTTTTTGGGGAAGGTGGGGGGGGGGTGGAAAAAATGGTAGGACCCATAAGAGAAGCGTTTGTTATGCCAGTAATATATATAGATGAATGATAAATATGTGTGAACATGAAAATTCAATGCCAATGCCCAAATAAGTGAAAAATTTATGCAATTCTTTTATTTTGTTTGAGTTTTTTCTCATTTCCTAGCCACAATTTTTTTTGAAATTCAACGGATGCTGCGGCTTGTCGTTGTTTGTTCTATCCCCTTCCATCGTAGCCCATTAAAATGAGTCCGAGAAGAGCAGAAGAATCAATGGCTACGAAAAACATTCGGCGCTTGGCTTGCATGGCGTATGCTTGATTTGTCGCACATTACGCATACGCAATGACTTGCCAATTGCAGCCAATTAGATGCCGAAAAGATGCTTTAAAGTTTTCAGGTTACCCCCAACCCCAAGCATGTATCATACACAGAATTTTGATTTGAAGTTGGGGCCATCATTTCGCTTGCCTTTGTGTTTTGTTTGGGGTTTTCTGTTTGTTCTGCTGCTCCTACTTATTTTTGCCTCCTTTTATTCTATTCTTTATTATGCAGTAAACTTTCTCGGCAGCCAAGCAAACTTTTCTTCAAGAACGAGAAAAAAGGAAAATAATTTGTGAAAAAATAAAGTTTTTGGCGACCATATCCAGGAGAGAGTACGTGACGGGTACCTTAGACTAAATTCAATTCCATTGTGTTGAGAGTGGGCGGTCGAAAGGGGGCTGTAATGCATACTTTGTTGCCTGGTTACGTGAGCCTGCTGAGCCTATTTCACCCCGGGGCGAATCATCGCGAATTTCCCCTAATGAAGGGCGGTCAAAGGTCTCTAGGAGCTGCAGTTTCTTGGCTCCACCTGAGTATAACAGGAATTAGGCAAATGGATAGTGTGAGAAGAATATACAAGCCGTTTGGCCATGCTGACATTCTCGCTTTGGGGGCAGCATTATGGCTATCATAACTCAGTCAGTCAAGTCCTCCATCTTCATTCTGCACTAAGCTGCACTTGCCAGTTTCTTTTTTTCATTTTTTGGTACGCTCTTCTCGGCATTTTTATGGGCCTGTCAGGCGAGACTTGTTTGTTGGTGCTGCTGAACTATTTAATAAAGTTGCCAGCGCGGTATGCACTCTACCCACAAAGGGCCCAACAATGGGACGGGATTTGCCACCTTTCTGGGAAGGTCAAAGTTCATTTGGAAGTGCAAAATAGTTGGTAACGATAAGGTGGCTTAAGGGTATACCTAACTCTTAGAGGTTTCGCTTGTTGATGATGAAAGATTTTTTTTAACTATTCATTACAATTATTATTCTTAAACTTGTCAGATAGAGAAATCGGATTCCGGATTTCTGCATTGATAAAGGAGTATCTAAAAAAAAACTCTTATGATTTGTGTTTGAAACCAAGCAATGTTAATAAAAATCAAATACAGAAGGAAACGTTCAAATGTTGAGCCAAGAGCATCACAAACACCTAACTTTGATTTAAATTAATAGATTTTTATAATCTGCAAAGCCTGTAACAGTGTAATTTTATTTGTTTTGTTATTTTGGCCTTGAGTGGCCAGAAGCTTCTGCTTGCAAGCTTTAAAAGTTTTATAAACATTTCATGTTTATTTCAATTTTAATTAACATGATTTTTATTAAGCTTAAATTCATAATAATAAAATAAAGTCTATAAGGCATTCAGCAAATATTTAACAAAATGAACTAACGAATTTCTGAAAGTGTCTTTTAAAACCCGCCATAATTTTTTGTTCGCTGATTTCTTTTTAATGGGTACATCGCCAGTCTTTTTTATCCCTATCGCAATATTTTTTCTGCAGCAGCCTGCCTGCAGGAGCGCATCCCAACTGCAATCCACTTTTGCACTTAGCAGGGATAACGTGCGGCTTTTTGTCAGGACACCAAAGTGGAGAAGAGCAGGGAATGTCAGCTCAGACAAAGGAGGTCTACAGGTTGTCGCAAATATCACACCAACTTGTCATGTCCACACAGTTGATGGTCGTGTCCTCTCCTAAAGCCCCCACCTCGTCGTCATTGTTTTTTGTTACACAACAAAAAGTGGAAAGGGGATTTGTAAAAGTATACTGCTCTTTCATGTGACAAAAAGTGAAGTGTTTAATTTTATCTTAAATTTATTTCCCCAAACGTCAATTATTATTTGTAAATATACCAAGAATATTTACTTTTAAAGCGTATAGAAGTTCCCAAAATTATGGACAAACAAATGCTTTAAAGTTATTGTTTTTTTCCCCACCGTGCACTCTAGAAAATTGCCACTTGACAGGAAGAAAAGACGGCCAGGATGGATGGGTATTAAGTAAATTTCAATGATTTCGATGATAGCTCATATCAGTTTGGCTCTTGGCCATTTGCCATTTCGCCGCTAACAAGCGCTGCTAATTGCACTCCCGTACACACACATACACATACACATACACATAGATTTGCACGCACACACCGCCATAATGAGGCGGTGGCCACAAAGCAAATCCAGGAAGGAGCAGGAAGTCGGTGGGCTACGGTGGCCCAGGACTTCGCAGGACTAATGGCTCTCCGCTTCCGATGCCGCATCAGTGCAGTGCGCAGCACAAAAATTTGCAGCTTCTTTCGGCGTTGGCAAAAATTTAATTTAGAGCCAAAAACGTAACGCAGTGTGCAGCAGACCCCTGCAATCCCCTTACCCAGTCCACATTGCACTGGACCTAAAGGATCTGAAATGGCTCCCAGACTGCCACGCCCCCCGACACAACCCTTTCCCGTACTCGCTGCTTGCCGCTCTGCCGACAACGTAATTTATGGCATTCCAGGACGGCCTTTGGACACTGTAACCGCATTTCTTGTTGCCACGACTCCGGCTACGGCTACGACTATGGCTATGGCTCCGACTCCGACTCTCCTCCGGTCTTCCAATGCTTTGGACCATTGCCGTGTTTAGAGTTGTCCAGCACCCAATCGGTAATGGCCAAGGAAGGGAAAGATCTGGGGAGGGCCAACTCGAAGGAAGGAAGGGAAGATAGGGGGGATATGGGTGCACCCCGAAAATGCTGTGAAATTAAAAAATGTGCTGGCCAAAATTAACGAAAATGGGCTAAGGATTTCACCGGCACCATCCAGCAATTCACCCGCAAATGGGGGCTAAAAATGAGGTCTCGGGGGCAAGTGGTAACTTTTATCGCCTCCAGCGTACAAATGAAAATGTTCCTCATAAATGAGAAATTGATATTAAAGGTGTTAGATGCGTGAGTCCGATAACGCAGCTAGCTTTAAGAAATTCAAGCTAGTTTAAAATATTTAATACCAACTCATTTATAAACAGAAGAATCTTCTGAAGTTAAAAAACATATCTAAATTATTTTACTTTTATTAAAAAATGGCTATTTTGTTATTAAAATATATAAGCCAAAATGTCAAATTTTAATTACGAAAATGTACTTCACCTGATAGCTCTTACAAAAATAACTTTTGTTTGCCAGCAAAAGCTAAAGCTAATTCCAAACAAAATCAAAAAGTAGTTTGGCACTTTAATTGGCAAAATGCAGCTAGGGAGTACAGATCAAATTTTTTCCCAGGACCCCACAGAAACAATTCCAATTAAATCCGAAACGCAACTCAAAGGCACCACAAGGGGTGGCAAAAAGGGATGGGGGGATGAGCCAAATTTCACACCTCAAGTTCATAATTATGTGCATTTGATTTTCGCTCACAGAACAAACGAAAGTTTCCACAGGACAGGACGCACGCTTTTTCCACTTAGTTGCACTCTATCTGCCCCTCGCTGCCACATTTTCCACAAATGGAGAAAAAGTTTAAATGTTTATTTAGTTGTTATTTGTTTGCTGAGCTTTGCTCCACTATTTGCTGTTCAGTTGAGTGTGCAGAATTTTCGCCCAGCTAAATATTTTCCCTGCTACCTATTTCAAAGGCTGTTGGCCAGCAATAGTTTTCCCCTGGTTTCCGTAATTTTCATCTATCTTTTCTTGGGCGGCTTATTTGTTGTTGTGCAACAAGGCAAAAACTAATTTTGAAGTCAATTAGAAATGTTTTTACATTTATCTGGTAATGGGGAGAGGTAAAAAATGTGTATTAACACTTAGTTGGAGTTAAGTGGGTGGAAAGGAACTTAACGAAGGGATAACAATTTTTTCGTTTGGGTCAACGATCAAAGAAATGCTGTTGAAGTGGGGCAACACTTTGTATTTTTCTTTGAATGAGCCTTGTTGTATGTACTAACTTTTAATTTTCGAGTAATATCTAAACATATTCATATCAATCCAAGAAATTTGAATACAAATAATCTATAACAAAAACGTATCTTTTAAATTTCGCATTCATCTAAAAATTAAATATTTGCCAACAGAATTTATTATTTTCATATCAATTATATAAAACCCTAGTCATTTCCATAAGTTTTAACGTATTTCCTTTAATTAAATGTTCTTGAAAATACTTAAATTTCGGCTAATAGGCAGGCTATGGTGATTTTCAGCCTAATTATTTGGTCGTTCCTATGGCAGCTATATGATATCGTTTTACGATTCGTATTAAACTAAAATCGTATATCTAAACAATCAAATTTAAAATATTTCCAAAACAGTTTAAAAAAATTCAGAAAAGAGAATTTGAATATATTTTTTTAAATGTATTTTTTTTAATATCTTGATTGTTTCTATGGAAGCTATATGATAATGTCATCCGATTTTTAATAAATTTAATTAATTTTTTAATCTCGATGAAATGAAAAAAAAATCGACATGGGTAAATCGATATTCTTCGTGATACTGATATATGTACATACTTAATAACGTCGGAGAAGTCCCCTTCACTGCGTTGCAGACTTCTGACTGAAATTATGATTCCCTCTGCGAGGGTATACAAATTTATAAATAACCCTTTTGCACATTCATTTATATATATCAATCTATCTGGGGAATGGGCCGTATCTATGATCACTTTGAAATGAGTAAATTCAGATACACAACTTTCAACCTCCTGGAAGAGCTTATATTTTGGAAGTATTATACAGCTGTTCTCGCTTGCCTTATTTCCTGTGCTTATTGTCGATTTTCCGGCTGCCAGCTAGCGGTACCTCTTCCGCACATTTTTCCGCAATATTTGCCAGCAGCATCAGCCGAGTTTTTAGCGATTTATGATCCGAGAGTGCGCGCTCCCCGCCGGCAATTGCAACGGATATAAACATTTCGCGCTGAACTCATTTCATCCACACATCGGAGGGGAGTTGGGCAAAGTCTGGGGCTAGGGCTGGTCCAAATGCCACTTCCTCCTGATATGGCACGTGTCGTTCTATGTGCGAGTTCCATATACTTTTGCGGGGCGCTTTTTATTTCCTATGTCTGACTTGCCAAAGTCGCTGCAATCCGGCGTGCTTATGTTTCACTTTTCACAACATAAATCCCCGGGAGAAGCTTGAGGAGCTGAAGCCGCAGCTCAGGTACAAGACTTTCGTAGAGCTGGCAAAGCTGAGATGGCCGCCCAGTTTCCAACTCGAGACAAACTTCAGTTTGCTGAGCTATTTATTTAGATGCTCGGAGCCCACCTCCCCGAGAGCAGCTTTGAGCTACTGTAAAGGAATCTGAGCCATGCATTATCCTTATTATTGCTGACTGACTGCCAGGTGGGGGCAGGGGTGGGGGCAAAGGCTTAAGCTAGCTTCTGCTCAGCCAGCAGATAAATATGATGTGCCCCATCCGCTGCCAAGTCAAACGACAATATCATGAGTTTTGAATTCACTCCTTCCCCTGCTGGGCTAACCACTCCTAAGCCCAGACCCCTCTGACTAAAGTATTATTTAATTTTTTACCCTCTACTTTCCTTTGAGTTTTTCACTTTTTTCATAGCTACAAAGTAATGGCCGCTCGGCCATATTAAAAATATTCTATATACATATTTAAGTGCATATAGAGTTGGTCAGAAAGTGCGGGTGTGGGGAGGGGTGGGGCAACGTCAGAAACTTCGGAAATTATTACTTTGCCTTGTTTTGCTGTTGCTGTTGCCAGTCGACTGCCCCTGGCCGTGGCTTTGGTAGTTAAAAAGCGTTAGCGTGTAAGCCACTGCCCTACAGGCCGGATAAGGTAAAGTCCTTAAGCACCAGCTAGATCGAGCGATAATTCTGTTTATAAGGTGGAAGCTGACTACTTGTTCAATTAATTTGCAATGTTACCCAAGCTAATCTGATTAAAATTGAATAGGTCCCTATGCTGCTGCTGAAACGAAGAATTGTGTTTACAATCGTAAACCGTTTGCAAAGTGCATGTTTCAAATTTAAAATATATTTATAATTTTTGGGTTTCAAAAATGAAACATGTAACATATAATAAATAAATATAAATAATAACTTAATAATATGTCCACATTTCTACTATTTCTTTACCAAAGCCAAATAATATTTTTAATTTTTTGTTTTTCTTGTTAAGTTTATTTATCATTGCAATTTGTAAATAAATTATAGGTTTATCCCTTGAACGAATTTCAAAACTATTTAAGCAAACTTGTATAAGAAACCTTTGGTATACAATTACCACAACCTAGAAACCTGCTACACAATATTTTGAGTCCTGCATCCGCAAACCTAAAGCAATTTTCTGCAGTAGCTTAGTTACACTGTCTGAAAGGGAAAACCCCTCTAGATCCCTTCAGCCCACCACATTAAAACCCCTTTCCACCAGCCTCTATCTGTTTCTGTGGCCTGCAATTCTACTTTGCTCATTAATAACGTACAAAAAAAAAACAAATAAGATACTCAGCGGCCAAGCCAGAGCAAACAAGTTGCAACAGCCACGGTGGCAGCAAATAAGTTACAACTACATATATATATATTTATATACAACAACAACATCATGTTGACTGGCCACAAAAAGTTGAGCGGAAAACCGAGTCAAAATTGAATTATGAATATTTAAAATGTGTTTAAGCAATGCTGCAAGACGGCCTCTTCCTCTTGCCCTTCGTCTTGGACCACTGATGAAAATCCAAAATAGATGGGAATATAAAAGCCGTCTCAAGTAGATATACAGTAGAAAATGCATAGATAAAACTATTATTTTGCAAAAAAAATGTTAAATAAAGTTAGTTAAATAAATTTAAATATACTTTTAAAATAAATTCCGAACCATCGATAGAAAAGCAGTTTACTTGTAGTTAATAAACAAGATCTGTGTTGCGCTTATACAACTTTGTGAACTGATAATCATTTATAGTGTTGAGTGTTCTTAACTTTGAAACTTAGACAAGCCTAAACTGTATAATATATGAGAACATATTCAAATATAAAACAACTTTAATTTAAGGTGCTTAATTAATATATAAATTCGAAATCGGGTAAATGAGCCCATGATAATTTAGCTTTCATTTTTAATAGTTAAAGGTAGTTAACTTTAAAGGTACGTAATCGTTTTGTGCAGCGAATTCTGTTCAAAGTTCAACAGCAGAGCAATTAATACGAAATGCGCAGGAAAGTATGCTCTAAGAAATGTTCAAGCAGAGCAAATATGCAAGGCAAAGGACAAGGCTCAGAGCTCAGGGCTTAGAGAGCCTGCTGGCCAAGTAAATGTCAAGTTGGCATAAATAATTCACCACTGCATCCAGTCTCAGCCGCTGTGGCAACATCATCAAAATGCACAAACACACGTTCAGCCTGCAGGTTGCATTGTCCTTGCCCGCATGCCTCATAAATTCGAGCAAATGTCTGTCAGTCGCACACTTACTCATTCAGTCATTCAGTCATTCAGTCACTCTGTCACTCAGTCAGTCAGCCATTCAGCCAGTCAGTCACTCAGTCATTCAGTCACTCAGGCAGTGAGTCAGGTCCGCTCGAGGTGAAAATCTTAGCACTAATGGCGCTGTTTTACATAATTGCCGTGACATTGTACAAATTTATTCAACTGCGAGCTGCAACCTGCCAACAGCAGACTACCTGTGTGGCATGTGTGACCTCGAAACGGCATTTACAGATATAGGCGGAACGGTAATACTCTTTACTAAAAGAAAAGCACCAAAGCACCATGAGAAGCACGAATACTATAAAAGCATTGAAGAATCTTTAAATATTTAGGATTGACTGACTAAAAAATGTCTTTTCTGTTTTAGTTAAGTTAATGTTTAAAATTTAAGTGTGCTACAAAACAGTAAAATGCAGTTTTTGAGCTGCACAACTCACAGCTAGATGTTATGGTAACCATTTATAAATATGTTTTTAGGTGAGTAATTTAAAGTAAGGTACATTTTGTTAATGACAATATATAATTTCAGTGCCAATTTTTGTTTTGGGATTTTTTGTTAAGGAACTTAAGCTTTAAATAAAATTCAACATTTTAAATAAATAATATTTTATAATTTTTAAGCATGATTTACTTTTTATGCATTTCTTGAAATACTTTTAAGAAATTTTCTTCTTTAAGCTATGGAAAAAACTTTACCATAAGGACAATGACATAATGCTTCAAATGAAACACACTCAACATGAGACACACTAACTGACATTGGACTTATGCTATCTTGGACTCTTAAAGGGACTGCATGAGAAACAACCACTACATCAGTGAAAGCAAATAGTGGGCGGAACACATCAAGAATGAATTGCTGTCCTCACCGATCTCCGCTCACCGCTCACCTTTGACCCCTTGCCGTTTTTGAACAATGAAAACACCGAAACGGCAACAAACAGAAGAACAGCAGGCAGTATTCAGCTTTTGTTCTCTCTTAAAATATAATAAGTCAACAACAACACAAGTCAACAACAACACAAGTCAACAACAACACAAGTCAACAACAACACAAGTCAACAACAACACAGCAGCAGCAACAAGGGCAAACAATCGGGCAACAAAAGCACACAAATGCCGGAGAAAGAGACATACTGTGACTTTCTGGCCCCGCTGCATCATTGTCACCTTGAGCTTAGGGTTATTGGGTTTTCACACCACTCGGCCAGACACTTCCTACACCCCACCTTCAGCATCCTCTTGCAACACCCATGCAGCAACAGCAATAGCAGAGGGTAAATTGCTAGTTGCAGTTGCCCAGCAGAAAGTATGAAGTATGTTGCAAATTAAAATAAATATTTATGCAAAATTAATTCAAGCTTATTCATTTGTGTACTGCCAGGGTCGACAAGCAACATTTATCAATATTATTATATATTTTATGTTTTCCAATATATAATTATTCATAAATTCCAGTTATTACTGCCAAATAAATAAATATTACGTTATGTTTGGATTATACATGGTAACATTTACAAAAAAACAAGAAGGAAAGCCAACTTCGGTCAGCCAGAGTTAATACACCCTCGCAGTATTTGCAAAAAAGGATAGTTATAATTGTTTTCATACATTTTTTCGATTGTTCCTATGGGGACTCGTTCCGACTTTTAGAAAGATAAATTTTTGGCAGACGGACATGACAAGTGTTTTTGGACTTGAAAATGGAAACTATTAAGACAATTGTAAAAGTTTATGCTTTAGTATATACTAATAGTATTAACTTAGTTTCTGTTTATAAATATGTAGCTTTTGGAGATTACTATTATAATACTAATATTATAGACAAATCGTCCAATTTCACTTTCTTGATTTTGACAAAGCTAAAAGCAAGTTGCCAGTGATATATTTGCATTCAAGCTTTTAAAAGTTGCCAGCCCTACACCAGCTAAACACACACTTGTGCAACTGTCAACGTCAACTATAGTTTTATATACGTATAATTCAGAAAAGAGACTCCTCTTCACCTTCACACCACTCAGGGCCAAAGGCTGTCCAGATTCCCTTTTGTACTGTCCGCTCATATAGTGCCCATATAACTGAGCAAACAACTTTGACTTTGAATTTCTTGCCCAGCACTGAAAGCACCCCATATGAAGTCCATTCTGTCGCACCATATCACTTTGCTTTGGATGCAGAGGGCCAAAGGCCAGGAGAGCACAAAAGTTGATAAATATTTGCTTTGTCAAAATATTTGTGCATACTTTCAAGAGCCAGGAAAAGCAGTGGAAAATTGGGGAAATCGGGGGAGGGAAAACACTTTCACGCCTCAGTGGGGTTGGTCATTTTTGTTTTTTAGTTTTAATTGTGCCAATGAGATGGTATCCATTGCTGACTTTAGTGGCTTTGGGCCTTGTCAAAGTTTGACCTCTCACACCAGGAGAGTCCTTCTCAAGGACCCTTTTTCTACCTCTTCCCTTCTGCCAAAAGCCACACTTTTCATTGCCATAAGCCATGTTTGATATTAATGTGCATTTGTGTGCGTGCCAAGAAACATGATCTGGTAGTCACTTTCCCCCCAACCCTTTCTCCCTTTCTCCCCACCCCCCCTAAGTTTGCAGTTTTTAGCCAAACTACTTGACCATGCCATTTGACAGTAACCACCTCGTGCCACGCCCCCTTCCTGCAGCCGCCTCCCGAGGTATCGCGTATTTATTGTGCATGGCACATGCGGCGCTCGCATGTTACATTTTATGTTTGCCCAGACTTATTTGTGTGAATGGGATGTGTGAGCTGGATGTACTAGTGTGTGAGTGAGCAATTTATGCTGCCGTCTGCACTTGCAGAAATCATGATAAAATAGGGCATTAAGAATTCAATTTGAGGAGCATCGGTACTAGCCAAGAATGAATATGCAATATTGGTCTATAAAATGTTTACCAAATAATAACTTAGGAACGGGCAAACGGAAATAAAAAAGTATTCAATCAATCCATTTTAAATATATAATAATAACACATAAACTAGTAAAAGACTAAAGAAATTTTATGAAAAACCACTCTTTTTATGCCTAAATATTGTTTAAAGTAAAATATAAGCATTATTTAGCACGGTCAGACTCGAATGAAGATTAATCAAAAATTAATAAATTAATAATGTTAAGGTTTTAATAACTCTATTGCATTTTTGTAGTAATTGGAAAATGGGTTCCACAAATAATAAGCAAATATAATACAGGTAAAATATGTAACTAAATAATTTGAATTACTGGTTTTAAGTATATCATTACTTAAGCTGTTACTTTTTCACAATTAAATTTTAAAAAGTGAATTGGATAACTTTGAAAGAAGATCCTTTTAGCCTAGCGATGACGCAGAGCAGTCAAATGTCAATTTTCTCGCAGTGCACACCGTCTGGTGATTCGTGGTGGTCGTGTGTTTAGTTTTCGGCCACGTGCTCCGCATAATAATAAGCGGCATTCGAGCCGTTGCAGTCGTAGATGCGATGCCACAATGCCACAAACGCCGCTCGCTGGATGCTCCTGCTGCAGGTTAAAAGCGCATTACAGCTGAACTTCATAAATTGCAGCAGTAGGGCTACAATGTTCACATGCCAAGCAGTTGGTTAAGGCTTCCCAGCCGCCCCCACCCACATGTTCCCATTCCCCTGGCCAAGAGTCATTCTCATTGCAAATTCCAACTGAGCCTGAGCCTCAGGCCAAATGCAAATTCATGCTTACAAAGGACAAGCTGGGGACCCGAACAGCACATGTCAAAGGGCAATGACAAAAGCGAAAAGGTACCCAAAGCTCATTAGTCGATTTAAAAAAGAAGGGGAGTCAAAGCGGTGGCCCGAAAGTGTGGGAATAGCATTAAGCATTAAAACAGTTGGCACAAATTGTGTTGAGCTCGTCTGGGCCAAGATTTTATACGGCACAAAGAACCTCAAAGGCGCCAATGTGATTTTTCAGTGAGAACAAAAATGAAAACCATATTTGGCACAAATTTATCAAGTATTTAAAAGGCATTGATCAGCAAAAACTTCGTTTTGGAGTGTGCTATTAAGATCATTAATAAACATTAAATAATGAAACTTAGTTGATTCTGTAAAAATGTTGGCCTTTTTCAAAAAAAAAACAATTTACACCCTTTCTAAAAAAACTGAAAAATAAATCATACCGACATACCGGCATCCTCGACGGAATCTGAGAAGATGTTTAGCAGAGC
Organism: Drosophila gunungcola; assembly: GCF_025200985.1. Lineage (NCBI taxonomy): Eukaryota > Metazoa > Arthropoda > Insecta > Diptera > Drosophilidae > Drosophila > Drosophila gunungcola. Next base: position 2,055,809 of record NW_026453169.1, on the reverse strand, counting down.
CGGCCAAATAATGTCAGCCAGAAGTGCCTCCTTAAAGCCGAAGCAGTTAAACATGCTGTTAATGCTAAAAAAAATGTATGGATGCTAGACTAGACTAACATTTTTTTTACCATATGTTATGTTCCATTATTTTCCAAAGTATGGATCTCTTTTTTTTGGCTCAATGTCTAAATTTAATATATTTTGTTACTAACATTCCTTAAATTCCCAAAGAACGGATCTGTATACCCTTGCAGAGGGTATTATAATTTCAGTCAGAAGTTTGCAACGCAATGAAGGAGACATTTCCGACACTATAAAGTATATAAATTCTTGATCAGCATCACAGTCGTCCGATTTTAATGAAATTTAAACCGTAGTTCTAAAATATTTAACCATCATTAACCATCGAAGAACTAAAACAAATAAACTTAAAAACAGCAAGTTATAATTTTTTTTGTTTATTTTTCCGATTGTTCCTATGGGAGCTATATGCTATAATCGTCCGATCTGTTCCGACTTATGTACTACCTGCAATAGAAACACAACTTTTGGGAAAGTTTCATGCTGATAGCTTTAAAACCGAGAGACTAGTTAGTGTAGAAACGGACGGACAGACGGACTTCTGACTGAAATTATAATACCTCTCTGCAAAGGTATAAAAACAAATTTTTTTAAATTTAAATTCGATAGTACCGATATTATCGATAGTTTCACTTTCAAAAAAATCGAGTGGGGGCTTTTACAGCTCTAGTTTTAGGACAATTAGAGGCAGGCGAATTTAATTATTTGATTCAATAGCACGAAGGTCCAAACAAAATGAATAGGCCATCATTTTGACAGCCAGGTAACCACGAAAGCCGTCAATCTTCAATTGAGAATCTGTGGGATCGATTTCATTGACGGGCTTCCGATTTCCCGTCTACAGACACATGTTCTCGCAAGAAAAAAACTCGATTCTTGTGCTAATTGACAGCCTTTCCGCATTTCAGAACAAACCCATTTCCGTTGAGGCTGCTGCATCCCGTCGTCTATTCAGTGTCTAAAACAAAGCATGTTTCTCTATTGAATTTAAAATCAAGTTGACATTGCACATACATATTTGCCCCACCGACCGATGGTGATGTGCGGTTATATGATAATTAAAACTCGAACCCCGAAAACTACGGCCAGGAGGCCTTTTGTTTATGTTAGCCCGAAACATTTTCCAATTGGAAGAGCGCACAATTACGAGCACAATGACACGCCCTCACTTGCATAATTGCGGGCTGATAGCGAGCAGTTTGTAAATGGCGCCGGGCGAACTGCAGATTTGTTCCAACCATTTGGCATATTTCTGCAACAGAATCTGAATTTGAATTTGAATTACCACGCAGCAGCACGGGATGCCGTAGAATCGGTGGAATCGGTTGCAAGCGATGCGCTAATTTGAAATGCCACAAAAGGCATTTTCCCAGAGTCGTCTGGCTGCCGGCCATTGATTGCAATTATTTTCAGGGCTAGGTCCGCTGGCGGACGTAATTGCGACTCAATTGAAACATTACATCGGTAACGTAATTGATTGGGCCAGCGTAAATCGAATTAGAGTCGATTAGACATCGAGACTTGAGGGGCCAGTCAAAGATGAAGTCCTCAAAAGTGAATATTATGCGGCAGCCCTGGAAAAGTAAAAAAAGCAAGCAATCTTTTTCTTTATGCTGCTACTGAAAAATAGTCATTACATGTTTTTTTATTTATATATAAGCAAAACAAGCGATAGACTTATTTCAAAAGAAATAAGTGAACATATAGTTGAATCAGTGATTGCACAAAAGTGAGTGAACATGTTAGCAAGTGAAGAAAAAGTGAATGAACAAAAGCTTGACTATAATAAGAATAGAATAGCTTTCGAGGGAACATTCGAGCGTATAACCGAGTTTACAAATAAGTGAACAAGTGAGTTAACTAGCGTGAGAAAGTAAGTGATTAGAAGTACACAACATAGTGAATAAGTAGGAAGATAGGAACAGCAGAAGTTGACGGTGGAATATTTTTGGAAAATTTGGGACGGTCAAAAAGTCCAATTCACACTGCCGCCGTCTAACCTTCTACCGTTAATGTCTTATCCTTCCGAGTGCTCAAAACAAAGTGAAATTCAACCAAAAAATTACTAAAAAAAAAACTGAACATTTATTGGATGTGGCTATTATATTGGACAAAATAAAATTATTTTACTGTGCCTATAGTTGATTACTAAGCCCACACTATAAGTCTTTTTGAGTGAACATTAATTTGAGTAGTCGAAATATACCCCTGTAATCGTCGAGTGCCGAGTGTAATATTCAGGTAAGGGCAAAGAGCTTAAACCGATGAAACCTCAAAAACCGAAACCGAAAATACACTCTCCCACGCCCAATACAATTGCACTTGCAGAGAGAGAGAGAGAGACCCACACACGCATGGCACCACCGTTAATTTGCCGTTACACACACAGACGACAGCGGCGCCAAAATGAATTCAATTAATTAAATTAGTGTTGAACGGGCAGCTGCAGTCGCACACCAAATTGGAAATGGTAATGGAAAAGCGATACTGGGGAAGAGACAGCTGGACTAAGCTACACTCAACCAGAGATCCATACTATGGATTCCGCAGAGCCTTAGCTGAACTGAAATTCCAAATTCCAACCAATAATCCCTTTTGTGTCTGCATTAAAAATATCATTTCCTACAAAAGGCATCCATGAAGTTGTATACCTGATCCCAACGAAACGGAAATAGAAACGTAATATTAAGGAAGAGCACAAAGAAATAGAAAATATTGATACTTCTGACACCATATTTGTGTAGGATTCCAGGGATCCGATGGCGATGAATTACAACAATAATGACAGTATGGATCCTTAGGAGGAAAAACACCAGGTATAATTACATTGCCCAGCCAACTCAATTATGAACTTTCATTAATGGTGAACAAATCTTGCAAAGAGCCATTTGCTGCCATGAAGCCTTAGCAAAACTGAAATCCCAAATTAGAACCATGAAACCCTTTTGTGTCAGCATTTACAAAATCATTTCCCACGAAAGGCATATGGATAACATTTTCAAGCCATTGTGAAACCGCAAAGTTGAATACCGAAATGAATAAAGAATTTAAAGATAAAGGAAGAGCACATAGAAAATGAAATTATATATATATATAGAAGTAAAATATATATATGTACTTCTGATACCATACTTGTGTATGATTCAAAAAAACCAAAATAAGTGTTGAACATCAAATTGGAAATGGTAATGGAAAAGCGATAGTGGGAAAGAGACTGTTGTAAATTCAGCTTTTAATTGATTATATAAAACACGGTGGAATTACAATGTGTTTTTTGTAATATATATATATTTAATCGCACACACATCCAGCCAGTTAGGATTTCACAGAGAGAAGAAGAAAGCGCATCGAAGTGTGACCAAATTAAGTTGATCTTGTAATGCCATTTTTGACATTCACGCAGGGGCTTTTAGGGTTGCCACATATGTATCCAATAGAGAAAACTGGCTAACTATCGACCTAACGGACGATGAAGAATTTTTCCGACAAAAACGATCAAATACAACCGTAATAAAGATTTAGCAACAGTATGGATCCCTAGGAAAAAAAAATTTCATTGAGGCCAGGTATAATTACATAGCTCAGCCAACTCAATTATTAACTTTAATGAATGACAAACCAATTTTGCAAAGCGTCATCTGCTGCGGCTGCATTTACTTTTTGGTGTTTCCAATTTTTATTTTTAATTTGCCGTCTCCCACATCATTCCATCTGCCTTTTGCTTCGATTTTTCGCTTCCTGTAAATTGTATTAAACGTATATAATTAAGTTGGCCCAACTGGAGGTAATAAATTATGACCCCCAGCCCGGGCGAAAACTTTTCCGATCGGCAACCGCCATTGCAGTTGCGACAGACAAATCGAATTAGCGACAAATGTGTTCATTTTTTTTAATGTTTCCCATTTTAACTCATTTAAGGGCTGATGAAGGGTTTAAACGGCCGGCGGAGCCCATGTTAAATGCTAATCTCTAACAGCTGTTCCATAAGTCAAGTGAGATGTCATGCGAGTAGCGAGCAAAAAAAAAGGTTTTTACAGTCGACGTTCATCATGGCATGAATTACGGGGCGTCAAACTGTCAAGCACCCAGCCCCCATCCAACTGTTTTTGTTTTTTTGCCACCCACTTCAAAGAAGACAGATGAACTAGGACGCTTTCACCATATAACAGTAACAGTGAGCCTCTATTTTCTGTGACTATTGCTATTCATAAAAATTGCTCAATTCCGCTGGCGTTTGCTGGTTTACGCTTTTTTTTTACCAGGCTTTGTCTCGTTGTATCGCTGACACCCCCTCTTGAAACCCGCGGGCAGAGATTTTTCATGCAAACAAGTGATATTTTTGTTGACAACTCTTCCCTTCCTTTTGGCTGGTCGCAAAAAAAAAAACATTAACGCCTAACATGTTAGACAGAAAAAAGAGCTGGCATCGCGACCAAAGTGGGTTGAGGGGATTGTTTATACTGCAGCGCATTCAAAAATACAACCTCCACAGCCCAGGCTAAAACTTCCAGTAGTTTGTTTAAAAAAAATTATGCCTAAAATTATGCAATGTCATGTGTGTGGAGCCACCAAAAAAGTACCTTAAAAGCATTCAAATATTTTGCACAATTGGCAGAATTTTGTTGGCCCATAAATTACTATTTGATTAAATTTTTAGCTAGCAAACATATGTAAGTTCGTAAATTGAAAAAAAGCGATTTAAAATAATAACAATATTTAGTTGCAGCTGCCATTTGTGCAACAGAAGCAAGTTTTAACTTTGCTTATAACCTGCAAACGAACAAAATGTATTTGGTAAACAAGGAAATTGGAAACCTCAGCTAAAAGGCAACATTTGATTAACATATTTTATTTTAAGGCTTACTAAAGTTTAAGAAAGTATGCCCACCGGCTCTTTTAAAGTTTTAGCTTACTCATAAATAATTTATTTATACTTCTGTTAATATTTCATATTTTCCGAAGTCAAACCTTGCCTTAGTTTTATTATATTTTATATATTTTTAAATATCGCACTCATTTGGAAAGAAGGTTAATATCATTGTTACTGTTTTTATAAAAAATTAATACAAAGTCTCAGATTTTTCTCGATAAAATACCCTATGGCTGCCACATTAATTAAACAAAATTCAGCCCCACTGTAAGTTGACCCCTCACCTGAGACGCCGCAATGTATGCAACAAGTTTATGCACCCGCACGCCAGTTGAAGCTTGTGATGCGATCTCATAAATTAAACTAGCTAAAACCGGAGAAAAAGGAAGGCAGACGTCACAAAACCAGAGAAAAAACTAGCTGGCCAGAACAAACTCAGCCCGCAGAAGCCGCAAACATGCTAAGCCAAAAAAAGGGCTAACAGGGGCGTGGAAAAGTGGGCGAATGGGAGAAGAAGTGCAGCGGCGAATGCAGCACCAACTAAGCACGTGTCAAGTGAGTGGCCCAAGTTTTAATTTGCCCGAGGCATCCACAAACATACAGTACTCCCATAACTCACTGAAAAAAATTAGTTTTTATATCTGTCGCACAAAATTTAAATACATATATCAACTTGCAATAAAAATATAATTAATTATTGATCATGGGCTTTTTGTACACCCAAAGAAATAATTGTAAAATTTAATTCGCTAACCAATGGTTCATTTGATATTTACAAGAGATTTTCATTTTTACCACTGAAAATGGTACAGTTGATGTTGGAAAATGGTGTTTTTAAGATTTCTCTCTCTTAGAAAGTTCTCTAAAGTCGAAAAAGAGAGAATCAAACAAGATGGCACAAAAATCCAATAAGTTAGAGGGAGAGAGACAGTTAAGAAATTTGAGTTCCCGAATTGTAAAAATTGTTGTCCCGCTTACTCTGATTTTCGTATTTATCGATTTTCAATGTGTAAAGTGGTCAGTAACTGCGCGTTGTATATGTGGAGTGCAGGAAAAGGTGAGTTGTGTTATTTAAACTAAAATAAATTTACTTATAAATAAATGTAATATATACATTTTAAGTTAGTTCTAAAAAAAATGTACATACTTTTAGAAATTGCTAACAAAATTGTTAAAATAAACATTCTTGCTTCTGCTTCTACATTTATTTTTAATGAAATATCAAATATACGTTAATATCAATTTGTCTTCTATTAATATAAAATATGCAAAAATAAAGTGTTGAAATTAAAATATGAAATTTACAACAGCATAGATTCTCCATTTTAATATCAAAAATGTTAAAAAATTTGATTCTGTTTTTCAAAACGTATATTTTTACAATTCGAAGATATCAATTAAGAAGTAGCACGCATAAATTGATACGGAATTTTATTGGAATGAGTATCATATCTTACCTATATAAAAAGCTAATTGCCCACATTTTAAAAATTTCGATATTTTGTATCCTTAAAATTTTTAAATTAAAACCCATTCTTAAAATTAAACAGAAAAATTTTGGAAAAATATTCCGGGGTAAATATTTGTTTTACATTTTTTTCATTGTTTTATTTAATTTGTTAAAACTATTGTGTTCACGTTAAAACTATTTTCGAATTTTGAATTTTTGCTATAGGGGAGATGCGAATAACACCGTATCTGATTAAAATGTTCCTTAAAAAAGGCATTAAAACCTACTGATATTAAAGCATTGAGGTTGCTTATTAAAGATAAAAATAAATTATAATTATTAAAATACACTATAAACAATTTACTTTAATTTCTATTTTCTCTGTGTAGCTGTAGAAGGATTCCAATGTCTGACGCTGAGTAACTGTCAGGCCCGTTAGTTGCTGGAGAGCCGCCTTGATGTCTGACAATGTCATCAGTTGCAGCTGACGCAGCAGCAGCTATATAGCAGATATAGCAACAGTAGAAATCAGCAGTGGCAGTAGCAGTTGCAGCAGAGTTGCAGGGAGTCAACTTGTGCAATCCCGCACGCATCGTTCGTTTTTTTAGGGGCCCTCTTAAATCGTGTTGGCGGGAAATAATAGGGTAGCAGGCAGTAGGCAAGCACCTTTGAGTATTTTTAAAAATTTAGGAGTTTTTGATAATGCCATAAGTGCCTAATTTTTTTTTAATTATCAGACCTCTATATCATATAGCTTGCATTTGTGTGCGTAAACTGTAAACTGTTAACAGTGTCGGTGTCGCGCAGTGGGCCGGTGAAAAAATCGCTGACTCGCGCCCAAATCGTCCCCGTGGAGAACACTGATTTACAGTAATGGTTTATTATTTCAGAATTGCGGTTTTAATTTGATCAAATCTGCTCCCATGGGAGCCATCGGAATATTAAAAAAAAAATTAATGAAAAAAGAAATTTTACTGCTCTAATTTTAATTTTTTTTTGTTCTATTTGACATAGTAATGGATTAATAATTCAGAAGTACGCTTTACATTTTATAGAAATCGGAAAACGATATCATATAGCTGCCATAGGAAAGATTGAATAATTGTTTGTTAGGCATATACGCATTATAATAGCGTAATAATGTGTATATTTTATTATTAAAACTAAAATTAACTTTTTCTGTTCGGTTAAAATGAATATGCAAAGTTCAACCAAATTTCAAGAGAAGAGATCTCTGTGTCACCCCTGTATATTTAGAACACTTATGCTTTTAATATAATTGAATTCTGACTTTTAAATACAAATACAACTTTTAATTACAAAATACACAGACAAGTATTTATGCCGATTAAGTTCAGTATCAGTTTTGTATTGATACTTGACGTATAACTTTAATATGCTTAAATGGCAGTTGTTGTTTTGTACTGATTTTCTTCGCTTGCATTTTACCGCTTAAATACTTTAAAGTCCAAAAATATAGCTTTATATAATTTTGCAATTCGATTTAATACTTTTTTAGATTTTAATTTGTTATTGAAGAGTTTTCTAAAATTTTATGTTGAACACTTTTGCAGAGGGATGCATTCTCATTAAGTTTATGCTTGTTTCCAAGTTTCATTTATTATATATATTTTGTATTGAGTGCTGTACCTAACAGTCGTTTAATTTTTTTAAAGTGAACAGTTGTTGCTTCGCAATAACTTTCAAGGGTACTTTATTGTCCGAGATCAGTTAACAGGCTATATGCTTGTGTGGAATGCGAGTATGGTGTCTATGACAAGTGGACAAGTGGGTGTGACTTCCCGCCCCTCCAACTCACCGCCTCTCTTGGCTGTGTGAAACCCTGAAGAGGCAGATAAAGCGGGTTCGCCTGGACGCTGTCAGATAGCCAGTCAGTCAGTCAGTGAGTCAGTGCCTCAGTACTTCAGTCAGTTAGCAGGGATCCTTCCAAACCTACTACCATTCCCAGCCCCACCCCCACCCCCACCCGCCCCTTTCCATTTCCCCTTTCATTTGCTGCGTGTTGAATTGTGTTTTCATTTGAGTTTTGTGCGGCGCTGATTGCCGCATGCCTCAATGACATTTCATTTATTAAGTGGACGAGTCTTTCGGCAGTTTGCCTTTCCCATTGCCCTTACCCGATTTTCGCAACTCAGCGCCGCACCAATTAACTATGCAACAACCTGCTGACGTCACCGGTGTAAGCGTTACCGATCGACAGGAAAACGGACGTCGGAAAATCCTGAGGGTCATGTCACCCGCCTTTGATTTGTTTTGCAAGACTGTGTGAATGTGTTACTTATATCCGCTACAAAAGAGCATTTGCATATAAAATGAATTGTAACGAGCATGAAACAGGCAAAAATAACATAGGGTGGCCCCAATGCTCCACCCCACCCCACCAGTCGATCCCTTTTAGCCTACTGAAATATAAATGTTAATCCTGGCGGCGTCAATTGCAAAACGTTCAACGTTGTTGACAGCCAACGGATGCACACAATCCAAGACCAGGACCTGAAACAGGCACAGAATGCAGAACACTGCACCAAACACCGAACTCCATCGCAACATGCTGCACAGCGAAAAAAGTCCTAAAACTATTAGATTAATTTAAGAACCTGTTTTTTGGTAAGATATAATCAAAGGTTGAAATTGTGTTTATTGATTTTGCTATCTTCTTTGATACACATCAAAATTTTATTTGCTTATTAAGGTTATAAATGAATTTTATAAAAATAAGTATTTAAATTTGTTGCAAACATGTGAATTGAATAGTGTTATGAAATATATTAAGCTCAAAAAATATATAAATATAAATGTAAACAAAAAACTGACTTTATAAAATATAATTCAACATACAAAATTACCTAATTGAGGTTCGATTTTGGAATATTTTTCCCAGTGTAGTATGCTTGGCCCTGGCCAGTGTGTCAACGGGTTTTTAATTGATTTTCATGGCTGCAGTTTTTGATTGTGCTGATTGACGCATCAAATGAAGTGACTTCGTCCGGGCGAAAGGACAACGGGGCAGTTCGGCAAGGACCTCTGGCCATGTGTCTGGGCCATATCAGTGACGGGACAAACAGCACAGAGCGCAGAGAAGAGACCAGAGCCCCACCGCCCAGGCAGTAATTAAATTTGTCAGCCGGACAAAACGTTCGGCACTTTTCGACCTACCAACTGCACAACGTTTCGTATGCGTGATGCGATGAGCTGCAAAGGAGTTTGGGTGAGCAACGGATGGATGAAAGGATGGGTACGAGGTACTGGCTTATTGCATTTTAATCACTGCATTCAGTAAACTCATTGTTTATCCTCACGGCCGCCTTCTCTACATATTTGTTTGCAAATATGAATAAATAAATGAATGCGTCCGGTGTATCAATGATTCAGCAAATGAATGGAGGCATTAATGAATGATATTTTTCATTTGACTTTGGCCACTAATGAGCCGCCTCTGACGTCAACGCTGTTTACTGTCCAAAGTCAGAGGTAGAAAGCCAGGAGAAATCTGTGAAATCGGAGACTCAATTTAAAAATCATTATGAGCGCACATTAAGCGTAAAAAATTAATGAGCAAGTTGCGTCAACAATGAGCTAGGACCGTGCGCCAGGATATCCCTCGGCATGGATGTGTGTGTGCTGCAGGGAATCCAAGGTGCGTCCGCTTCTGACTGCATCATCCTCTATATAGTCTGGCTTCAGTTTCATAATGGTGGGAAAAAGGAAAAGAAAAGTAAACGCACCCACACACACAAAGAAGGGCAGGAAAATGAGGAAGGAAATCTCCAATAGAAAGAGCCGGGCGGAGGAGGAGGGGGCAGAAGGTGCCCCCGAAGGAGCAGTCGCTCCGATAGGATGTCGACTTGAATGGCCGCAATGGCATTGGGTTTCGGTTAACGGTAATAGACGTAAGGCACTCGGCCTGGTCCTTGGAAAAAGCACGTCGAAAGCAGAGACCCCAGCCAACAGGGGAAAACGCAAAGGCATTTCCATGAGCTGGGCTAAACTAGGAGAGAAAATTATCAGGAAGCAGATGCCCCTTTGAGCTATTAGGGTTTCAATTAGAAATATATAATTTAGTTAACGAGTATGGTAAAGAGTGGCTCAAATGCTTTTTACTCTTAAAAATAGTAACAATGCTGGTAGTCCCCTAATTTGTTTGGTTCTTAGTATGTTAATGTAAATTCGTTGAAAATTTTAACATAAATGCAAATTGGCAAGACTTGATACTCGTTAATTTAAAACAAAACTATTAACATGTAAACATATTTTGGTAAGTAAGATTTACTTTATCTAAAATGCTCTTATATCTTAACGAAATAAGGGATAACATCTGAAAAAGTGTTTTTAAGATAGTAACAGTAAGTTCTGACTTCAAATATTGGTGAGCAATAATCTTGACCCTTAATACCTTTATACCTTTTTTGCCTACGCCCCTGGCAACCTCAATTCTCACAAAGTCTACAACATCGTTTACTTTGCCTAACAATATTTAGTTTGGCAACAAAAGTCGCAGGCCCACACCCAAAGGACACACACACACAAAAGGAATGGGAGGCTTGTGTGGCCGTCCCTTTAGCACTCACCCCCCTAACAACTCATTTGGCACTCATCAGTAGGTCAGGGCATTGTTAATGCGACATATCCTTGAAATCCAGGACGAGATCCGTTTAAATTGTTGAGCTTTCTTTCGGACGAGCTGCGTGCCCGTCTTGGTCTCCGGCTTATTCCGCATGTCTGTCACGTTGTCCGGCGCTGAAAGGAGACACCAAACGGGGGCCAGACGTTTTTTCGCTCCGTGCCCGGACAGATTGTGCTTGGTGGGACCTACTGGGATGAATGGATGGGGTTGCTGGGCTGCTGGACTGTTGGACTGCTGGACTGCTGGATATCTGGGTGCGTGTCTCCTGCTCTTTGTTGGTAATTACCTCAAGTTGGTCATTTGATGATGCGCAAATCCCGTCGAGCTGGCCGGAGCACTGAGCTGTGATTGCGGACGCAGGTGGAGTTCCCACCCCCTCAATGGCTACCGAAACCGAAAGATGGGCGACGAACTGAAGCCACAGGTGGGTGCGTGGCCCTGGGGCTAATTGCCGTTAAGTGCCTGGGCAATCCTCAAACGGTTGATATTTTCGACATAAATAATCCCAGTCAGCTGGCCGTTTGACTTGGGCCATGATTCTCACAGAGTTCAGGGCTTGCACAGTGACAAATAGGACGATTGGGGGGGCTTGTGAATCATTTAGACTCGCAATGTCTTACTTTAAGCTCCCAATTAACACAGAGACAGTCTTGTGTCTCATTTAGATGTATTCATTTTGTAACTAAGTAATGTTAATCATGCGTTGTGTTTGCAATCGGTGGTAAGGACTTTGAAGAATGAAAGATAATTTAAACTTAAATATTTAAAAAAATATCAGATAACGATTTTCTTTAATTTAAATTCTGGTAAGCAAGATATAATTTTGTTTTTATTCTATAGTAAAAAAATATTAGTATAGGGATATTCATAATTAGTTTTATTTTCTTATTATTTGATATACCATAATAAAAAATATTTTTAGATATTGGAAATATGGCAAATGTGGAAATTTAATACATTTATTTCCTGTGTGGAGGCATTAAAATAGGGTAGTGTGTTTCAGAGAGCCAACCTGGGGTTTTCATTTTACCACTAACCATTTTCCTACGAATATTTACTAGTAGTCTAGAAACATGATCAATCGATTTTGTTAGCTGCTAATGGGTAATATTTTTGGAGCTTATGTATAGTTTAATTCCTGTGTGGAGCTGGTAGAGGAGGGCGTGAGATGGCGACAGTCCGCCGGGAGCTCTCCCACCGCATGGTCAAAGTGCTTTTGGTCGCTTGGACCACTTAAGCACAGCGCTTTGGCAATGCTGGCAACTGCCCTTAGTACCCTCCCTCCAACCACCACTGTGGGGCTGCTATTTTGGCGGCAGCACGTGCAGGTGGAGCTACGGGTGCGAGTGCGGCTGCTGCATCACATCGCATCGCATCGCCCTGACACGGATGCGAACTAGCTGAAATGCAGCTAACGAACCGCAATTGCGGTCACATTTCATGAGAGCGGGCACGCCGTCCGCTGGACACTAAAACTCGCCCCAGGCGGACCTTTACTCGCACACGGATGGGGTGGAAACACTGGACGACTGATTCAATTTGCAGCCAGCGACAGGCTTTTAGTGCTCTCACTCCCCAGAGCACCACCACTCATCTCATGACCGTTTCCCAACCATACCCATCCTCCTACTCGACCTCCCGACTGTGGATATCATCAAAAATTAGCTTGTTTGACGGGACGGCTGCTGAGGTGGGAGTGGGATCCACATGTGGCATTTTAAATGCATGTGCACGAACTTCCGCTGGAAAGGTCGGGTCATTCCTGGGTAAAGTTCACAGAGCAACAGGTATATGACAGTCCAATTAACTTGACGGAATTTAAAATGAACTAAATGAGTTTAATGAAGCACTTGTGAGCAAAATAAAGAATGTCATAATTAAAGAGTATGAGTGCGAAAGCTGAAAGTGGGACACTAGATGATAATTAACACATTAAAAGCTCTTTATTTAAACTCAGTGTTTATTTAAATTAAAATAACAATACAATATGTTTGAGTCCAGTGTGTCACCTAAATTTATTCGGTTACAATTTTTATGAATAAAATATGTACAATCCATAACCATAAAAATGATGTTATATTAATGGTCCCAAATTTACTGTCCCTATAAAATGTATATATTCGTAGGTTCCTAATCAGAAATCTGAGTTAAAAAAACAAATGCAACACACTGTTGATTTTAAGCATAAGTCGACCTAAACTTATGTTTAATGATTGATGCTAACTCAGGAGGTGTGGATCAATTTAATTTAATGGGTCAGGGCATTAAAAAAAACCTTTAGAATCTGTTCTTAAATGGTCTTTAACCATTAAACCTGTAGCACAGTGAAAACCAACTTTAAACTCTGCCCTTCTGTTTTTTATCCCAACTGCCTCATCACACTAAACGTAATGAGCAAATTAGAGGTGCTGGTTGGGGGAAAACTATTTGGAGGACAGCTGAGGACGACATCACATCCAAAAGATGCTGCAATAATTATGCAAATTTCAATTTGGTCCGTCTAGTCGGGACACAAACCCACAGCAGCAGTGACACCTTCGTTGGGCAGGCTAGACTAGAACACAAGGATGAAACCGAGGCAGCAGGACTTAGGACCCAGGCAATTTGCAGGCTGCGACAGTCTCCGAGAAACGTGCGAAAGGAACAAGTCGTGACCCCGCACCTCAACTGACCCCGTGAACTTTGGCTACCCCAAAACCACCCGCCACCCACACAAACGTAAGCGCATTTTAATGATCTCATTTATGCTAATCTGCAAACGCTCGAATCTGTTCACGCACACAGACAGACAAAACCACAAGAGGTGAGTCGGACGGGGGGTCACCAACGGCCACCGGCTGGTAATGCTAATGAAGTCTAATTGAATTTCGGACACTTGACACGTCCCACAATCTCTGATCTCTTGTTGACACGCTGGCAAAGGGGCGCGACGCATAAAACACAGAGTTTAAACCAGCAATTAAGTGGGAGTGGATAAACAATTTCGATATTGATATTAAAACATTTGCCTCCTGTTGGTTTAATAGAGCCATTCAAACATTATGTTGACACAAAACATAGAAGCCATCTAATAAATAAATTTGTGTTAGGAAGTAGCTAAAGATTTATGAGGAAAGTCATTCTTGTAAAAAGAATGTTAAATCAATCGCGGCCTTAAGGTGTTAATAGTTTAATTTCCAATAGTTTTTTATTTCCAATTAATCCATTTTTTTAATATTTACATTACTCAGAATACAAGAAAAAATTATAGGTTAGCATGTGTAAAATATAATGAGCAAATTCCTTTTTTATGAGAGCTTTCCATTGATGTTTCTAATAGTTCTGTAGCCTTACTCATTTCTTTGACAGATAAGGGTTAAACCTTACTTATTTAAAGTTGGTTATAGTTATTGATTTGAGTCAACGATATGCGCTATCCACTCGGTATGCCCTATAACATTGGTTAAAACTTGCCAGCTATTGGACGAATAACTAATAATACCAACTAGGACGAGCCATGTGTTTTCCGAAAACAACATCATTTTACCCAATATGTCGCCATGTTTTCCATAGTTTTGACTCACTCCAGGGGGTGTTTTCACACAAACTTGATTAGTTTCGATTGCTATCCCAATTTTGATTGAACACTTAAAGGGATCAACAATTTGTTGGTAAATAGTTACGTCCTTATCAGTTTGCACATAATCAAATGTAGTAAAAATTGCACTAGATTCGACAAGTCGCTGATAGGATTTGTTCACAATCAAACATATTGGTTTTTTGCCGTCTGCAAAACAGGAACTCATTATTGAAAAAGTTAGACTTCTGCAATGAATAGGTTACCTATTATGACAGGTCGCTTCAGTTTAAGTAACGCTATATCATTTTTGTAGTTATGAGTATACAATGGGTGCTTAAAGATTGAGTCAACTCTGAATTCGTCATATATCCGTGTGGCTCCCGCCACACCCACATCTCTGAGAATATAAATAAATTGATAAATTTTGTAAAGAAATTACTGATATTACTTACAGAGAGTCGGGATTTAATGGTATTCCTCTAGCATTTGTGATGATAAATCCTTAAAATTAAAACGGATTATTTTTAACAAAAAAAAAAATCAACTTTGGCGGAATCGGGTTTTATACCTTTAAAAAATAAATAGATAAGCTTTTGATTAATATGATTTTTTGTATAAATAAGAAAGGAAGCTAACTTCGGCAAGCCGAAGTTCAAACACCAAAGTTATAATTTTTTTAAATTTATTTTTCCGATTGTTCCTATGTGAGCTATATGCTATAGTCGTCCGTCAATATAAAACAACTTTTGGGAAAGTTTCATGCAGATAGGTTTAAAACTGAGAGACTAGTTTGCGTAGAAACGGACGGAGAGACGGACGGACAGACGGACATGGCTAGAGCGACTCCCTTAGTGATGCTGATCAAGAATATATATACTTTATAGGGTCGGAGATATCTCCTTCACTGCATTGCAAACTTCTGACTGAAATTAGAATACCCTCTGCAAGGGTATAGAAATTACTTATTTAATTACCGAACCGATTCCGCAAAAATTATTTTGAGTCGTTGGAATAGATACGCACTGTCTGTGATAAACACACCCTGGGCCATGAAGTTCAGTCCATAAATTTGTGCGCGTAATTTTGATGATAAGGTATTGCCACTGCAGTCGTCATACAACCACATCCGCTGAACCATTTCATAGTGTGAAGGTTTTTTAATAATTTTTGTTTTTGGTGGAGCAACCACTGGTCTTTGCCATGTTTCAAAACGCTTTACTGTTGTCGTAATCCAGTCGACATAGCTTGTTACATCAGTAAAAACTCCAAGTCTATTACAGCGTATTTTGCCATGGCCCACAATGACTCCGCGATGTGATTTGTTTTTAGTTCTGACAGAAATAATCAAGGGACTAGATTGAAAATCACAATCTTGTTGTTTTGATGTACTATTTGCACAGATCTGATGTGAACTGGGATTCACACCCAACATATAATTGCAATGGCTTTGATTAAGCATATTAAGGGTGACGCCTTTATACGTTTTACTTCTCAGGTCCCAGGAAAATGCTGTAAACGTCTGACCAGACCGTTTGTTTAAAGTCTTATCCAAAACAAGGCAGATTGGATCAATATAAACTGTGAAAACAAGTTTATTAAAAAATCTGTTAAACGATTAAACTGTTCACAAACCATTGTAGACCACTGGGCGCGACAGTTTGAGTAGACCAATGTCATTCGAACGATCGAGTTCTACGTACGAATGATGTATCACGGCAAGGCTTGCTGCATACATTTCGGGTGGCTCTGATTCGGGATACGTTTCAAACTTCACAAATCTTTCATAAAATAAAAAAAAATTTTTGTTATAAAGCTTAGTTGAAAAATTTGTTTAAGCTCAATTTAATTTTTATATGAATTCTGTAAGGTGGGAAATAACTACAAAAAACATTTTGATTTAAAAAGATGAAAATATTACTTTTTTAGCCTTGTAATTTTTAATATTAAAAAAAACTTAAAAATAAGAAAAATTTGATCCTCAAAAAACTGTTTTACTTTTTTACGAAAAAGGTAATGAAAGAGAAACAAGCAGAATTTGTTTGAAAATATGTGTTATTTAATTTAAACCTTACACAAACTTTCAAAGAAAGTATAACCACAATATACCCAAGACCATTGACTAATGATCAAAACAAACAGTTAACAAAACAATTAAAACGACAGTAAAAATGAGTTATGAGCTACTTTTTTTTGTCCCAATGTATGCAAAATTTTAACGCACAGATAAAATATTTTTTTGAGAATACTTACAGGTCTCCATGATTATATATGCAATGAGCAGCAGCTAAAACAAAATCTGAAAAAGAACATTTTATATTATCACCCAATCTCTTATTTATAAAAAAAATACGAACGTTTGTTAATCAGCGTACCGACACACAGAAAATATGTGGCATTACTTATGGCTGCCATCCATGCAGCCGCTTGTATTACTTCATTCTGGCCATTGATAACTTTGGGTCTAGAAGATCCACAGGGTTCCTCAAAAAAACGTAAAGCATCACCATAGCTAACAAGCAAAGTCAGCAAAAAAACCCAGGCTAATGATGTCTGCATTCCACGGAAGTCACGAAACAAATAAAGCATTGTGTATAAAATTTAAACCTTATCAACAAAAAAGTTTATACAACATTTTTGGTTTAATAAAAAAAAAGACGGTCATACAAAATTTTAAGAAAATATGAACATTTGAATCATAAAAAGTTTCAAACAAAAAAAGAAAACTTCCGTAAGCCGAAGCTAATATACCCTTGCAGCTATTACAAAAATAAAATATTATTTAAAACACCTAAATTTTGATTTATATGCGTACATCTTTAAAAACATTGAAGCTTTAATGATTCTAAACTCAGTTATTTGTTCGTTCCAATAGGACTAGACTAGAATTAAATTAAAAGAGCAATTTTAAATTATTAAACTATTACTAAACCCAAATCCAAATAATAAAAAAGTTGAAAAATAGATAAGTTAAATTGTTTTATAAATATTTGTATTCAAATAAAAATTTAAGATTTAAAAATCTAACTTTAGTTAATTTGAAATTAAATTTTTTAATTGATAATAAATTTTAGGGAACGACAAACCTAAATTTTTTTACCTGTTCTGATTTTCTTACTGCATACCATTTTTAGATTAAATGTTTAATTAAGCTTATTTTAGGTCAGATAATAAATTATAATATATTTTTAGTTTCTACAAAAATCATATATTCTGCTGCTGTTATATCTCGATAAAATTAAATAACTAAATAAATAAGTAACAATTGTACTTCTTTGCAAATATAATCTGGAGTTTACTGCTGGTTAAGAAGGGTTTCCGCTCGCTTTAGCTTAAACATTTTTAGAGTGAGTTTAACTTAAAACTTTTAGAAAAAATATATCCTTAATATACCCTTACAGACGATATTATAATTTATTTATTTATAAGTTTACAACGCAGTGAGGGAGATATTTCCGACCATATAAAATATTTATTCTAGAAAGCCTTCACTAGGAGAGTCGATCTAACCGTGTCCGTCTGTCTATATGTCTGTCCGTCTGTTAAGTTTGGCCTCGTTAATGTTCCATCTTTACTAGGGGAGTAGAGTTTTTAATTTTTAATTTTGTTCGCTAGTAATAGTGTCAAAAAGATAAAAAAAAGATAAAAGATAAAGCGTTTTTCATACAGTTCACGATTTTAAATTTGGTGGTAAAGTAAAAACATTTTGGACACTATTTCTGTACAATAGCTTCTAAATAACGTCGTTTTATTTGTATTCAATATCTAAATATTTTTTCAATCTGCACCGGTAAACCAAACTTTCATTTCTAAAGGGTTTTGTCGATACTATTTTGTAAGCCATTACTTAACAGCAGCCCCGTACATTTGAATTTTTACTACAAGAAAACAATGGCTCGCAGAAATTTCTGATTTGTACCTATATCTTTAGAAATTCAGATTTATCAATGACACTTCTATTGATTTTTGGGCCATAGGACGCTTTGTGACATATTTTGTTAGCTTTAGAGCTATTTACACCAAACTTTTCCCTTCGAATTTTCACTAAAGCCCTTTTAAATCGTACTTAAAGAGACTGGGGACACAACCCGTCGATTTCAATCCCCGTAACCAGGATCCGTTTCTGAACGATGTGCGAGTATACGTATCTGTCCGGCTCCATCTCGACGGGTTCCAGCTGCCGTCCAGCGAAGTCAAAATTTGCGTTTCTGCGGCTGCGGCGGGCATAAAATTTCCTATGCATTCGACCACATTGAAAATTTCTCGTAATATTTGATTTGATTTTTAAACAAAACGCTGTCCCTTGCCTTGTTAGAGTGAGATAGTGGCACTGTGAAGTGACGAGCGTTGGTCAGGCTGACATATTGACAAGGGGATTGGGGGTGTGCACTCCGCTTTTATGCCCACTCCATGCCAGTGTAGCAACAACAAATCAGAATTATTTGACAACGCAGCTAATTTACATGTGCATGCAGAAGGGGGTTGTGGGGTCTGGTGTTGAACAGACAGGAGCTGATACTCGTATCTAACATCCCAACAGCCTGTGGTTTCTGTCTGCGGCTTCTTTCTGCGGCCTGGGCATGGATATGGACCTAAAAGTGGACTAAAACTGGAACTGCAGCTGCCCCTGGCCTCATTGCCAAATCGTCGAACAGTATTTTAAGTGGGCAAAAAGTTGAAACCGCTTTCGACTTGCGTTCAATTTCATTTAATTACTTTGACGTAAATTTTGAAACTTTATTACCGATGCAGGAGAACTGGAAGTAAGTGTTAACCCTCTGCGTTCCCATCACTGAATTTTATAAAAAAAATGTGGTTTTTCTGATGTCTTTTAAAATAAAAAGAGAAATAGTTTGAGGAAAAGCTGCACTTAATTTAAAACTGTATTGTATAATTACTAGATAGTCAATTTCGTATCAAAATTAGGAGCAATATATTAATATATGTATGTGTTTTTTAATGAAGACTTATAAAAAGTAATAAAAAAAAAGTGTTGTTTCCTTATTATTATTATTATTATTATTAAAGTTTCCGCTGCACTTACTAAATAACTAATATGTTTCGGAGCGGGTTAAAGCTTTAAAAATATTACATTTAAGCAAAGATCTCGGAGGAGCGAGCAAGTCAAGGTAGGGTTAATTTAGAGAAAACTGTTGCGTGCACATCATTTTACCAAAAAAAAACCTATTAGGCACAAAAAAAATTCAATAAATAACAATGACAATACACGAAAGATGACTCGCCAAGTCGGGTGTTTAACCAGCTTGCATATTATATCATATCAAGCTAATAAGCAATATCAACGGACTCTCAGTAGATAGTTTCCTTGAAAATCCATTATTTATTTATGCAATGTCAAGCTCAAATGCTTTCTTATCGTGGTTTTTGATGGGGACCCGAAAGATGAAGGGAAGAAAGGGGGGTAAAGAGCTCTGAAAGCATAATCAGCATCTCCATTAAGAGCTGAGAGAACAAAAGAGAGAGTGATTAATAAAAAGAGTGCGATCACCGAAACCGTGACAAAGAAAAGCCCCACCAAAGACGCGATTATAACAAAGCCTATACATGTACATATGTATGTATATTTATACATGCCAAGGGGATTTTACACATGTCCGATATGGATCTCAGCATTATATACATACATATGTATATGCAAATTTGACTACTGTCAGATAGTGCTCGACGATAACAGGGCTGATTCCTATCTAAACTGTAACAGGTGCCCAGCAGACTCGAGAAACGCGATCCCCGTTGGGTCCCGAGATAAAATTGATTGATAAGGGGGGAGGGTTTTGGGTTGCGGGGGAGTGGGGAATAGAGGGCGGCAAGAACACAAAGCTCGAAAAAAAGAGAGCTTCACGCAGGAAAGCTTCGCCACACTTATTGCTATTGTATTCGCTCTCTTTGCAGCTCGAGTTTCAATTTAGTCAATTTACCGTTACCGTTACCGTTACAGTTGCATTTGATGAGCGCCGTCGAACAAGCAGCCGAAGCGGACCCGTGGAGCAGCCGGAGCGGGAGCGGGAGCCACAGTCGAAGCCGCAGCCGAGCGACCTCCATCGGCTCATCCTGGCTGCACGACGAGCTTGTAAGTTTGGGGTCTCATTTGTGGCTGGACCGCCAGCCGCGATCGGTCTCTCTGTCCCGTTAGTTGCGAACCGCAACTCTCTCTCCCCACCCACGCTATGTGCTGTGTTTTGTTGTGAATGAGAGCCCCGTAAACTGTGTTTGTAACTGTCACTTTCTACTCTCTCCCACGCCGGGCGTTCTTTGTCCGTCATGTATCGACATAACGCGGAGAGCTCTTTCTGTTTCATCAATCGCCTCAACGGGAATGCCAACGATGAACTGCAGCAACCGGGAGAGCACGAGCCCACTTCCGCTCTTTTGGACTACTGCAAACGCAAGGTGGGTGTGGGTGTGGTGCGATGACCGCTCATTGATTATTTAACAACACCCGAATCGTGGGAACTGACCAACGTCTCGCAAAACAGTTCCTCCGTCCATATGTGGCCATCCTGACGCTGGTGGGCCTCAATCCCATCTCCACGGATATGAGCAATGTCCGGGCCTGCTGCAGCTATGTCCAGGCGCTGATGGTCCTATTCGTCCTGCTGGTGGGATACCTTTTGCGATACATATGCGGCTATAGGTGAGTTTTATGGGATCAATACTATGGGAACACTGAGAAACACCAGTGCATATCAATTCCTTCCAAAAGATTTTGTTTACAATGACTTGAACAATGACAAGTAGATATTTAGATTATAACAAAGAAAGTGAAACCACTCTAAGAGAAAACCATTGCAACCAGTTAATCGCATCATGTAAGCAACCCACACTTAAATGCGATCAAGTGTACCTATATATGTATATCATTCGTTTTTTAATAATAAAAAAAACCTTACCGGCTTTGAATGTAAAACCGTATTCAATTGTCGACTATTCGAAAAAACAACTATAAAAACAAACAAATATTTAAATTTAAAGAAAGAGATTGTATAACACAACAATAAAACAACTGTAAACAACGTAAAAGAACAACATTTCCCCAGACATGTTTATTGTCACAATCTTTTCAACGAGTGTTTTTTTTTGGTGATATAATTTTGATTTATAATTTTGTAAATTCATTTTTATTAAAAATTTAAAAATTTTTTAAAATTGATAATAAAAAAATCGTACTTTTCTCTTTTGACAATTTCACAGATATAGAAAAGAGTTTCAGATATGTATAATATAATTACTAATGATTTGGATTGGAATAGGTTTTTGGTATTTCTTTAAACCAGGGACCGTAAAAGTTATGATTTTTAAAACAAAAATCTCGATTTATTTATGCTGTTTTAGGGTAGCTAAACCAAAAAAAAATTCTATGACCTCTTTTATGTAGACTGCCATTTATCTTACGATTCTTTTCAACCTCATAACAGTTATTTGCGGTTTCTGCTTTAAACTATAAGTATTACTTGGTTTTAATTCGTCATCATGGTTAATTGATAATATCAAATAAAGCCCACTGGCACAATCTATTTTAAACTAAATAGACTCTTTTGAAAAAATATCCTTTGATTCAAAACAATTTTCCTTCCAGAGGCGATCGTGGTTTCACCAGCTACCGGGATATTCGACCCATCACCAATGGAACAGATGGTGGTGCAGCTTCTCCTAACACCATAGGAGAACTACTTTTCGGATTCATAATGCCCAGTGGGTTCAACCTAATGGCTTTCGTGTCCGCAGTGCTAGTGTGCAAAGTCATCGACCACGAACAGCTGCAGAACCTCATCGAAAGGGTATTCCTAATGTCTGCCAAGCCAAAGAGACTCTGCCGGATGTTGTGGCTTTTTCTGGCCGTAGCACTGGCCCTGCTCATTTTGCTCTTCGCGTACGCCTGCTGTGTGGTGATGATGCAGCCCACCCAAATCGTCAAGTTGTCCTGGCTGGCAGAAGCTCTAAGCGACTGGGAGACCTGGGTTCGTGTAGGTCTGCTGGTGACCATACTCCTTCAAGATCTCGTGGAGATTATTATACTGAGCAACTACTATATAGAGTGTTATTTGCTGAGGATGCATCTGGAAACGCTCTCGCACAAGCTTCTTATGCACTCAATCGATTCGCTGGATTGGATGAGGGAAGTGCTCGAATTTCGAAAACTGTTGGAGCGGCTGAATCAGCACGTGTCTATCCCAGTGTGCTTCCTCATTGTGATGAACCTGGCTTATGCCTTCGCGGGACTGGTATACCTCTTCAAGGACTTCGATTTTCACTACTGCGCCCTGAAGCTCGTGTTACTTAACATTGCCAATGTGATGCTGTGGCTGTTTCTGGGATTGCTGCCTTTCTTCGTAGCCTCTTCGGTGACGCGTGTGTGCCAGAATGCCCAGGCGAATGGTCATCAGATACGAGTTCGACCTTTCGTTTACCACAATACCTCGGCGGAGGACCTTAACTCCACGCTTCTGTTCGCCGCCTCGCTGGACATGTCCGCCAAACTCTTCCGAATGCCCATCCAGCCGAACTACCTGTGTTTCGCCATCCTTGTGGTGGTCATCGTCATCCTTACGCTGGGCATGTGCCTGAATCTCAACGCCCTGGGCAAAATTTAACCAAGTACTTGTATGCATTCGCCTAAAATAATAAACACTTATAGTATTTGTCTAGCTTACAACTTTGCGACCTGACTGACCGGCTGCTACGCAATTTATTTACAGTTTATGGCTTCCGTCTACGAATTTGCTACTTATTGGTACTCTAAAGATTAGTCTCAGTTCCGGTCTCGATTAGTCTGCCTACGAGTATGCACTTTGGTTTTAGATCGTATGTGTCTCTTCCACACAAGTCCTTGTTCCTGGCTCTATTCCTGCCCCGTCACCAGCCCAGCCACGGCGGATGGTTGATCTTAGAGGGCGGGATAAAGGTGAGGTTGACGGGTATGTTTATAAGCGCGTGCCCCCGTTTCAGTCGCTGCAGCGTCGACCGAATAATGACTCCGTTCTTCCCGAGCAGAAAGCCGGCCGGTATGTTGGCGTCCCGTTGAGAGTTGTCATGTATCATCTCGATGTAGTGCTCAAACTCTGGCGAGCTGGGATTGTACTCGGTGATGATTGCGGCCAAGGCACCCGCTGCCTCCGCCTGTAGCGTCTTGGTGACAAAGGAGCACTCCCTGTAAAGTAATAGTCTATTATAATTGGTCAAAGAGAAACTGTGATGAGCGAATGTGTAATTTTTTAAGGCATGTGCACCGAATATTTTACAGTGCCCTTTTAAATCGTCTAAAATATTATTTATTATATTTTTGTAAAAATATCATTTCTACTCAAAAATAATATAAGAACATTACAATTATTTATTAAACTTTAATTTATACTATTATTGAAATTGTTGTTGATCAGAAGAGAGAGGTCTGTATAGTGACTTTTTAAAATGGTTCGATGATTTTGCAATTTAAATTTTTGTTGTATTTACTAAGTTTTATGGTTCAATGGAGGCTTTGTTCCAGAGCATTATGACATGATAATTTTATATTAACCGGTTACTACTGACCCTGATCTATGTTTTTAATAAATTTCGTCGTAAAACAGACATACATGTTCGTGACACTTGAATAAGCGGTTTTAAAGAAAAGAAACCGATCTCAACAGAATTCAAATTTTTTTGGATCTTAGGATATTTGATGGACTCCAAGACATTTCAGTAACACCTGCGAGGCACGTTACTAGATTGTGAGATCCCTGATGATAAGCATTAAATGGGCGAAACTTTATGGAATGGTTTGCTGACAGTTGAGGTAAAAAGCTTTCTTGGCGTAAGTAGGGTAAAGAGTGCTGATAAAAAGTACCTAGGTATGCACAGGGGCACCATCTCCTAGGCACTTGCCATCACCGAAGATAAGCTGTATAATGTTCTAGCCATTCTAGCGGTTCTCACCCTCGATCGATAAGTGCGACGCCCCCATTAAGATCCCGGGCGTTCCGGATCTCTTGGCAGGCGCCCGGTGGATCTGTGAGCACCAGCGGTACGCCCTCCAGCCGCTCCGAGAAGGCGGATCCAAAGTCCTTGGCCGGACGCAGCCGGTACGTGTATTCCAGGTCCGAGGGCGACAGGATTTCAAAAAACACGTCACCCGCTATTATGTCCTGGGTTGTGATCGGTATCGATATCGTGGTGCTGGCTCGGATAAAGCGGCTCAGTGTGGCGGCAAGCACTAACCAAACGATTAGCATTTTGGCCACGCACGCATAACTAATGTAAATGTTTGTTGCAAAAAAAAAAACAAACTAATATCTTACGGCGCTAGTGATGGAACGGCCGTCGAAGGTGCCGCTCTAGCGATTCTATCGGCTGTTGAAAAACTATACAAAGTATCGAATGGGGCCAGTTTTAGCAACTCAATTTTTAGTTATTATTTTAAATTATAAGCAACAGCTTATTGATTTTTAAGTTTGAAACATTTCATTATTCAGCATATTTAATATTTTTGTTTTTAGGGAATATCCTTGATAAAGAAATCGATAATCTGTCTGTTATTGGGTAATTGGCTGGTGAATCTAGAAAAGTTTCGGGGTATTTCATCGTTCTATATATTTAAAGTTTTTAACTAATCATTTTTGAAATATTTTTTTTGGTTTTTTATTAGCCGTTACACTTTTTTGGAGAAATCGATAATTTGTCTTGCTAGACTAGTTCGCTACCTTCGGCATGACATGTTAATTGGATCTATTTTTTATTTTATTCTGAAAGCCAAAATGAATTTAACAAAAATGTAAATTGGATATTTCTAACAAACATTTTAATATCCGGCAATTTATAAAGCGTACCCCTAACATGCCAATCGGTAATCGATGCCTACACTTTGCAAATTTTGAAGTGTTGGCAATTTAAATTGCACGCTTACAATTTAAAAGTAAAACAAAAAGTAAAAACTAGATAATTAGTTAATAATAATGTATTTCGATAACCCTGCCGTGAGGGGTATCCCTTACACATGAGCCGATAAGAATCTGGCCATCACTACGGGCACACTGGTTACGCGTGGTCAAAAAGTATCAAATTGGGGCGAACCAAATTGGGTTATGTTGTCACCACCAGGTGTCGAATATCCTTCTGTGATGGTAAAAGTAAAATTTGTGAATGGAAAATGGAAATTCGAAATCCGTATTACGCAGCAAGCTCCGAAGGAGAATTAACACCCCGGATTAGTAATTTCCCTTCAGTCTGATATTTCGTTGCCGAATCGACAAACCCTGAACCAATGTGCACCGCGTGGAGGACCAGTGTTGCACTTAAACGCAACCGAAGCAACTCTGACGAGTAGTCGATACCTCACCGATTAAGTACTCGCTCGCTCAGCGGCAGCCATTTTAACTTTTGGCGTCGAAAATACGGCGAGGAAATCTGAGGAAGCCGGAGATCCTGTTCGTCTGTGTGGTTTTTTTGCATCCAGCGCAAGCAGTGTGTAGTGCTCGAGGGCCCGTGGAACCAGTGAGTGTGCGAGGAAGTTGAGAAGTTTGAGAAGAAACCTATCCGGAATCTAACCAAGAGCGAAGATGTCGATGTCTGCCACGTGCTACAAGTGCAACCGGCCGGGCCACTTTGCCCGGGACTGCAGTCTCGGAGGCGGCGGCGGGCCGGGCGGCGTTGGTGGTGGCGGCGGCGGGGGCGGTGGCGGCGGTATGCGCGGCAGCGATGGCGGCGGCATGCGTCGCAACCGCGAGAAGTGCTACAAATGCAACCAGTTCGGGCACTTCGCACGTGCCTGCCCCGAGGAGGCCGAGCGCTGCTACCGCTGCAACGGCATCGGGCACATCTCGAAGGACTGCACCCAGGCGGACAACCCGACCTGCTATCGGTGCAACAAGACCGGACACTGGGTGCGCAACTGCCCGGAGGCCGTCAACGAGCGCGGGCCGGCCAATGTGTCGTGCTACAAGTGCAACCGCACCGGACACATCTCCAAGAACTGTCCGGAGACCTCGAAGACTTGCTACGGCTGCGGCAAGAGCGGACATCTGAGGCGCGAGTGCGACGAGAAGGGCGGACGGAACTAGGCCGTGGCACCACCTCACAAAATGTAATCATCGAAGGAGGAATGAGTAATAATTCAACACACGAAGAACAACCCGAAGAAGAGAAAGAAAAAACATAAAAAACGAAAAATCAATTTGCTACAACATTCACAAAAGCCAGCCAACAGCAACAACAACAACATCAAGAAGCGATAGCAGCACCCAAGTCATGATCAACCCCTCCAAAACACATCCCCCCATTAATACACATGCAGATACTATAATCTAATCCAAAAATTATCCAGTAAACCATCTCTGATTCCAAAAGCCGAGCCTGCAGCGCGGTGCCAACGTCCCGAGAACTGAGAGAAGAGAAGCAGAATTAGCTTTCCGAGGAGGAAAGCCAGAAGAATCAGTGGCCAAGGAGGAAGAAAGGCTCTTCGAGCTGTGGTACGAAGAAGAAGAAGACGATAGCCAACGGCAGCTGTGCAGCCGAGAGAGCAGATGACGCCGACGAAGAGGATGAAGATGAAGATGAGGAAGAGGAAGACTCGACGACCCAATTTGTAAGATGAGACTAAACCGCAACAGCAACAAGAGAATTCACCAAGCAAACCACTTTACTATAATTATACCTATATGATTATGCTGCAAAAAGTGTTTGAATTTACTAATTACATTATAACGAATGGAATGAAACTATATAAGATTATATAAAGAAAAAATACCTTAAAATACTATATAAATGATCCTATTAGGAGTTCCACAGCCAGAAACAACCGAAAGAAAAAACGTAAATAAAAATGATTAAAAACCAATGAAAAAACAAAGAAGCAGAGGCGGCGAGAAGACGTTACCACTCGACTCCATCCAGCTGCTGCCGGCGAGCCTTGGGAATTCTACAGGATGTACGACTGCCTACCCAGTATCCCACCACCACCACCCACCCACCCCACATCCAAACCACACCATACTCCCATCATCCAAGACGCCCGGCAAGATCTCTCGAGCGGGGTAGCTAGCTATATAGCGCGCATAGCTGTGGAGCCAAAGGGGGCAGCAAACAAGAACAGAGAAGCAGAAAAGAACAAGAAGAGAACATCAACAATGGTAGACATACGATACGACGACTATGAGAACGGAACGCAACGCTGGAGAGGATGAGCTAAGCGGTTAAAGCAGAAGAAGAACAAGCAGCACTCAGAACTCAGTGGGAAAGAAGAAGACAACAGTACACACACACCTTCAGTTCAGTTGGACGGGACACAAAAGATGCGAAACCTACGTACGATGAAGAAAATGAAAATTCAAATATCACTGTGATTGTTTTTTAATTGTAAATTAAAATGCTGGAGCTGCTGATTTGAGACAAAAAAAAATAATTATATGCCGTGTGAATTTTTTGGAAAAAAGGGATAATAGAAAGTAATAACACCAAATGTGCCACTTATTGAGGATCACTTGCATGCAAATCCAGTGGGGGACATACTTCAAGAAATATTAATACATCATTAAATTAATTTCACTCAAGGAGTTACCCCCAGCTTATTTAAAGCAGATCCGCCCCTGACCAGGAGAGAGCGATCTATCTTTCTTCCTCTCTCTGCCAACCAGTTTACCGGCAATTGCAGCTGCGAACACATGGCGCGGGCAGCTGATGGGGCTCTCTCTCTCTCTGCCCGCGAAATCTGCCATTGTCGACCCTGTATGTGTATGCCGCTTTCTTTGCGCTCCTGCCCTGTGTGCAATTCACATACATACACGCGGTAAGTGAATACATACATACAAGTATATCGCTGCGAAGTACAGTCGCCGCTAATGGTGAAAACTGGCTGTGCGAAAAAAGGCAGAGAGAGCAAGAGAGAGGGCGGGCTGGGTGGCAACTCAAAAACTCCGCCGGTTGCACTTGGCAACAAGTCGACAATCGACTCCGATTGAGGGTCAAGGTCAGCGCTCGCGCATCAGCTGCTGCTGCGCGCATGTGTGACGTCGGAGGCGGAGGCTCGCGAAAGCTGTGCTCCAAGTCTCTGTTTAAGGAGCTGCATGTGGGTAAGAAGAAGAGCGGATCACAGAGTGGTTTCGGCGGTTAGCGAGCCGGTTTGGCTTCTTTTTTGAGGTTCACTTTATTTTATTGCGGTACGATCGCGAACAGTATAACAAAATCGCTGCATTTAGGCCTATGCGGGGAGTTGCAGATGTTATGGGTATAATTATCACCTGTGGTCGTATTTAGCAGGGGATAGAAAACTACCAACTTACCCAAAGTATTCCATGTAAGAGCTCAGCTAAAAATTCTAAAGATTTGTTCATAAATAAAGCAAGGTAGATATGCCCTTTATTTGTAAAAAAATAAATGTAAATGTACATAAATGCTTGGTAAATGGTATTTAAATTTGGTTTAAAAAAAGCGTTATCAACTAAAAACAAACTGGTATTATGTTTTTTCATGTCGCATAGTGCTAAAAGTTTTTCCTAAATCTTTTTTTATGTTCAATAAATATGACAACTTTTGAAGTTTATATTATAAAATTGAATTACTAGCCAAAACTGCTTCTGGAAACACATTCTACAAAATTTATACTTGAAACAAAAATATAAACATGCCTAAGAGTAATTGTAGTGACTGCACATGTCGTTTGGCCAAAGAGGTGTGCCAGCTAAAGGGTAACAACTAAGAATATGGAGGAGAATCCGCTGAGATCCCTTGTAACACAGACCGCATCCCATAGCTGTTGTGAATGCCCAGAGCAAGACCCTCTCCAAGTTGGTCCGGCAGATGAAGGATGGTTGCAATAAGGATGAGCAGCCCAAAGAATCCACCCTGTGCGGTTTGAATCCTTGTCTGAAGTGCCT
This sequence comes from Drosophila gunungcola, assembly GCF_025200985.1. NCBI lineage: Eukaryota > Metazoa > Arthropoda > Insecta > Diptera > Drosophilidae > Drosophila > Drosophila gunungcola. The sequence continues at coordinate 2,026,361 of NW_026453169.1, read as the reverse complement.
GCAGCCTGACATACTTTATCATCTGGGGCTAGACACGGAGACCACTGATTTCCCCAAAGTGTTCGGCGATGTGCGGGTAAGTCTGACCCTTGGGAACTCAGTTAACCAAAATATCTTCAATAATTTAGTGATTTTGTAAAATGTTTATAATCAGTGAAAAATATCAGCACGTTTTAGAGTATTTCCCAAACTTGTAACATATAATTATTATTTTTCATTAATAGTTCGTTTGCATGGGGGGTACACCGGGGCGTATGGAGAATTTTGCCTACTACTTGATGCAGGAGATCGGCCTTAAGATAAACGCGGCCACCAAACTGCGGGACATGGCGGAGGCGGGCAAGCGATTTGCCTTGTTCAAGGTGGGACCCGTGCTATGTGCCAGCCACGGAATGGGATGTCCCTCGATTTCCATACTGCTGCACGAGCTCATCAAGATGATGCACCACGCCAAGTGCCAGGATCCCGTCTTCATCCGGATTGGAACCTGTGGTGGCATTGGTGTCGATCCCGGAACCGTGGTCATCTCCTCCGAGGCGGTGGATGGTCGGCTCAATCCCGCCCACGAGATCCTGGTACACGGCGTCAGTGTCCAACATGCCAGCCAGTTGGACGAGGGTCTGGCCGATGACATCAAGTCGTGCCACGATCCCAGCAAGGACAATTATGAAACCATCATCGGACGGACGATGTGTACCCATGATTTCTACGAGGGTCAGTCTCGATTGGATGGCGCCTTTTGCGAGTACACACCCGAAATGAAAAAGACCTACTTGGAGGAGCTTCAGAACCAGGGAGTGAAGAACATCGAGATGGAGAGTCTGGCTTTGGCCGCTCTTACCAGCAGGGCCAATATAAGGGCCGCAGTGGTCTGCGTGGCCATATTAAATCGCCTCAATGGAGATCAGGTGAGATTAAATAAATCTAAATCAATATCAATTCATTTTTCTCAAAAATATGCAAAAAGATATTGTTTAAATTTATAAATTATAAAACTAAGGTGTATGGCTAGTATCCAATCCTCGAATTGAAAAAAACGAGTGCTATACTTTTTCTTTACTTTACAAAAAGGCGATTCTTATAGCTTTTAATAAAAACTATCATTTAGTGGTAAAACTGTGATTGGGCAATTGTTCATTTCAAGATAATCACAAAAATCTAAGCCATTCGCACGCTACTCAGACAGAAGTGACTTTTTCGAAAAACTGTTCAAGAACGGTTTTCAGCACAACGTGGTCGAAGATTTAAATAAAATTAATTTTAAAATGTTATGTATTGTCAGATCTTATTATTGTTTTTATTTTGAAAGGATGGTTGTAGATAAGTAGTTTTTTGTTTAAATTGAGTTTTAATGGCTGTTGCATGCGACATTTCAATAAAAATTTTAAAACAGAACTTCCGCACTTGTCTGAATTTGGACTGAAATATTTCAAAATGTGTTAAATTTAATAAGATGCCCTGTAAAAACATGTGAAAAAAAATACATTTTCAGACATTGTATGTTTTGACTGCCGTTGACTTTTCTGGAAAGTTACTCATATGTATTTCTCTTTTATATTACATTATATATTGTACACCTTAATCAATTACTACCAACTATTTAGATCAAAACGCCGCATGAAATTTTGGCAAAATGGGAGAAGCGACCGCAGGTGCTAGTGGCCCGCTACATACGCAAAGTTCTGTACTTCCACGAAAATGATTCCGACTGGGAAGAACCTGACGAGGATGAGTGCGAAGGAGAAGCTCCAGAGAAGGGTGCGACTCCACAAGGCGGTGCTGGAGACACCCAAAACGCGCCCCCAGAGGAGGCTGAATAATATACTTGGACTGGAAATACTCATTGTCGACTTGTGACTGCACCAACGATTTCTTTAAGGGTGCTACCCAATTAACATTAAAAACAATGAAAATTATGTTAACTAAATGTTTTTTTTAAAAAGTTTGGACAATGCTAATCTTAATTAAACATATATTTCCTATCGATACTTATAGTTTTGACAATCAATGACAACATAGTTTGTTCAGTTCATTGGTATAGATTCATTTATTTAATGCTCAATTACAATATCAGGAATTTATGCTACACAATTGATAGGTTTATTCGGGTTTCATTTTTGGTTAGTACAGCTGTTGGAGAACCTTTGGGCAGAGGGTAGGAGACTCGCTTAACGCTAAACTAGTCACGAAATGAGTACCAATAGCAGCCAGGGACATATTGGTCCTGGAGCTCTAATAGAATCACAAACAAAGTACACAATGCATATGCATATATAGCTAATATTATCATAATCTGTATCGACATCAGTATTAAGTTACAATTTAAACTAAAACATGAGGTCCAGGTTCTATGGATTTTACTTCATGTCCACCATTACCACCTAAATAAACATGCAGATGTAGGTGGATGGCCGCAGTTAGATGCCCCACTACTTCTCCGACTTGTTGCGCGTTTTGGTCTGACCAGTGGCATTTCCACCCACCTGGGATCTGTCCGATTTCCGGCTGCTCGACCGGGGCAATGTGGTGCAGCTAGCAGACATGGATTTGTCCTGCAAAAAATAAAGTGAATCAAAGAGTTAGAGTTTATCTTGACTAGAAACGGCTCTAACAACATGCTGCAAATCCTTAAATCTGGGGGTTAGTAACGCAACTGTACAAGGGAATAATGCCATATTTGGGGGGCCATGGAAGTTAAGGGCGGAGCTGACGTTGCCCGGCGGTGAGCGAAACATAACACTGGGATGATGAGAGCTTCGATAACGGGCTGCGGCTGGGCTTACTTCAAATCTGCGTCTCTCTGGCCGCCAGCTGCTCATCTTCCGGCTGCTGGCTGGGATTAGCTTTGTTACGCAGCACACTAGCTTTGATATGCTTGAACAGTTGGCCGATACCTGACTTTCGTTCCACGCTGCCCGTCGATGTCTGGCTAATGGCGTCCGGTTGGGGACTCAGCGAGTGCCTCTTCGGTGGCAGGGGCGGAGGAGGGGCACGCCCCTTGCCATGGTTGGCCCTGGGCCGCAAGGATGGCGATGGTGATGCCGAAACGGAGGGCTCTGGTTCCAGCTGGGCACGGAAACTATGCTTAATCTCCTCCAGGGTGGCCCGCATTTCGCGGGGCGACATGGGACGTGGTCGCTCGGGTAGAAATGGATCTGGTGCGGATGCAGAAGTGCTTAGAACCAAGACAAAGGGGTCTATCGGTGGTGATATATATGGCTTGTTTTGGGGAGGTGGACTCGATTCGAGGGTCTCAGCAGGTCCATTAATATTCTGATTTTGTAACTTATCCTTATGTACCTCCTCGAATGAATCTTTATTTTTTTTGGCATCAACTTCATCCGAAATTATTTGATTAGGTTCTTCGAATAATGCATCTTCAAAATCGTCCTCCATTATGCCATTTTCTCTTTCATTTCGGAAAGACAATTCTTCCTGCTTTTCTTCTACAACCTCCAGTTCTCTTATGTCCTCTTCTATTAAAGGCAAAGCCTCATAAAAGTCCTCGTCTTCTGCATCATCGTCCTTCTTCTCATCCCTCACCACATTTTCCACATCACAAATTGGTATTTTTTCAAAACTCTCCACAATTTTAAGTTCTTGGGCCACTGGAACTGCGTTCACCCCTCGCACACCTTGAAAGTACAGCTGGTTCTCTAAATAGACTTCGTCCCTCATCTCTTCCAGCAACTGCTAACCAACACCAATCTCTAAACGGATTAAGATAGTTGCAGATGGAAAAAATCACATTATTCATACCTCATTGCGCTTTGACTTGACCCGACCCTTGGATGCATTCGTCATGGAGGAGGTGCGACTGAGACCGCTCACGGGTTCGGCACTTGAGTAACCGGAGCTGATGTCATCCTGGCTGCGAATGTTGTAGCTGTAGTGGGCAGGAAGCCATTAAAAGAGAATTAAATATTATTAAGAACTAACGAAATGTAAATATATATGTCGGAAGTAAAATTTAGCTGATTTATTTCAATGTTTCGAAGATTTAATGTTTTATTACTTATTATTATGTACAATAAATGCTGTATTTATAAGAAAATTCCGAGATTATTCGAAACACTTCTTAAAATAAATATGGGTTCTTGTGTTATGAACCTTAAGAATTCGCGCGTATTATTGTGAAGTATTTGTAGGTCGATAGAAAAGCAAAAGAATTCTAAGCAAATCTCTTGTTATTAACTATATATGACAAAAATTATTGGACGAATTGGATATATTTTAGAGGCAATATTCTAGTTAACTTAGAAGCACTGCGATCGTAGCATTGACTAATGCAAGGATCAGTTCAAAAAATCAAAAAACTCACTTGAAATCGCCAGCATTTTTGGCGGTCACATCCACCTCCGTAAAATACATGCCGGTGGAGTGGCGTGTTCCGCTTCCAGATCGGCCCACCGGCGTCTGATTCCTTGGCCTCAGGAGACGTGCGCCCGTTGACGGCGATCGCATGACCACAGTCGACGAAGCCATCGAGGACATCATCACGTCGTCCAGCTCGTCCTGCGTGCGATGCATATCCGGTTCGCTCAGATCGCTGAGGCTGTAGCTCCGCTTGATCGTCTGCACCAGATTGCCACCGCCCTTCAGTAGGACGATGGATTTAGATGGGAGGTAGTGGTCGTGGTTGGTGGAGTAGAGTACAAGAGTTGGCATTTGAATAATTTAATTTAAACTACAACTAATCGAAAACTTAGGTGTAAACATAGCAATAATACATGTGTGGAAAAAACTAAAACTGCGAGTGGGCGACAAAATTAAGGTGATGATGTGTGTGTGTATCGCTGAGTGTTTGAAATTCGATTGTTCGCTGAGTATCTGATGCTGGTTGTTGGCCATCTTCAATAGCCCTCCACGTCCACATCGGGCGTGGGATCGCGCAGCTTGCGGCGCGAGCGGATCACATTGGTGGAGCTGCCGGCGGCTTCAGCATCGTTGTTTCTCTGGCCACGTTTGCCTCCCGTTTTGGCAGTGGTTCCGGCTCGACGGGTCTGAGCTTTTCGGACTGGCAGATCCCGCAGACGAGCGGCTCCGGCATCGCCTATGGGCTCATCTTGGTGCTCCACCTCCTCGGGCACCTCTTGAATAACCAGTCGCCTGGTTTCGCCCCTTGCCTCGTAGACTGCGTCCGTATAGCTGTCGATGCTGCTCAGGGAACTGGCCCTCGGCAGCCAGTTGTCCGTGCTGTCCATCATATCCTGACCCCGGGACAGCTCATCGGCGGAATGGGAGCCGTGGAGACCACGTCCGTGGAACGACGGAGCCGTGGTAAGCGCAAAGGTCTAGCAGTTAGCGGGTTAGTGGCAATCGGGCGGTGCAGGCAGGTGCATTTAGTTGGGTTTTTGTTTTGGTTTTGTTTGTTTGGTGGGTTAAATGCAAAGAAACATAAGTGAAGAAACGAAAAAGTTAATTAAAAGATAGGCAACGCAAAAGTCTCAAATTGAAATGAATTGCAGCTGGGTCAAATGAAGCACATACACACACGCTCGAAAATTGTCTCATGCTCGGGGTATCTATTTATATGTATATGCCCTACCCTAGAGGCGATTCGGAATTGGAATTAGAATTGTGCAACTGGGCAACTGGGAAGGGGACAATGGCGCTGGCCGAATGAAATCAGCGGAATGTAAATGTAGAAACAAGGAGTGCCTGGCAGATTTCTCAGGCATATACAACAACACATAAAAGACAATTTTAGAGGACCGGAATAAACACTTTTGTTCCAAAAGCGAACAAGTTTCTTTGTCTAAGAACAAAGAAGGGTAAAAGATCCCTTCTCTGCAAGAATTTCGATGGTGAATTCGTTGTATCACTACATTTGTACATGATTGGTTTCTTAAGAACATGTTTAAAATTCTTATAATAAACTTTCAGTCTTTGTATAAACCTAAGAAATACTCGTAACATTACTATTATTATCTTTTGAAATACTTATAATCGGATAGCTTTGTCTGATAACAAAGAACGAAAAAGAGTGACTAGTACTCCAGAAATTGGATGACTAACTCAGTTTCTTTGTAAAAACTTTTGTTTGCGAGTAAGCCTAACAGATTGTGCAACTTAACCAATTTAGTTAAATTAACTTGCACCTTGCAGTCTTTTGATTTATTCTCTATTCTTTGACCTACATTAACGATAAATGTATTTATTGACTGCATTACTTCATCATTGAGTTGTCTATGCCCTCCAGATTATATCCAATCGGCTGCAGCCCACAAATGTCTTGGCCCACATCTCAATTGTTTACAAACAGTTGTGAATTGCGACGGGTATTTGTGCACGGGTTTGTTCATTTTTTTTTTTGTTTTTATTACATTGTTTCAACATGTTGATTTATCTTTTAGCGTGTATTACGTATAGTATATATTGTGATCTAGCTACACAAAGAGAAACACACTACAAACTAAATCGAAACAAACACGCAAATGACACAAAAGAGCATACCGTTCTAGACGTTTAAACTAAATAATAATAAAATTAAATGTGAAGAGAAGGCGAGCTGATGATTAAGGCGATGATGATTCTCTCCGTGAAGAGCTCCCTGCTGCCACGGATTTGCTGACCAGTTTGACGATGATTAAGATGAGCATGCGAGAGTGTTGCGCAAATATCTCGAATATAGAACAGCAGAAGCTGATGTTTGTTTGCTGCTCATTTTATGCAACGACGCTGGAGGCGATCGAAAATGGCCAAATGAATGTGGTTGAGCGAGTCGAGTGAGTGTGCGAGATTGTGGGTGAGTGTGTCAGTGGGGGCTGTGGTTGGTTTGTGTGGGGAGGATTACCTTTATGGCCGTCTGCATGATGACATTGGTGGCGTAATTAACTCCCTTGGAGCCTAGCTGCAGGACCGCCGAATAGCCCCGCTCTTTGGCCTGATTCACATACTCGTCGATCTCCTGCACAAAGAGAAAAGTACGATGTACCGGGGAATACATATATGTATATACTCGAGTTTTCAGATCCCACCTGTTCGTGGCGCGTCAACATCGGATGCACGAATTTCCGATACAGCGTCGAACTGCCCTTTGTGGCCGGCGAGAGGAGCCAGAAGACCAGGGCCACCTTCACCTCGTAGTAGAACGGCAGCCAGGAGATAAAGATGTCCGTGAATGTTTCAATGCAGGTGAAAAATGCAAAGACAATCCAGTACATCATCCATTTTACCTACGGCAAGAAAGAGTTTATATGTATTGTTAAATTATTGCTAATGATCCCAAATGATCGCCAAAATAAAACAAAATGTCCAGTAATGCATTTAAATGATTACTGACAAATTGATATAATTTCCAGATTTGTTGTACAATTTAGCTCATATTTACTGGTTTCAAGTATCAATTAAAGTAATTAAAGGGTGATTTTGAATTAAAATTATTAAATTATTATAAAAGAGTTTTAATATGATCATGCAAAAACGAATTACATACTTTCATATGGTATCATATGGTTTAGTTTTGAAGTGTTTGTAGATGTACTTACATATTCCTTGACATCCTTGGTCCTGACGGCCTTGTAGGAGGCATAGGCCGGGTACAGGGTGCCGCAGAACAATCTGAAAGCGGGAAACAGTAAACTCTGGGCACAAGTTCGCGGCGCTAGGAATATGACAATCAGCGAGCAGATGCAGGCCGTGTTGAAGGAGAGACATGGGAGAGGACAGCGCTGCAGGAGCTCCAGCATTCGGCCCAGGGCATTGAGATTCTGGACCACTTTGGGAGTGGGGGTGGGGTGAGCGGTGGCCAGCGGCACCTGCTGCTCCACTATGTAGGCCCCATTGTACTCATTGTCGGGAAAATCGCTGTCCAGCGAGCTCAGTGAATCGCCCAGCTGGTACAATGGATAATGAGCCCGTTGCTGCTGTTGTTGGGGGTAAATAAACTTTGGATAGACGGGGATGACATCCTCCGGCTGGTCCTCGAGCGAATAACTGCGTCCGTAGACGGCGCCCGGCGGATGACGAAGACGTCGAAGATTAGCTGGCCGCTGATAGAAGAGCGGCTGAGGCTGCTCCTGCTGATAGATTGGCCTCATGGCAACGGGGATGCATTGCCCGCAGCGCAGATCGCAGATCGTTCCTGGCCGCTAGAACGCCGAGCAGAGACTGCCTGCCGGGGCGTGGAGAGCGATCTGCGATCGCAGATCCGGCGTCTAACGCTCAGCCGGGGGGTCTATTAATAACCAACGATCGGGTCTAGAGAGCGGCAGCAATAGGAGCAGCCGCGGCAATGTTTACACGGAGGAATGAACCACAGTTCCGAGCTACAGACGCGCTCGAAAAAATAGCACTTTAATGGGTTGACAAATACAAATGAATATTTCTAAAAACAATGACGCATTCCTTTTTTTCTGTAACTTAATCTGAAAAATGTTTATAAGAAACAAGTTTTGACATTTAATATTAAAATTTTTTTTACTTAGTCGTAGAACCTTTTACTTTAGAAACGCACTGGTCTATCTTAGTTTTAAATATTTTCACACAAAATTTATGAATTTAAAATTCTTACGCATTTAAAAAGTCATTCATTGCATTTTATAAGACATAACGGTTTTTTGTATTTAAATAATACATTTTTTTTGGAATTTGTTTTAAAAAGTAGTAACAGAAAATAGGTACACGTCATGGCCATTTTTTTTTTGTATAAACAAATTATTTGGAATTGCCTCTTATAGGAAGAAACCTAAGATTTTTTGTTTAAAGATTAATTTGTACATCGCTCAAAATGTTAATAATTTTTAGTCAGAAGTTCTGCAACTTGAGGTCATTTGGGGTAGATCTAAAAGTTCGTTCTTTAAATAAACAAATAAATCTCAAATATCAAGGGATGTAAACAGTTCACTATATTGATAGGCCGAGTAAAGAGGTGCTATCAAATTGATCTCCAATGTGTCATTCATATGAGCAATTATAACGTTGCTAATTCGACCACGATCTATAAATATTGACAACAATAGCCGCTGTTCGCGGAGTAACAAAGAGAGTCGCCGGCTATATCCACATGTTCTGCACCCATATCGGGCGAGTCGAGTGCGTCGGCCTCGGAAACTCGGAAAGTAGCAGCTCCAAATTAGGAGTTCCAATTGAGGGTTACGCACACACACACAGTCACACACTCGCGCACAAGTGAACGGTACTTTGCGACAGCTGATTAATAAACAAACAATCTGGCAATCAACGAAACCACGGAAATATACAGAAATCAGAAGCGTGACGCCCACACAATTTGGAATCAAAATCGCTGACTTTTTGAGGTGCTTTTCTCGATTCCGAAGGCCGAGCTTGAAAAGTTTTTTTTGGGGGTCAGCCAGGTGCAGCGCTCTCACTCGCACTCACGCTCTGCTCGCTTAGGGGTTCTGTGAAGTTGGGAATTACTCACATTATAAGCCGTGAAAACAGACTGCTGATCATCTTGAAGGCCTTCGCTTAGCAGTTCTAAAAGAAAAACATGGGGTTTGAATGACATTAGGCCATTCCGTTATCCTTGTTCCTTCTCACCTTTTTTATCACCTGCCCCTGAAATTTCCTGGACTTTACCGAGTTTTATATGATTTTTGGGTGACTTTTTAGGCAGTTTTGACATAAACTACACTGCGTTTAATTTCACTTGACTATTCCTTTTTTCTTTGTTTTTGTGGTTACTGCGATTGAAGGAGGAGTAGGACTTCGAAATTATTTGGCTACGCAATTTTTAGCACCGTGTTGCGTCGCCACTGGATAATTGCGACTCGCCAGCTGGGTTTCAACTACATGGCTTTGTGCATTTTCACTCGGAAGAGCCGATGTTTTTTGCCCACATTTGCAATTGCATTGCCCGCGAAAAAATCGCTTTTGTTTAATTCTCGGCAAACAAAAAGAAACGCGAAAGAGATAGCAGAACAACAACAAAGCTGCTGCGATAGAGCTGGAAAACAATCGATGGTACTATCGATACCATCGATGTTTTTTAATTTTTCTAAACATCGATATTTTTTGGCCACTATTGATTGTTTTTAAATTATCTGGGCATTCAAGACAGCATGTGAGTAAAGTTAAATTCGTCTTATATTCATTTTAATTTCCTATGTATATTTATTTATAGGTCCTTACTCTATTTACATTTTAGGAAAACTCAAAGCAGCTTTTTGCAAACAAACACTTCATCCTGCGCTTTGGAACGTGCACTCAGAATAGCTGGACAAGTTTTTCCGATCGCAGGAACTGCCTTAAATCAAATATTGTGAATAAATTGTTATTTAGTAAAAAGAACCAAAAACTGGTCTCAAAACATGAATATATTGTTGAATTGTTAAAAAAAACTAGTTGTTTTACTTTAACAAAAAACGATAAACAACGACGGTGTGAATGTGTTGCAATCACTTTTTTCCAAACAGTTCTGTAAGCGGCCTGGCAAGGTGGTATAACACTTATAACTTATGTCACTCCGATCGCTTTCCTATTTTCAAGGTGCTTGTATTTTCGGGCCTTGATTGCAAATAAGTTGGTCAATGTTTTTTTTTTCGAATAAAAAGCTTTTATAAAAAAAAATTTCAAACAAAAGTTTTAGATTTAGTTGAGATACACATTTTATGATTACGACATTTTTGCGTACAATTAATAGCTTACGTGAACAATTTAAAAACAATCTTTAACAATTTTTAAATGAGCCTACAATTAACTGGGCCTAGTTGGTATCGATATTTTACAAAAATATTTTACAAAAATAATCGATGGTCAATGGGATACCTTTTTTTTTTAATTAAGTAGAAGCCAGAAAAATTAAAACATTTTATGCCCCCTTTCCACCAGAATATCCGTTGAAAGCGGTTTGAATTTTTGACAAATATGTAACTCTCATTACCACAAAGCACTTCCACCTTGCGATAACATCTGTGGCTCGTCAAAACATAAGCAAAGTCAACAGTTCAACCATCTTTGTTTATGTTTTGATGAACACAAGTTCATAATAACAATTTCTTTTATTTCATAATATAATTGAGTGCTCGAATGTCAATTTAATTGGAACAACACTGGGAACGTAACTTTTAAGCGTTGTCTCCCAAAATACTGATGGGTGGAAAAGGCTCTTAGCAAATCGTAGTTAGGTTATTTTGGTGAGATTTCAATGGTGAGTTTATGTAGAGTGACCCTATATAAGGTGGCGCGCTTTTTGTTTTTCAGGATTTTTACGGTTTTGACCTGCAGCCACACCACCGGCTTAAATTGGGAATTGACAAACTGAACGAATTTGGCAGAATAAAATCGGAAATTAACGAAAATGGCGCAAAATGCTCCAGCTTGTAGGGACACACAGGTGAGTTAAATAACGTCTAAAATTTGTCAAACATTACAATGGGTTCGTTTCAGGATTTCCAATTTAAACTACGCGACAAATTTATAGCGTTCAAAAAATGCGGCGAGCCCCGCAGCAATGTGAAATTACTGGCGATCTCCAGCAGCCGTGGATTGCTTTTTGTTGGCAGTCCAACGCAGCCGGAACTCAAGGGTAACATTATTAGAACTTCCTGTATCACTATGCCTTACCTGTCTCATTTGCAGTTATTATCGTCAAGGATCTGGCCAATGCCAAAAGTACAGGACAACAGCCGCAGGCGCGACTTGTGCCACTGCCAAGTGTCCCGAACTACATCGCCTGTAGCTCCGATGGCAACCTGCTGGCCGTGAATCACACCCAGAACGGCACTAGCCTGCTCAGCATCTATGCGGTGCCAACGTTCATGACCCCGGATGTTCGTCCGGTTTATAGTATTCGGCTGGCGGCCGAGGACCACGTGCACGCTGTCCAGCTGCTCTGGAATCCCGTGCTGCCCAACAGCCTGGCCGTGGTGCTGAGCAACGGAGGTCTCGGGATGTACGCCCTGAAGGAGGGGGGCAACTTTGAGATGCACTCGTTGGACAAGAACCAGCAGGTGAAGTGCGGCTGCTGGTCGCCCAAAGGCAAGCAGATCGTCCTCGGCTTCCCCGGCGGCAGGATCCAGCAGTTCAAGCCGGACTTGACTCCGGCCAAGACCCTGCCGTGTCCGCCCAATGTCCACGACGCCCCCTTCGACACGATCGCCATCCAGTGGCTATCAACGTTCCAGTTCGCAGTGATCTTCCTGCAACACGGCGAGGATTGCAATCCGTCCCTGTACATCGTTAATGCTCCCAAAGCCGGTGCACCCAGCTACATCAACTACTATGACATCTGCTACAGCCTGAATGGACCGCGGAATCATCAGTTCCTCTTCAACCATGTGCCCCAGTGGAATCTGCTGCTCGTGATCTCGGCTAATGGCGTGGAGGTGGGCGTGATAGGAACTTCGGAGACCGGTGACACCCCCGCCTGGCAACAGTTAACTTTGCTGGATGAGGCTCGCATCGAGATGCCTCTGAGTGAAACCACACAGGAGGAGACCTTCCCGCTGGGCTTTGTCTACGATACGTCTACTACGCACCAACTGACCATCAACGAGCAAAAGCTCCAGACCATGCCCATGGTGCACGTTTTGGGCTCGGACGGAGCCCTGCTTTCTTTCGATTTTCTTAATATGCTACCGGGCGCGGTGTCTGTTTGCTCGCCGCCTCCGCCAGTGGCGGATACTTCGGGACAATTCAGGCCGCTAAACATGTTGCTTCCCGTTGAGGAGGAGGAGCAGCAGGCTGCGGCTGCCAGTCCGCCGCTCAAGACTCCTGCAGTGACCGCTCCCTCGGACATATCGTTCGCCTTCACGCCAAATACTGTAACTTCAACTCCGGCTCCTGCAAAGGATAAGCCGCCATCGCTGTTCTCCGGCTTTGGAGCCGCTGCAGCCAAAGCTCCGGCACCGCAGCTGTCCTTCGGAGCTGCTTCGGTCCCTGCCCCGCAATCGTTTGCAGCTCCAACTGCTGCTCCCGTCAAGCCGGGCACCGGATTTAGTGGATTTGGTGTGCAATCAACTACTCCGGCAATGGGGTCGTTGTTTTCCGCACCCGCAGTAAATACCTTTGGCGGCATGGCTATGAACAAACCGGTAGCTGCTTCTGTAGCCCCACGGTCGGCGGCTCCGGAGACAACAGACAATGTAGCTGCTGTCGTTAATAAGCCTCTGTACACTGTTCCTCCGACATTTGCACCGGTGGCCACGAAGCCAACTGCGCCAGCGCCGCCTATTAATGTAGTAGAAACCCTTAGGCCGGATGACACGGAGCCCATCATAAAAGACATGATTGCCCTGCAAATCGAGGCCTTCAGTCAGGACATTCAGAAGCAGAAGAACCAGACTAAGGAGTTGCTTAAAGGCGTAAGAGAATCACCTTCCTATACCAACTCGTTTACATCTTTGTTTTGTGCTTGCCGCAGATTGCAGCTCCTTCAGACTTACGCGCCTATGCCAAGCGATTGGACGATCTTCAAGAGCTGAACGAACAAGCCAAGGATGTGGAATTCGAGTTGGATGTCCAGGGATTACGCCAGGGTCTTAACGAGGCCTATGCCATTGTAGCCGAGTGCCGTGGCAAACTGGAGATTTATAGGAAACCCGAGTGGGTAGCAAAATCGTTTATTTGAACCTATATTTTAAGGAAAGCATTTGTTTCAGTATCACGCGTCTGATGAACTCAAGCTCCTGCGACCCCGCTGGCCGTCGCATGCTAGCCCGTCTTCAGAGCTATGTGGCCGCCAACGAGGCCCAGCTGCGTCTCGCCCAGCAGCATGTCGATGTGCAGTGGGAGCAGTTCCAGGACGTCGTGCGGCGCAACTCCAAGTCTCACATGCACATGCCTTGCCTGGAGGGCATCTACCAGCGACTGACGAAGCTGCAGAACCTCACTTCTGACCAGAGGATCCGACAGAACCACATCAAAGCCAAGCTCAAGGAGCGCGGATTGCTCCAGAACGCACTGCTCGACCAGGAGAACAGTCGCACTCGCACCAACGAAGCGTAGGTGGCAAATGTATTTTTCTCTGCTTAAGCCTTAACCCTTAATTTTCTTGTAGAGTGGACACTTTGGCCGACTCCATACTGTCGATGAGTCTGAGCAAAGTAGTGGACACCAATGCAGCCAAGCTCACGCAGCAAAGGCTGCAGAAGATTCGTAAGGTTGTCCAGCTGCAGAAAATCAATATTATATGTCCCCAGCGACCGGATCGCGTGGGTCTCAAGTCGGAGGTGATTTTGGAAACAAAACGTAGGGCGGAACAGATTAAAAAGGCGGCTGCAAAGCCAGCAACGGCCAACAAGTGCACTCAGGCAGCAGTGGCTCTTCCTCCGGCCCCAGCTGCTGCACCCATGTCGCACGCTCCTCCAACAGTGGCTCCTCAGCTGCCGAAACCAATGCCATCTAAGCCGATCGTTGTGGAAAAGCCTGCAGTCCCCATTCTTCCTGCTACATCCACAGCTACGCCGTTCTCCTTCAGCCAGAGCAGCCCGTTCGTGAAGACTTCCACTGTGACACCGACGACGAATACTGTCACCCCTGGTGAAGCTGCCAAACCGGGTCTCTCTTTGTTCGGCGGAATGGGCAGTGCTGGTTCCAGCTTTAGTTTTGGTGACGGTGCCAAGTCGGCGCTCTCATTTGGTGGAGCAGCACCGCCAGTGGAAGCGGCTCCGATGCCGAAACCAAACCTTTCGGCAGGGATTGCAAAGGATCAATCTGCACCAGAGCCAGCTAAGCCCAAAGAGCAGAAGGTGGGGCTAGAAATCAAGCCAGTGACAGCGGCAGCCGAGAATACAAAAGTACCGCCACAAACACCAAAGGCAGAGACCGCTAACAAATCATTCGGCTTTGGCGGCTTTTCGGGAACTGGCGGTGCTGTGGGAAGTGCTACCAGCTCTCCGTTCAGCTTTGGTGGATTGGGCTCATCACTGGGCTTTGGCGGAGCCGCCCCTTCTGTCCCAAAATCTGAAGCTCCCAACGCGTCAGCCACAAGCGCAGTCGCTTCCGCTTCTCCATTTGGCATGTTCTCGGCAGCTTTAACTAAGCCAACCACCAGTGAACCCACAGTGACCACCAGCAGCACCACCACTATCACCAGTAAGACCGCGCCTGTAATTGGTTCGACCAGTTCGGCTGAAGACACTTCCGTGCCTGCGTCAACTGGAGTGACCAGCACCTCGGACCCCATCGGCGGACTTTTCAGCTCTGTAAACATTTGCAAGCCAAACACCCCAGCAGGTAAGGTCTATTAATTTGTGTGTTAAAGCTTATTGGCTTTTAAAACAAATGTCTGTTGAACTTAGTGATAAAACCAAAGTTTTGCACATTTTATTGCATATTTCGTTATAACTCACTTTTACACGCGTTACTCGTAGTGTAAAAGTTTAAATTGTATTCGCTAAAAAGTATGTAACAGGGAGAAGGCAGCGTTTCCGACTTTATGATTTAGGTACATTCTTGATCAGGATCAATAGCTCAGTGGATTAAGCAATATTTCGAAAACTACTAGTTAAGTTTATTCGGACAATAACTATCGACTCAAACTAAATCTACCAAATCGAACTATTTAGAAGCTATTGGCATAAATGTAAACATTCGATGTATGTAGAAAACTGTTTGTTTTCTGGGGGAATATAAGTTTTTTTTTTAATTGATAAGCTGTGGGGCGTTTCTTCTTGATTTAACTAGGTTCCATAGACATTTGTAGAGAAATCATACGATTAAACATATAAAAACCCAAATTAAATTTCATATGTTTGTTTAACAGATTCCACCAAACCAGCCAATATTTTTGGTGGTATCAGTAGTGGTTCAGACTCGAGCAGCTTTTCGTTTGGCGGTGCAACTGGAGACGCCTCGAAGGGACTATTTGGCAGCATCACTCAAGCAGCAACGACAACAACATCTGCAACAACTGTAGTGGATGCCACAATCAAAACTGATCCCATCACAACCACGGCGATGGCAGCTCCCACAGTGGCTACAACATCTGCATCAAGTGCAGCCACAGTTCCTCCGGCTGCAGCACCAGCAGCAACGCCTTCAAGTACCGCCGCAGCTACATCCGGTAATACTGTCCCCGGCAGCGCTTTCTCCTTCTCGAACGCTTTTAGCAGCCTCAGTGCAGGAGGTGCGGCTCCAAGTACCACTTCTGCTGCTCCTCTAGTTGCCAGCAGCTCCACCGCGTCCACAGCCAGTAATGCCTCGTCTTCGGTGTTTGGAGCTGGCTTCGCAGCGCCAGCATCGTCAGCGGCTCCGGTGGTCAGCCCCTTTCAATCGGCTCCAAAGAGCACGGCACCGAGTGGAAACATTTTTGGCAGTATACCCAAGCCGGAGAGCAGCGTTTTTGGGGCAGCTCCTGTTGGACCTTTGAGCACCCCGGCTGCGCCAACAGCAGCTGCACCGCCCACGGGTCTCTTTGCATCAGCCGCCATAAGCAATCCGTCGCCATTCAGCAGTCCTCCAAGTGGAGCAGCTGCCACCGGCGGAAACATTTTCGGACAGGCCGTGAAGTCGAGCGTGTTTGGCCAGCCGGCGCCAGCACCAGCCGGCGGAGGATCTATATTTGGAGGCGGAACCAATGCGCCCTTTGGATCGAATTCCATTTTTGGGGGAAGTAATCCACAGAGCCCCGTGGGCGCCCCCGCTGCAGGAAGTACTTCAATCTTTGGCCAAAGTGTGTTTGGTCAGTCAGCGGCAGCATCGCCTTCAGCTGGCGGAAACATATTCGCCAATCCAGTGGGCACTCCGCAGGCTTCGGCTTTTGGCGGCGGAGGAAGTTCGATCTTTGGATCACCTGCACCCGCCACTGCCTCGCCTGTCTCCGGCGGATCGATCTTTGGCGGTGGCAACAGCTCCGGTGGATTTGGCTCCTTCTCGCAGACAACACCAGCTCAGGGAGGCTTTGGTGGTGGATTTGCCCAGGGCGGTGGCGGATCAGTGGCTCAGACGGGCTTTGGATCAGCGCCATCGCCGCAACAGCAACCGGCGCCGGGCGGATTTGGGGCCAAGCCCGTTTTTGGTGGGTCCCCGGCCTTTGGAGCGAGCCCCACCTTTGGAGGAGGTCCCACCTTCGGCAGTCCCAAGGGATTTGGTGGCTTTGGCGGGGCTGCCCCTGTAGCCTCACCGCCAGCCTTTGGTGCTGCCCCAAAGCCGGCCGAGGGAAACATCTTCGAGACTCTGGGTGGTCAGGAATCTGGACTCTCCTTTGGAAATTTGGCACAGACTGGCAACTCGAATGCCCAGAAGCCTGCCTTTGGGGGGTAAGTAATGGCAAATCATTTCCTGAGACTCGGAAGCATTAACTGGGAATACCCTTTTTCGTTTCAGATCGAGTTTTATGAATTATCGTTAAGTTATTGATTCTTCTGTTCGTTCAGTGTTGACTGTAGATTAGAATACCACCTAAAACATACCATCATTAAAATTTACAAAAATCCGAATGTTTATTTTAAAATGTAAATAATGATAATGCTGCCTTCGGGTAATCGAAAGGCTACACATTCTGATTGGCGCATGTTTATTAGGCTTCGTAAAAAACTTGCGATAAGCATTGGTGTTTCAGTTCTTCATAGCATCGCGTGAAATGCAGACCTATTTAGTTTGTAGTTCTTTGTTCATTTTTTTCCCTTGCCTGCTGGGAGCTTCATCGTTTTTGGAGGAACCCTGTGGAAGAGCGATTATACCTAAAGTTATCCGAGGTTATAATGCTGGACAAGGGTACGCTGCCTGGATGGCATCCATAAGAAATGACACAAAATTTCTGTGTGGCGGTACGCTTATACACAAACGTACGTTTATTTATACAAATCTCGATTAGTTGATAATGATTTATTTCTTTTCAGGCTTTATTTTAACTGCTGCCCATTGCATAGATGGTCAACGAAGTCTGTAGGTTGATTTAGCTTAAGTGCCATGTATTTGTAAAGATCCATTTGTTTTGTTGTGCATAAGATTTATATCAGTTATTAAAACATTGTTTTATAGCTTAGTTTTCTTTATTTTGTGTGTCTTACAGATTTGTGAGCTTGGGAGCATACAACAAAAGTAATCCCATCGCTGAGTACGTCGTCAGTGTTGCAGTAATACACCGCTCCTACAACAGATTTAGTCGCCACAGTGATATTGGCCTGCTAAAACTGTCTACCAGCGTCGTCTACAATGGTATGTGCACGGTTTTATCGCTTTACATAAGATACTACATACATTTCTCTGCAGTCTTAGTTCATCCCATCTGTATTATTTTGGACATGAGAATTAAGAGCGAAGTGGAGACCACGCAAACGTTTAAAGCATTTGGTTGGGGTGAAAAAAGTGACGGCCAGGAAAGCGAAATACTTCAAACCATCACCCTTAACCATTTATCTCGAGCCGTGTGCACCAGGCACCTAGGTGTGAGTCTTATTTCGAAACAGATATGTGCCGGTGCCTATAGCGGAGACACCTGCCGCGGCGATTCCGGTGGTCCATTGACCAGCACTATTACCGTTGGTAAGAGATTCCGCGAGACGCAGTTCGGTATCGTTAGCTATGGCAAAAAAAGCTGCGATGGACCGGGTGTGTATACCGATGTGACTAGCTATGTGGATTGGATAGAGGCAACAATAAAGACGCATAACGTTGGAAATGGGCTACAGACCTCAGTTTTCCATCGGTCCGATATGGTACGAGATACTTGGGTGTATGAAGACTGCGGTGGTTCCACCATAGCATCGAATTTGAGGCATACATATTTGGGTTTAATTTCCAATCGAAAGGCGTGCTGATCACAGACCGTACGTATCAGTAGTATACAATTCTAATTAAATTTTGAACTTGATAAAGTAGCAATTTTAATGGTTGCCTTCGTAAAAGTACATTTTTTCAAAAGCAATCATTTTCAGGTTTTGTTATCACAAATGCCAGGGGCTTGCCGAGAAATGCTCCGTTGTAAGTGGCATGTTCGATACAAAAATGTTTTTAATTATTTTAAATGTATTTTTGAATTACTACACAGAGTTGTTGGTGTGATGGGGATGTGGAGGTCCTATAAAAAATACAGAGTTGACGCAGTCTTCAAGCATCCGGAGTATTCAGAAGGCAGAAATGATATAGCTTTGCTTAGACTAAATCGGCCGGTGACCCACACAGGTAACCCAATTTGTCCACAAATCTGTGCTCCGAATTACTGAGATCCTCTTTCCCAGACGGAATGAAACCGATCTGTGTGCTTGTGAACGCACAGCACCAGAAGCTGGTCGAATCTAGCCCGTTCTTTACTGTTTTTGACTATGTGGAAATCGAAGTACCCAAGCAAATTTATGCAGTTATCGTTACACTCATTCAACCCAAATATTGTTCATACAGGATTCGTAGAATAATTTATCCGGATCAATTTTGTTTGAAATATCCACGCGGAATGAGTCTGAATTATGGCAAACCTGGCGACTTATTGGGAGGAAATATAATGCTGGCGGGAAAGAAAAGGTTCGTTTTGCTTGGAATTGTCAGTTATTCATTTAAAGATGTTCATGTTCTAACAAATGTTATGAGACATACCAAGTGGATCGCAAATATGGTTCAATCTAATTAATTAAAAAAAAAACAAATGGAAAATCTCATTTATTATGTTAAGAAATAAAGAAACATTACATTGACATAAAATTCCAACAAGGTAGCTCATAAAAACCGTGGTCTCTCCGTTTAATGTGCATTCAATAAACCTGGATTTAGACAGCCTAAGGAATTGTATGCAACACAATGGTAAAAAATCATATATTTTCTTCGAAAAATACAAATACATATATGCTTGACCAACTGTCTTAAAAATGCCTTGCCAAAATATGATCTCTCTAAAATTCTACTGATCGGGGCCGCAGATAGAAAATCATGGCCCGGGGGTGGTCCAAAAAAAAAAAAAAAACATCAATGTTCCCATACCAGTTACCTAATCAACACGTTAGCCATTTAACTTTTGTTCAAAGAAATCTTTCTACCATTACTACCCTTGTCAACTTATTGACAAGTTTACAACACTGCGTATGAGTGATAAAACGTTTTTTTTTTAAGCACGAAAAGGCGCACTAAAAACATGGTGAGGCGAAGAACTCAAAATGTTAATATAATGTGTATATGTATAAGTCAACGATAATGTTTCTTTAGTGGAATCGAAAGCTATAAAATATGATCCCGAGCTTATTCAGCGCTGATAATCTCACTTTATGATTCACTTCATTACTGAACCGCGTGATATGCAGACTCATTTAGCTCTGGCTGCTGGGCTCAGTTTGCTCTTAAGCTACCTAGGATCTGGCCAGTTTTTGGAGGAACCCTGTGGAATTGATTTAATTGAAAACAAAATAATCGGTGGATTTGATGCAGAAACAGCAGCTGCCACATGGATGGCAGCTGTAAGCAATGTCACCCATTTCCTGTGTGGCGGAACGCTGATTCATAAACGTTTGTATTTCAATATGTTCATCACAAGATTGATAGATAACATACAATAGGTGTTCTTAGGTTTCGTCTTAACTGCTGCTCATTGCATTAATCGTGGAGAAAAACTGTAAGTGATAATTAAACTCAAATGATTTCATTAAAAGTGTTGTGTTTATAATTTTATAAATACTACAGTGGGAATAAGACTAAGATGTTTTGATTAATTTAAGGATCGTGAAATTGGGAGCATACAACAGAAGTCAACCTACAGCTCAGTACAATGTGTTATCTGCAATACGGCACCCACTTTACAACAACTTCCGTCGCGTCCATGATGTGGGCCTTCTGAAACTAGCGAACATCGTCGTCTTTAATGGTAAGTGTTCGCTTATGTTATCGCTCAACAGAAAACTATATATTAAATACATTTCTCCGCAGCCTTTATTCACCCAATTTGCATTATTTTGAACCATAATATAAAGAGCCTAGTAGAGCTCACGCGGACGTTTAAAGCCTTTGGCTGGGGAGAAAAAGGTGATGGCAACCAAAGCGACATTCTTCAAGCCATCACTCTTAACCATTTGCAAAGAGCCGATTGCCACAGACGCTTGGGTATGAATCTCACTCAGCAACAGATATGTGCTGGTGTTCACAACGGAGACACCTGTCGCGGCGATTCCGGTGGTCCTTTGACCAACAATGTCTCTCTTAATAACGCCAGCGTTCACGAAGTGCAGTTTGGTATCATAAGCTATGGCACTCTAATGTGCAATGACACGGGGGTGTATACCGATGTGTCAAGCTATGTGGACTGGATAAAAAAATCAATTGTCAAGGACATGTGGCTGTACAGTGACTGCGGTGGTGAATCCATTGCATCCAACTTTCAGGCCAACATTATCGGACTTGATTTCAAGACCCAGGGCGTGCTGATCACAGACCGTAAGTATTTATGTAGTAAACTCTTGTAAACCAATTTTAGAATATTGATTGACTTGATTAAAGTTTCTATTTTTCTTACTGTAGCTCTAAGTTTTAAATTAAATATAAAAAGCAGTCTGCTTCTGCAAGCCGGAGTCTATATACCCTTGCAGTTTCTCAGATTAACATACAAATTATTATATATATATTTTTATTTAACCCTCTACCGCTTACGCAGCCATATATAACTTTATATTTGCAATATTAGTTATTTTCTTTGCACTAATTTATGTTAGAATTATTTAGTTTCTAGTATTTTCAGTTTCAATCATTTTAGTGCAAACGACTTAAGCTGATTTAAAGTGAATTTTGATGAATTTGAAACTAAAAATAATTTGTAATATTATTTTTATTCTAACAGAATATAAAGATTTCTTTATGCAAAAAACTGTTGAAGCCATATATTTTTCTTCTCCCTAAACTTTGCTCCTCCCAAAAAACTTTTTATACCCTTGCAGAGGGTATTATAATTTCAGTCAGAAGTTTGCAACGCAGTGAAGGAGACGTTTCCGACCCTATAAAGTATATATATTCTTGATCAGCATCACTAGTAGAGTCGATCTAGCCATGTCCGTCTGTCCGTCCGTCTGTCCGTCTGTCCGTCTGTCCGTCCGTTTATATGCAAACTAGTCTCTCAGTTTTAAAGCTATCTGCATGAAACTTTCCCAAAAGTTGTCTTTCTATTGCAGGTAGTATATAAGTCGGAACGAGCCGGATCGGACGACTATAGCATATAGCTCCCATAGGAACAATCGGAAAAATAAATGAAAAAAATTATAACTTTGCTGTTTTTCAATTTTTTGTTTAGTTCTTCGACATTTAGTAATGGTTAAATACTTCCGATTTACGGTTTAAATTTCATCAAAATCGGACGACTATAGCATATAGCTCCCATAGGAACAATCGGAAAAATAAATGAAAAAAATTATAACTTTGCTGTTTTTCAATTTTTTGTTTAGTTCTTCGACATTTAGTAATAGTTACATATTTCCGATTTACGGTTTAAATTTCATCAAAGTCGGACGACTATATCATATAGCTCCCATAGGAACAATCGGAAAAATAAATGAAAAAAAATTATAACTTTTCTGTTTTTTATTTTTTTGTTTAGTTCTTCGACATTTAGTAATGGTTAAATATTTCCGATTTACGGATTAAATTTCATCAAAGTCGGACGACTATATCATATAGCTCTCTTAGGAACAATCGGAAAAATAAATGAAAAAAATTATAACTTTTCTGTTTTTTAATTTTTTGTTTAGTTCTTCGACATATAGCAATGGTTAAATATTTCAGAATTATGGTTTAAATTTTATCAAAATCGGACGTCTATATCATATAGCTCCCTTAGAAATAATAAAAATATATAAAATAACTATCAAATAATTGAGCTGCAAATCATCATAGCTTCAATGTTTTTAAACATATACGAAAGTAAATCATAATTTTAATGTTTTCAAAAATGTTTAATTCTTGCAATAGCTGCAAGGGTATATGAACTTCGGCTTGCCGAAGTTTGCTTTCTTTCTTGTTTTTTATTATTTCTATGCTCATGCAGTAGAGGATTAAGTGTCTCATTCACTAATACACTATACAATACACTATATAAATTCTACTGATTTCCAGGTTTTGTTATCTCAAATGCCAGAGACTTGCGGGGAAGTATTGCTTCGCTGTAAGTAATTTTTGCATGTTTGATAAGAATTTTTATTTCATGCTAAAAATGTATTTTAAAATATTCCCATAGAAAAGTAATTGTGATAGGATTGGGGAGAGCCTATGGAGAATATAAAGTTGACTCAGTCTTCAAGCACCAGAAGTGTTCAGATAAGACATATGACATCGCATTACTTAGACTTAATGGCTCGGTGACGTACAGAGGTAACGTAATTATTCTACAAGTTTATGCCAGTGAACTCACAATTTTTTTTGCAGATGGATTTAAACCGATTTGTATGCTTTCAAATGTTCAAATCCAAGAAAGGGGCGAATTTTTGTCGCCCTTTACCGTATTTGACTATGTGCGAATTGAAGAACCCATGAAAATTGATGCTGTTAGCGTTGCTCCTATTGATTCCTTTAAATGCTCACAAATACTTCAGAAGTCAATTGAAACGGATGAAGTTTGTTTTAAACCTCCCCGCGGAATGAGTCAGATATTCGGAATTCCAGGCGACATTTTAGGAAAAAGTATGGTACATTTCAACATAGAACGGTTCGTTTTGTTTGGTTTTTTCAGTAATTCATACAATCACTTGCACGTCGTTACAAATGTAATGAGACATACAGAGTGGATCGCAAATACCGTTGAATTAAATCAATTATAGCAATCAACATAAATAGCTTTTCCATAGTTTTAAATGACGTTTTCAAATTAAATAAATTAAGATTTCAATAACGTTCCACCCAGCTCATGTTTCAAAGAAAAAGTCCTTGCCGGTTTTTTTTTTAATGTTCTTAACTTTATTTATATGTACTTAATGCGTATATTTAATTTGATTAAATACAGTGACTATGTTTCTTTGCACATATAAGATAAAACAATGCGAAAACATTCTGAATGCACGTATCTAATTGCAAAGTTTGCTTAATAATTTGTGTGATTTGTGTGGCTTTGTTTTGTTTCTCGTTGTAAGAGCTTAATGTCTATGCAAAATATATACAATTCACTAAGTTGTGGAATCATGCGTTGTGCGTTTTGTGGTAAAGCTTGCGCACCTGGAAACGCCGCTGCAGCGGAACTGCTTTATGGCAAAATCGAAACTAAGGAGAGGGGGAAACAAGAGTGCACCGAAAAATGTTTGATCGAGTTCGATTGGAGCTTTTTTAAATAAATTCGAACCTGGAATTATTTGTTCAATATAGGTAAAAAAATGTGGATTTTTAATTACTTATTATTGAACAACAATGTATTTTAAAAAAATGTTTAATTAAACTGAATTCCCAGTTCGAAAAGACAACTTTCACATTATCAAAAAGGACAATTCAAAAGTATAATATGTGATGTTACCGTAAAAATTTAGAAACCTTTTACAATGGTGTCTAAAGTATGCAATACAAATTTCTATCGAAGTGAATTCTTCAGACTTCCGGATTCAAAACATAGTGTTGCATACTTTTTGAGTTTTTATAAGAGGTTTTTAAACTCTATTGCCCTATTTTAAAAAGATACCAAATCAAATTTCTTTTTCTGTGACTCGAAACGGACGCTTAAACAGATGGACGGAGTACAGATGGTAGAACTTAAAACGAGCTTTAAATAAACAGATGTGTTTTTTGAGCTTTAGTGCTTCGGGTCCTTGTTGTAGTCCACGTAGACGCGCACTACCTCCCCGGAATACTTGCGCTGCGAGGGCATGAAGTAGAAGTCGGGCGTGTCGGATCCACCGTTCTGTCGTGGATCATCCCGCGACCGATCGTACCCAGAGTCGCGATCGCGGTCCTGGCGCGGGCGCCGCTCCTCCTCCCTCTCCCGCTCTCGCTCCCTATCCCGGCTGCCCTGGCGAGCGGCCCGCCTGTCGTGGGTGTAGTAGCCCGACGGCTGCATGCTGGCCGGGCTCTGTTGGTAGTGATGCGCCTGACGGGGCAGGGAGTATGCTCGCTCTGCGTACGAGCTGCGGGAGTAGGGTGCTCCTCCTGCTCCGCCACCAGGTGCTCCTCCTGCTCCGCCCACGCTACTCTCCTGGGTGGCTCGTCCATTGGTGCGACTGCCGTTTGCATGGGCGCCGTTCTTGCCCTGACCATTGGGACTCTCGTAGTACATCTGGGACTTGCTGGTGGGCGAATGGGACATCGGAAGCGTGGTCTGCTGGCTGCTCGTGGTCGACTGATGGCGGTGACGTCCCTTCTCCTTGGTCGACGTGCTGTTGGTAGCGTTCTTCTCCTCCGTCTCGCCATAGGGATCAAAGGCGTAGTTGGTGTTCGAGGCAAACTCCTTCCAGGGTGAGTTTTGGATCAGTTTCTCCTGCAAGCACAAAGACATTTGAGCATGATTAAGTTTTAAGTTATTTGTTTCAAGACGCTCGACCAGTCAGCATTTGTTGTGGGTATCTTTAGGTGTTGGGAACTAGAGAACTGTCGTGTGGACCATGTACTAAAGCAGACAAAATATTATTTTAGTCTTTATAGAAAATTTGATTTTTTGTGTGTTTAACTGTGACAAGCGCACTAATTTAAAAGTTTTAAACTTGTAGCATTAAAATAAAACCTTTAAAATAAAAAAAAATAAATAATTAAAAAAAAAAACTGTTCTGCTTTGTGCATTGTGCTTGCGTTTATGCCAAATCCTCAATTTTAACCAAATTACGATGCAGTGTGATTTACTCGGATCAGAATTAGAGTTAATAGTCAGTGAAGTTTTGTAAAGATGAAAGACAGCTGGAGATCTAAAATAGGATTGGACATTTTTTCTAAGCATATATCAAATGCTGACTGGCCAGGAGATCCTGCACACAAATTATGTGAAATGGGAAATGGATGTGATTAGAACAAACTGGAAACACAGAAATATGTTAAGACACATACAGAGAAAGTGGGGAAAATAGAGGAGATCAGAGATTACCGTCCAGAGTGGCAAGGTGATTTGATATTATGGGTTAGGTGACATGGTTAATACAAAAACAGATACCACAAGAAAATATAGAGTTTTGAATTACCCATTTGGTTATTGAATTTTGATAAACGCGGCACCTACTGCAGATACAGATACAGATACAGTAGAATAATCAAAGGGTTTCCGGTACTTAAACTAACTATAAGATGGGTTCGGATTAAAACGTAAATGCGCTTAAGGCAATTGTAGCCGATGCTCGGGTTACAGGTGGATCGGGCAGTGGGATTGTCTATAGTTTATCTGATCTGAATTTGTTTTGTAGAGTGAGTTTTATAGATCGCTAGAGGGCTGATAGTAGCGCTGGTGCTGTCGCTGTTGGTACATGCGCCACTCTTCGGGTATTACGTAAACAAGCTTTGAACGACACGGGTACAATGGGGAAAGATTAATAAGAGAGGAATGAAAGAAGCCGCGCCGACGCAGAGAAGTAAAACCACCAAAATATCTGTTCTATTTCATATTTTAAAGGAATGTGTAATATAAACCTGATTAATAAGTACTGTGTTTACTTGTACTTGTTTCAATAGTAATGCCAAATAGTTTGTTACATTTATGATAAAATGATCCGTCTTCTCTGTGTTGGCTAAGCTAATGCTGACCCAAACGATCGGGTTACTTTCTGTGCACTTACCTTAGTGTTCTTGCTCTTTCTTGACGTCTTCCAAATCGTGCAAAAGGCCTGAATTAAGGCGATAAGCACCAGGGCTGCAATAAGACCCAGTACGATGTACAATCGTGTCTCGGAGAGGTCGAAGAAGGAGAGCAGTGTCTCCTTAGCATTGGGCTCTGACGAGCTTTTGTCTACAACAAAATAATACAACATAATTGTTAGCCCATAGATACATGGTAGTGTTCATTAAGGCTCTTACATTCCAATGCCTCAAAGTCCAAGTACTGGGGATCCACCGTCAGTGAACCCACTCGACCGGTGGCAATTTGGTCCTTCAGGGCCGAACGAATCGCTGCGGCGTTCTTTTGAGCTGCTGCCTCACCAGATTTATCCACCGTGTTGGTCTCTAAATCGTGCATCTTTTCCACGTCCGCCTTGTCAAACATGGCCTGAACCTTGGCTACCATAGTGCTGCCCTCTCTGTAAACAATTTATATTTATTAATTTAATGCAATATTTAACACAAATTTAGAAATAAATATTTAACGACCAAATGTAGTTTAGTGTTGTTCGGAAATAATTTTAGATATATTCTATTCTACTTACTTTTCGAAACCCAGAATCTCAGTTTTATAGTAACCAGTCAAAGGACTTAGGATGCCATTGAACGAATCCGATATGGTGGCCGCCAGGTTGTTGAACTCTACAGTTCCCGGCTTCGGAGCTTCAAAGGATTCGGCTAGGTTCATCAGTTTTACGGCCACGGCGTAGACCAGTCGGTTGGGAGCCGGTGTGCTGGTGCCCACAAAAACGGATTCTAGTTCTGTGAAGTTTTACAAACACAATAAGTTAAGAACTCTTTATATTTGTAAGGATCTCCTACCCTTGCCACAGGACTTGATGCAGACACGTTGCGCAGAGACTGGAGGAACTTGCTCGTGCTTGCGTATCTTCTTGTTGACCACATTGAAGGCACCGCCCAGGACCGGGAAGAACAGATACAGGCAGTGGTCGTCCGTGAAGGACAAATCCTGTTCGTCATTGCTAACCCGCTTGCGATTGAACTCCAGAATGGTCACGCCCTTCTCGATGCGTCCGGAGGCGTTGTAGATGTCCTGACGATCGTCCAGCTTCGGAGGAGCGTAGCCCAGCACCCAGGTGTCCATGAGGAATGGCCTTCCACTGCGTCCGTCCACCCAGCCAATGATCGCGTCCGTCTGCGACATTCTCTGGTCCTCGCTGAAGCCAATTCCCGTCCAGGTTTGCGTGTTCGACGTTTCAATGTGCCAACGCATCTCGTCGCCCTTTCCGACCGTCTCCCAGCTGGCGTAAGTACTCGCAGGTGTGCTCCTGGGGAGAGCAGCTGGACGGATACTTCCAGTGGCCGAAGCAATCGTTGTCCAGAACATTGGTGCCCAGGTCGTTACGGTCTGTGCTCGCGGCTGGCTTGTCCTTTTCTGTTTAAAGAAAAAATAGTTATAATGAAGTTGAGCATGAATAAGAGGCTTTTTAGCTTTTTACTAAAATAAAGATTAGAAATTGGTTTGTAGTGATATCAAAACCAAATAATTAATGCTTTACGTTCTAGAATCTAGATTACTTACCAAAGAAGTTGATCTGGGTTACACCTCGTTGCATTTGGTGTCCATGGTATTTTAGTTCATCTGGCTGATAGAAGTCCTTTAAGGTTGAGGGTTGTGTCTCCAGACCGGAGGCTGGCACGTGAACATAACCCTTCGGTTCCTGGCCCCTGGCCCAAATCACATGGGTCAGGGCATCGTCGAGGGTGTGATCAGTGGGCTCGTCGGCCACCAGTTTCTTTCGGAAGATGATCGTGGTCACGCCGTTCTCCTCAAAGCCCGTACCCAAAGCCAGGTTTGACTTGCCGCCCCAGAAATCATCGGTGCGCGGTGTTGATCGGTCACGGGAGTAATAGTCACCTACCCTGCTGGCCATTCCTCGAGCTGATCCGATCACGATGTCCGTGCAGTCCATTGGGTTAAAATCATGTCGTGGTGTGTACGGATTCAGTCGGTATTTTGGTGACTCTATGGAAAAAAAGCATACAGAATGAGTATTTGGTTTGAACAATCTTTTGTCGAGGTATTATTGAAAAAGTGATCCTTACCTGCTTCACGGCGTTGACGATCTGCTTTGGTGCTGACGCGATAGGAAACACTGGTGGAAACGGAGGAGACACCTTGCTTTTGGGCGAAATCTCCGGCAACTCTCTTCGATTTTGTGTTTTGCGCTTCCGGTTCGCTCTTTGGCTCCGGTTCACTCTTGGGTTCCGGTTCGCTCTTGGGTTCTGCTTCAGTAGTTGGCTCCGGTTCACTTGTGGGCTCAGGTTCGCTGACTGGTTCAGGTTTGCTGGTGGGTTCCGGTTCGCTAGTGGGCTCAGGCTCGCTCTTAGGTTCTGGCTCACTCTTTCGGTTCCGGCTCGCTCTTTGGTTCCGGTTCGCTCTTGGGCTCCGGCTCGCTCTTGGGCTCTGGCTCGCTCTTGGGTTCCGGTTCGCTCTTAGGTTCCGGTTCGCTCTTGGGCTCTGGTTCACTCTTCGGTTCCGGCTCGCTCTTCGGTTCGGGTTCACTCATTGGTTCCGGTTCGCTTTTTGGTTCCGGTTCACTTTTGGGTTCAGGCTCGCTCTTTGTTTCCGGTGCGGCTCGCAGTTCGGCTAACTGCTTAGGCTCTGGTTCGCTCTTAGGTTCCGGTTCGCTCTTGGGCTCAGGTTCGCTTTTGGGCTCCGGTTCGCTCTTGGGCTCAGGCTCACTCTTAGGTTCCGGTTCACTCTTAGGTTCAGGTTCGCTCTTGGGTTCCGGCTCACTCTTGGGTTCCGGTTCGCTCTTGGGTTCCGGTTCGCTCTTGGGTTCCGGTTCACTCTTGGGTTCCGGTTCACTCTTGGGCTCTGGTTCGCTTTTGGGTTCCGGTTCGCTCTTCGGTTCCGGTTCACTCTTGGGTTCCGGCTCGCTTTTGGGCACCGGATCTGGGCCCTCTACCGTTGTGGTCAATCCCCAATGTCACGCACTAGCGGGAAGTTCCTACACTCCGGGGTCATTCCACGCGGCCTCCAACCCAATCCCACCCATGAAGTGCTGTTGACCTTGAGCACCATTTCGATCTCCTTCTGCTCCTCGAGCAGCCTCCAGTAAATGTGGTAGTCGGGCGAGAGCTCCTTTTTGGCATAAGCGGAGAGGTCAAGGCTGGTGGTCTTGTAGGGCGATCGCTTATTGCATCCGATTCCGAACCAGCCAAAGTTGCAGTAGCACTGCTTCTTGGGCAGCGAGCTTCCCCCGTGCTCCACGCACTTGCCCTGGACACCACAATCGGAGTCGGCGGAGCACTCATCCTTGTACTGGCACTGCGGGCCGTAGAAGTTCTTGTCGCACTTGCATCGCGAGGGGAAGTACTTGCCAGTTGCCGGAACAGGTCTCCTTGAAGTCCTTGCGCAACTTGATATCCACATCGGCGCAGGACCAAAAGCGATAGCTGGTGGACCACTCATCAGCCTGACGGAGCAGCCTAAGTGTGCAGTTAAAGCATTCAAAGTCCTTAGGTATGTTCACCTGGTAGGATTGAGCGCTGTAAAAAAGTAAGATGTTTTAAGTCAGGTGGAAAAGTTATAATGAACCCTATGTTTTGTTTCAATTTGACACTAAGATACTTTTTTTTAACTATATTATTTGGTTGCATCTAGACAATTATTTTATATCCGCAATCATTGCTTTTGTTTTTTTTTAATTATATATTTTGAAATAAGGAAACAATAATATTTCTTATTTATGGGTTGGTAACCTTTCCCGACTTATTAATATTGACGAATGGAGTATTCAAATATTATGTTTAATGATTACGGTTCCTCCTCTATTTAAAACGTTCGTTTTGTTTTTGATTTAACTAAGTTAGTCCAAATAGCTTAACCCTAATTTCTGGGATAAGAATCAAATTGGATATTTAAACTCACGTGACGTCCGTGCTCACGAATTCCGAGTTATTCACATGTGGCGTTAGGTCCAAGACAGGTCGATCGAGGGCATCCAGTAGCTGCAACCGAAAGCCGCCCTGAAAAAGATGCGATTATGATTATGGTTGCGCCCAAACAATGACTGAGAACTTGTGAAGCGATGTCGTGCAGCCACAAACATGGCAATCTCGGCTCTCAGGGCTTGACTTTGACTGCGTGCATGTGAGGCAATCGTTCGAGAATGGATTCTCGGCTAATTAGAGCCTCGGCGATATGAACCCCAAAGGGGCGTGCCTGCTCCCATTCCACCGGGTCCACCTACCTTGTGCGCATAGGCCAGATGCCAGGTGACGTTGAACTGCGTTCCGGAGAGCAGCGAGGTGCGGATGGAGCCTGGAAGAAGGAGGAAATCAGAGCGTGATCAGTGGGCCGGTGATTACGGGTGACAGTCGCCATCGTGGGCCACCTATTTGGCCAGCTCCAGTCGCATAATTAAATCCACTCCCCCTGGATTTGGACTGGTTCTGCATTGGATGGCAACGAGTGCACCAGCATCATGGATTCCCAAACTCCCCGCCAAATTGTGCATGACAGCTAAGGAGACACCATATACTACATATACATGTACACATACACTTTCGTATGTTCGTGCAAAGACCCAGCCCCAAAACATCTTTGTGAACCTGCCCAGACAAAATGCATACTCGTCTGTTGCATAACACCCATGCGGTAATCTTCGCTGAACGCCGCTGACCAGCTGTGAAAAATTACAACCTGAATGGGGCTTTGACTGGAGGGACAGGGATGCTGATGCAGCTGCACAAGCGAAAATTCCTAGGCAAGCTATCACAGAAATCACTTAAGGCGACTTGGAAACCAATAAATCTGTAGCTTATCAGGAAATACAATTTATAAATTAGAGAACACTATTAAGGTACAATCTGGAACGTAATTAAATTAAAATTAAAATTCTACAAATTGTGTATAAAAGAATCGAAGTCTTATCCCTAGAACATAATCCTAAAAAGTGTGAAAGTAAGTCGCTAAAATCTTTGTGGAACTCTTTAACAAATAGTGTAAAGTTTTGCAACTTAAAAATAAGACAAATCTGTTATTTTTCAACAAATCTTATAATGGTCAATGAATGCTATCATCTTTTTTCTCTGTGTCTTGGATGGACAAGAGGAGCTATCAATGCCCAGCTCGCACATCGTTGGCAGCCAATACTCGGCGAACGAGTCGCTAATTGAGGCCATTAAACGTTTATAGTTATAGCGATGCTCGATCTGCGAAAGCGAAAGGAGGAGTGTCACTTTCCCGATGTCCCCGCGCTTGGCTCGGCCAATAAGGAAGCTGAAAATTATGATTACTGCTGGCACGAGATCGCGCAGCCAAGTTAGCCAAAGTCATAGTCATAGAAGCTGGGAACATAAAAAGCGCTGACCACTTGAGTCATTCGATGGCTGTTCAATGGTCGTGCAGCTGCCAGTTGGTCATCCCAATATGGTCATAAGCTGACAGTCGAAGCGATGGACATGACGCCAAGTTGTTTGGTATGCCCCAAGAGGGGGTATATCCATTGGATGCAACTTTAGAAACCGCATTTTAAGAGTCCATTTTTTAAGGGTATTCCGTAGTCAGCTAGTACCATTTGTGGGTCACTGGATGCTCGTTCTTGGCGGAAAACTCTTGGTTTCTATTGCGCAACCATCAGAGAAAAATCAGAGCTCCACTCAACTGGAAATGAACTGGGCTTCCCCTGGTTGACTTTCTGGGCCACTGGGAAATGTAAATCAGTTCGAATCGAATCGAATGCGGATCATTGCGTTCTTAACATTTGATTGCACCTGACGACCGCACAGACCTCACACAGATTCCCATGAGTCAACCAGATTTCGCTTTGTTTTGACTCGAAACGGAAAGCCGCCAAACCAGATCGAGAAATGGGTTAAGCGACTATCGGTGGATAAATCAAGTGTTCCCATTAATAAATCGAAACAACAGACAAATTATGCCCGAAAAGGGGCGGCCACCATAGCTGTTCGACCTGTATCCGAATCTGAATCGCATCTGAATCCATGCACCAAATTAGCAGGTGTTTTTCAGGTCTTTTTTCCACTTTTTTTTTTTTTTTGTATGTTTCCCATGGTCCGAGGCCGATCGGTCGAAGCCAGGCCCAAGTCCAATTGGAGTTGTCTGGTTAATATTTTGTACGCTTTTTCGTGTTTCGCCTCTACTCCGTCATATTTCCCATGATCAGGCCCGCGAAAGTTGTTCACCTTTGCGTTTTGTTTTTGGAGGCTGCTGAAATATTCGTATCTGTGTGCTGCTGGTTGAGCTTGAACTCGCCGGCGTCGTCTGGCCATTTCGAAAGTCCGTCCCGCTAGCCCGCTTGCTCGCTGGATTCAAATCGGTCGGGGCCGCCTTGACTGGCCGCCTCATCTGTGGCGGAGATGCGCGTGAAATCGGTTTATAATTGATTGGAAACTCGGCTAATTTGATCCGAATTATAAGCCGAATTCCATCGATCGGCGGAGGGAGGCGTTTTTGGGGCTGAGTGTGTTGATTGAATTATGGTGGTCTAACGCTGAAGGCATATCGATATTAAATTTCCCAGAGTCTATCAAACCTTGGGTTTTTTGTAACTTAATATATGAAAAAATAACGGATAATGTTTTTTTAACAATAATAGTTTTTTTGTTTTTTCATGTATTTGTCAAATAATAACTGCTATGGAAAGAATTTTGTTTAACAGAAAGAAACCATAAAAGTTCCACTTTTAAAATAAAATATACAAATCATTGTTATATTGTTTAACATAATACCTAAGGCAAATTTTATTTGTAAGGGGCATGATATCATTTATATAACTAAAAGACTCCGACAACTATTATATTTAATTAATAAAAAAAAATAACCCTAACTATTTTTACGTATACTATAAAAGTTAGTATTTAAACCTTGATGGCTTGAACCGCACCGTTGATTTCTACTAATTATTACAGTTATTTAATCAATTATTTGTATTATTTATATTCAATTAACTTTAAATAATAAGATTTCTTTAAAAATAACTCATGTAATGACGGCAAATAAATAATAAAACAGTAAATCATTAATGGTATTTTAAACCGATATATAGTATAAATATGAAATGTAAGTTTGCCCTAGGGTTCCCCTTTTATGGATGTGCATTAAGCTTCACTTATTGGAAAAGCAGACACTTGCATAAAGTTAAGTCCTATCCTCTGTGTAAAACAAAGCCATTAAAATGAACTGAGGAACAGCAGTTCTTTGGAAGAGGTAACTCATCACTCTGTACATGGGTAGAAGACCCTGGTGGGCATTTTAATAATGGGTGGCATTACATCATCTTCCATCCCCACTCCGCTAGGCCACAAAAAACCATCCCCATGCCCCGGCAAGACAATTTGCTGTTGTAAATAGAAGAATGTTCGCTTGCATGCATTCTAATTGCATGGGCCAACTACAACAGCACGTTATAAAAAAAAAAAAAAAAAACAGCAGCCAAATATGGTCGACGCCTCTCACGTAGCCGTAAACAAAGACTTCCGCCATACCGACCACTGCCAGTACAGGGTGCACTGCGAAAGGTTGACAAATACACTTCCAGGCAGCGTTTTCCTCGGCTAACGAAGCGTTGCGCATGCGCCGTGGAGGGCAATAAATTTCAGCATTTCTTGCCGCCAACACAGAGAAAGGGGATCAGGGGGAGGGGTGGAGCGGCATAAGTAACGTGCCATAAAATTAATTTCGCTTTGGCAACCCTACACTGACTGCAAGTTGCCACCGTTCGACGCCGAGGAAGCCACAGCAGCAAATTAACCTGACCAAGTGGCCAACGTTTGGCCAGCTTTTGCAGTTCTCGATATTTGCCGTGCTTTGATGCAGTTTGCACTGAAAAAAACCTCTTGCAAAGAAAGTTTAGGACAGTTTATCAAAAAAAAAAAAGTTGTCTTACGCATTTTCTAAATTTTAAAATTATGGCATAAGGCTAAGATATTTCTAAATACAAGTTCTATTTTTTTGGCTCCCAACAATTAAGTTATTATAACTTTGTTTACTTTAAAGATACAAATATATTTTAAATATGTTTGTGTAATATTGTTTTACTCATCTACTGATATAGCTTTTGGTTGGTTTTATTTATCCATTTATTCATTCTGCATTATAGTTCCTTAGTTGTTAAATACAAAAAATTCATTTTCACAAATTATTTAGAAATCAAGAACAAGCTGAGGAAAAGGGATAAGCTGACAATAACCCAAGTCTGTGTCCTGATATTATAAACGATTTTCTCCCGGTGCCCTATTTGCATTCCCTGTGGTGTTTGCTGCTGCTGTGGTCAAAGGAGTTTCGCTATAGTTAATTGCTCGTGACGTTGTCTTGGCCAGCCCCTTAGGGGGCCTCCGACGGATCCAAGCCAAGTCAGGCCAGGCCAAGCCAAACCAATCCAATCCAATCCAATCCGATCCGATCCACTGCTCCACACTTCACTCCTCAGTCCTCACCACCTGCCGGCTGGTATTTATGGCTCCGATTGGACTGGGATGCAGATACATTTAAATAGATAGATGTGTGTGCTTGTTCTGTGCTGTGCATGTGGTGCTGTGGCTACTTATGCATTCCCCAACTATATTACGTATACGTAGCGAGGTCCGTGGCGACGGCTTAAATGTCACTTATGCCCGTCGCTCTCATTGATATTCTGAATGGCCCACAATGCGACATTTCGCTACAGGATTTAGCAAAAGCCAACGAAGGGGATCTCGGTCTGAAATATGAGTTTAAGGCATTGGCCAAACGACTGCAGTTTCTAGTGATAAATGGCTTTGGGTTTTTGTCGCCGCCACTGCGATGATAAATCTGTGGCAGCGCTTATTGAATATTGCCCAAGTCGGTGGCTGTATTATGGATCCCAGAGCTGCAATCGTGGCCGACTAATTGACATTTGTATTGAGCTGATTGCTCATCTAATTATCGAAACCGCTGTTTTGTCAACCCCATTGGATTGCCCAACCGATGTTCGTCGAGCTGTTGGCATCTTCCGACATGTGACACAAGAGGCGACCACAACTTGACCTCCATTCCAGCGTGCTCAGCACGCCAGCAGACAATTACCAGACATGTCGACTCTTG
Source organism: Drosophila gunungcola (assembly GCF_025200985.1). Lineage (NCBI taxonomy): Eukaryota > Metazoa > Arthropoda > Insecta > Diptera > Drosophilidae > Drosophila > Drosophila gunungcola. The sequence continues at coordinate 1,990,720 of NW_026453169.1, read as the reverse complement.
CGGCCATAAAAAACAACATAAAAACAAAGCCAAATCAAAACAAATCGTGTAGCAGCAGACACACAGAGACAAAGGCTGTGGAAAAGAGTGCCAAACACGAACAAATTGAAATGGATTAGACGAGGCTGGAGATGTGCTGAGAGGGGTGGCCGCAATGCAAACAAGATGCAAGATGCTGCGCAGAGGTCAGCAGTCAGTCAGTCAGTCAGTCAGTCACTCCAGTCCCCATTTCCAAAGCCTTTGCCTGCGTTTATTTTTGGCCCAGTGAGCCAGTTGCAAGTGGCAGACGCAAGAAAGGGCAGCACCATCGCAGCAGCAACGACTGCAGCCTCATTTAGCTGTCACGGTTAGGTACAGATACAACGGCCCATCTGCAGATTAGATCATGGGCGTAGATAGACTACATTTTGGAAACGTAATAGTACAAATTTTATAGGCAAATTTTACTATTGTTGGATGCCACTCAAATATTGAAGGTTTAATTATAAGAAACTTATGTTTAAGAAATTGTTTTGGCAGATGTGTCAGTTATAATGGTCAGACAAAATTCTAGAACTAAATCCAATTTGTTCCACTGATATTTAAGCGTATTTTATTAAAATTGAATGATAATAATATCTTTGATAACCAATTTAAAAGTAAGATTATGCAGGGAAAGCGTTTAAACACCATTTCAATTAAAAGGATTTTAAAATGTTCCTGTATGAAATAGAGTTTATTGAAAAGTCATTATGATCAAAAATAATTAAAATCAACCTTTTAAATTTTTAACCTCAAATACATATCTCCAATTTTATATCCGCAACTCATAGATTGACTAGCGATGCCTAATTTTGGCAAATTCTGAGGCGATTCTGAGGCAAATTTTTTGCTTTCCAAAAGTTTGTAATAATCATAAATATATATTTTAAATATTTAGTTTGTAAGTCGTTGAGAAGTTATGGTGATTTTTGCTAGATTTTGAATAGCTTTTCTAAAACTATGCCAATATATTTCCAAAGATCACATTTCATAGCATTTTAGCACCTACACTGATTTTATACATCCAATATTTTCTTTTATCCAAAACAAAATATTACTAATTATTCGCTACCACAAATTGATTCTGTCTACGTCCATGGATAGAGTGGTTAACACTTTCGTCATGCCGTAATCGCGGTTTGTGGCCGGAATATTTGTCCCCACCGCTAGCCAATCAACGCGCTCTGCCCCCGGCGACTTCTGTGTGCCGTAATGCACAAGTGAAAGTTTTTCACTTGCAGCATGTTGCATTCCACTTTGCCTCTCGTCGGCGCATACATCATCATCAAGGCAGGCAGTGAGCTGGAGCAGCAGCAGCAGCAGCAGCAGTAGCCCCAAACCGCAGTTGCAGTTGCAGTTGCCATGGCTCAGACCAGCTTTTGGCCAACTCGAGACGCGTTTGGCAAGCTGCAGCGAGCGGCAAACAGCAAACGGAAAAATGAAAACTGAAAACAGCAGCCGCAGGCGAAGGCAAAAGTTGTTATGCCCCAAAATGGGTGAAACGTGCCACCGTTGCCCACGTTGCGTATACGCAATGTTCGCGCGCGCGTATATAATTAAGAAACCAGGCAAAACAAAGCGAAATGAAATGAAACGGCAAACGAAAATGAAAATGAAATTGGAAATAAAAATATGGGCAAAAGTGCTGCGCACAAAAATGTCGCTCAACGGGTTGTACACTCTGTACAGTGTATATATGCACACTTTGCACATTATTCGAGTGTGTGCGATACTTTATGGACATATCCATGGAAATTGATTTGGCATTTTGATGCGGCACACGTGTGGCTGTTGCCAGTTGGCAGTTGCCAATTACCAACCATCTCAAGGCAATTGTCGGCTGCGAGTGTCTATAATTGATATGCAAACAGTATCGATGGGACTATCCCACAGAAAACAGCACTTAGCCAGCCCGTCGTCTTGAATCAACGCAATCAAATGTCAAAACTCAAGAGCCGGCGCAAAGGTGTTATTTTTATTTATTTTCGAAAGTGCATTTTTCCAGGGCGCTCGCACACAAGAGATCCACCGAATATCATAATCGTAATGCTCATAATTTGTGTGACCCAATTTTTTGGGCTGTGGATCCCCATCCCCACACACACACACCTGCGAGCGAACAAGTGAATGGCGGTCGAGTTGCTTCTCTCGCTCGCGATATGCAAATTAATTGGTAACACTTTGCTGCCGCGGCTACAATAACAACGCGGCAAGTAGCATTGAGCAAGATGCCGCACATAACAATAACAACGAAGCATAAGCATATGCATATTATGCAAGCCACTGCAAAAGCAAAAGTTTTTCAGCTGCAAACTGCACGTCTCTGAATTATGAATACATTTAACCGACATGCAGTGCGTTTCACAGGTGTAAGTCATTAGCAGACCCACTTGAATGACATAAATCGATTTTATTTACATAAATTCAAGGTTTCGAAGTGTGTATAACTTGGCTTCTATGAATTAAAGCCTTCCAATTGCAATTGGTTGCCAAACTTTTATATTGAGTTAAGCTTTCATAACGCTAGCATATTCATTTTGGGGCAAATTGCAGACAAAATTGTGGTTCGACTTATAAAAAATCTAATATTACCCAATTGAACAAAGTTTTATTGATTGGTATTGTGTATGGCCAATTAGGTAACAGAAAATAGTTTTAAAACTTTTTATAAGCTACAGGAAATGGTAATCGGTCAAACTGAAGGTAAACACTTTAAGAATCTATTTTGGTTAAATTTAACAGAACGCCAATAAACGCACAGATCCATTTGCCAAAACCATTTAAGCTTAAGTGTTATTTCCAGTTGAAGGTAAGCAATATATTTGGAACAAACCCTCCATTGTTGGTTGAAGTTTGTATTGCAATCAGACTTTTAAAAAATATCATTAAATTAAATGTTTCAAGTATGATGTTGCACATAATTTCCTATCATCATTTAGCTCTCATCAAAGCTTTTGAAACGCACTGTATTAATAGATGTATGTGTAAATTGAACGTGCTTGACCAATTACAGTCGACAAACAAAGCGCACATAACCAGCCATAATAAGCCATAATATTATAATCAAAGCGTGCCTGGCAGACGAACTGAGTAAACTAACCAAAGTTGGCCAACGATCGGCAATTGGGAAATGCATTTTCAATGGAACTGGGCCAACTATTGCTCCTGTTCCAGCAGCTGTATTTCCCACGAACGAAACCAAGCCGGGGAAATGCTTTTGAACAGGGAAAAAATACCTTTACACAAAAGATTTATCTCATCTTTTGATGTGAAATGTTATTAGGAAATCAAAATTATTTTTAAGACCAGCGATAATTATTGGAGATACGAATTAATAAATGAACCAAATATTTGTATCATACAATAATACACATCTAAAGCTATTTTTAAAAATGATTAGAAATGTGTCATGATTGATATCATTTTATTTGAAAAAGATAAATCAATTTACTTTGTGCAAAATGTTCCTACGAATAAAATCGTAACAAATTAATACAGATTTGCTTAAACTTTTTCAGTGTACTTGTTTTACCATTTAAGGTTATCCAAAATCCAGGTCACTTTCCCAACAAACAAAGCTCCCCGCAGAACACTTACCTTTGGGCATGCCACAAGGCGCCTTCGTCCGCGCATTGTCCAGAAAGTCCAGATCGAATTTGCGGGCAGGTGGATAGGTGAGGGCCACATGGGCCTCCGATCCGAAGTTTCCGAGGTAGCAGCACCAGGCGGCGAGCACCAGGAGGGCGAATCGGAATCGAAATCCGAATGGCGAATGTCTTGTATTATTTATAGACATTTTGTATTTTATAATTTATTTCTTTACAATTTGCGTCGATTGTCGGGGAGTTTCCTTTCGCATTAGCACCGCGTGGCGTGTCTATTCAAGCGCTTCTCTTTCTCTTCTTTTGTGCAATTGATTTTTACGGGGATTTTGGCGGTGTTTTTATAAATTATATAATTAATTTTGCCACAAATTGGACGCACATCTCAGCTGCCAACGGTTGACTCTGAAAGAAGGCAATTTATAGAAATATAGAAATATTTATTAGCCGAGAATTGCATCACTTTTTTGGGGCTAGAGTATCTGCCAGATGGATCTGTGAAAATGATTTATTGCATTGGCCAAACAATGACAAGGAAATTTCCCACAAGTCCATTAAAGTTTCTTTTTCAGAAAGTGTCGAAAGATACGTTTCTCTTTTATTTTTGTTGCGGATTTTCAGTGTGACAGGCAGATACATCCAAGTGATCCTCCTAAAGCGCGGTTCAATGCTCGATCGGAATTACTATACACTGGCACATAAATTTGCCATGTCCAACGCCTTCGCTGCTGAGTGAAATCGAAGGTCTTGCCGCGTTCAACAAACTAATCAAAGCCAATGACAGCTGCCCCCCAAAGAGCCAAACTCCAAACTCTGAGATACTTAGATACTTGGGCAATTAGACGAGTGTCTAGCCCCGAAGTCCGGCAAAAAGCTTGTCTAATGAAACGACATAAATCAGGGGCCCAAGCTACCTGCTCTGGGTTTTTTGGTTTCTTGGTGTCTTAGTTTTTTTCTGGTCTGGCCTCCGGACTAAACGACAACAAATGGCGTTGAAATGGGCGTAAAAATGTGGCACGGCCGGGCCAATTGTTTGGATATGGAAAATGGTGCCACAGTTTTGACAAGCAAATTGCATGCTGCATGAAATCTCTGTTTTCTTGCCCCAAGATAAATCAACGACAATTGGTGTTAGTTGGTCTCGGGGCCTGGCTGATTGGCGAAAATCTCTGCGACTAACGCGAATGAGAACGGGCAGCCACTTGACCACTGGACCACCACTCTACTCCACTCCACTCCACTCCGCCGTGCTCCACTTTTGCTAGTGACATCCCAGGTAAGCAGCGGTAATCAACCAGTCATTGTCCAATGCCAGACCCCCAGAAATATCTATATAAGATATATAAACATTTTTATAAGCCATAACGGTAGCCGCAGCCAACTTCCGAGGCGGCAGCTGCCGCGTTTGGGTGACCGCCTCGTTTGGTTTTGATTACTACGGCTCCGGTGTTGGCCAGCAACAGCAACAGAAACATCAACTGTCTGGCATTGAGAGCAGCAGCAACAATGGTAACAACATCAGCAACATCGACTGTGACGACCACATGGCTTGACATTGAAGTCGCCAAAGCAAAACAAAATCGAAAAGCATGTAAAAAATGTTAATTAAGACGGGGCACACAAACAAATGGAGTCGCATTAAACTAGTATCTGGAGCAGTCTTCGCAACTGGGTTAGAACTTAAGCTTGAAATTTGAATTGGAAATTGGATTTTATTTTCTTTTTTATGATTACTAAGAAAAATATTTAAAAAAAAGTAATTTAAAAAGTTTTTTATGATTAAACAAGCACAATACAATTTTTCGAAGATCAACTTTATTACTTTTTTATTAAAGAATCTTGTACTGTAAAAGCATTCTTAAGTAAGATCAGAACTTTTTTAAAATGTTAAACCATTTTGAGTTTTATTTTCGGTTTAAGTGAAAGATTTTTCTAAATATAGGATTGTTAGACAATTTAATTTAGAAATATTTTAAACTAAAACAGCATTAAAAATTAAAATATTAGTTTATATATGTCTAGAATGTCGCAAATATTGGTTGTCTTCAAAAAGGCTGCAAAAACTGAAATCATAATTACCAAACTTGTTTTCGACCCCCAAGATTTTGCAATGAAAGGTAGAGTTCAAATCTAATTAGTACCCACTGTCTTTAAGAAATCTGCCCTTAATACGTTAAAGTTTGATCTATTTATATAATGTTGAAAGTGATCTGCCTTTTTCGTGCAATCCAATATGCCCACATTTGGGGCAAAACGCGACCAAAATAAAACTAATGGCGCCCAGCTGGAGACGCAGTTGCCAAGAAAAGTGGGAAACTCCGGGCTGCGAGCCATTCTTTGAAATAAGTCTGCGTGATGCCGAGTCAACTGGCTGGTCGGGCTGTCATGAGTTGGCCAAATCCGAGGTTCATTACCCAACAACTGACTAGGGGAAAACGATTCGAGTCTGGAGTGGAAGTTAAAGCTGACTTAAGGGGCTCAGGTGAGCAATTACATTAATTGAATTGCCTCTTGAGCGCTTTGCATTTCCACTAATTAGAACTGAGATGTAATTAACGGACCGCTTGGCCACAGAGCATATGCCAGAGCGAAACGTATTCGAATGCAATTCACACGCCATTAAATTAAAGTCTTCAACTCGATTCGATTCGAAACACGTTGGATTAAAAAGAACACTTGACTCGGCTTCTACGACATATCGATTATGGCCAGCCAGAGCTGCGGACATAAACATTTGGCCACGCTACTCATGTTCGATTCACGGCGACAGCGAGTGGAAAAAATGCAGTCCAACTGGTTACGAAATATTCGAAAAGCTCATTCATGTTGAGCTTCAGATACGATTTTCAAAATACGCCAGCCGCGGTACATGTATCTGCATCTGTATCTGTATTTGTATCTGATTTTGTATCTGTGACTGAGTCGGCCTCAGCATCGTTGTGTGAGTGCATAAGCACCGGAAACCGGTTACTGGCCCCAAAACAAAATATAGTCAACTATTAATGGATCGACTATAAATCGATGCTATCTCGGACCCGGCCAAAGTCGGACTCTGGGACGGCAAGTGTATCGCCTATGGCCGCTCCCAAAAGCCCCGAAATTAGAGCCCGATCTGCGGCACACTCTTGACCAAAATACTTCACTGGAATTATGCGCGCGCGCTCCATTTTCAGCCAGCCAAATTAGAGAATAACATGGCAGGCAGCCAGCAACACGGCTAGATAAGTACAAAATTGTTAAGTAAAATGCCTGAAATTGATTTTAAATCGACCGAGTTGGCCATTGGCCATTGTGTAACCACTTAGCGGCTAAGGAAGAGGTTAACAAGGAAGACAACATGGCAGAGATTTGTTAAAATAAACAAGTAAAAACAATGGTTATGGAATTGTTTTGAAACGCTTATGAGAGCTTACAATAATTCTTGTTAATTTCAATTATCAGTTTTTTATTTATTGCATTCAAAAAGAAAATAAATTGTAATCGAGTTTTTTTATAATTACACTGAAGTGCAGGATTTTTGGTGCAGGCCTTTGTCTGCAAATTAGGTTAATATAGACTACTCCCACAACAACTGCTAACTTATTTTTCAAAACATCACAACATATAATCGCTTAAGTAAATAACTACTCCATTCTTTAGATTTGCATTAAATTTTGTTTTAGTAGTCGTGCTTACGTGTATCTCCAAGACATTAATGTAATGAACAGCCGTTCAAAAGGAAAAACAAAAATGCATATGTACTTAAAGCCCCCAATTTGTGTCACATTTTGTATTCTATATAACTTATTTGAGATTGTTCCTTTTGTATGTGATGGCATAAGATAGCGTCTTATGTTTACTACAAATCTAAGGCAACAATTGGCCACGAATAGCTAAATTTCCAACTAGCCAAATTGAAAAAAAAAATTGAAAATTTTCCAGAAATTGATTAGCAAGCTGGCGTAGCACCCTGACTTTCTAATCGGGCCTTTTTGACGAACTGTTCGACTTGTCGCACCACCCGGCGTATGGGTGATGTGTGGATTTTGGCCAGAGGCTGTTAACGGTCCATGTGACTGGCTACTCGATTTGAGCCAAACAAATCTGCGGCTGCTGTGTGGTGCGAAAATCAGCTCGTCATGATGGTTATGCGAGTGCTGCTTTTTATGCTGTTTGACTTAAACATTTCGTGTTTGGATTTCTATTTGCGCGAAATTTCTCAACTTTAATGTCACGCACCACGAATCCGCCACCGAACTTGGACGGGGAGTCGTCGATAATATGTGATTGACAAACATGTGTGCCAAGTTGGCTCATTATAATTACTGTATGGTAAAGATGTATGTACACAGTGAAAAAACATTTTATCATTAAATAGGAATATTAAATGGATACAAATGAGTTTAAGCTATATTTTCAGAAATTTGTATTTGTGTTTGCTAACCACATCAGTCTGGTTGAATTGGTTTTACTGGCACAAGGAGCCACCATAGTCAGCTCCCGGTTATAAAAAGTGCTAATGCTCGTTAATCAATTCCATTGGCGGAGTCCACACATCAGAGCACCGATGACATCTTCGGTTCGCAGTGAAAGTTTCCTCGTCCGAATCCAAGTTTTTCATTGAATTGTGTTTGTTTTCTATTTCACCTTCGATTTCGACTTGGATGCCTTGGAATGCAACTGAGGAAAAGTAAACACACACAAAGTAAACAATCCCGCTCGCCATCATTTTCGATGGTTTTCTATCAATTATGAAAATTAAGCCATCAATGAGTTGACAAATGATTCCATATTTGGATTTTTCAAATATATGTGGCTAAGACCCCCACGTTTTCGATATATTAACATTGCGACTAATTTCCGTTGATTTGCATAGTGGAACCGTGTAATCCCGTGGAACTGGTGCAGCCAGTTTGACTTCGGGGGTCTTTCGCTTTCGGCATAAGTATTTCCGAAATTAAATGAATTCGTCGTTCGGCTCTTGATTTCTTTCTTTTAACTTTCACAAGAACGAGCTACACGGGTTTGGTATGGAGGGTCACCAGTGGGGTCAGGGTGAGACCAAGGGTTAAGCCACGGCTAACAAGCGAACAAACAAACAAGCGTTTATTTGCTGTCGCTTTATGGCCGTTAAACTTGATCTCTAAACTGGCGGGAGCCATCCAAAGTACTTGTACCCACAGCCGTAGTGAGCTTTGCCTATAAGATCATATTTCATACAGACAGCAGCGAGATTAAATGATGGTCGTTTCGGCTGAGTGGGCTTTTGATATTAGAAGGCAGGCGGGTTAAGAGCAGCAGGAAAATCACTGACAGCTTTATTTTGTTTGCCCCTCACTTAGGTGGATTACCCAAAAAGCTAGTTAAATTCGAAATGATAGTCATAGGAGAAGTTACTTTGATACTTGGAACCTTAATGTAAAAAATTGCTCAAAATAAACAGACAAAAATGTTATTATACTAAATATGTACAAAGTAACTTAAGAGGAAATATGTGTACGAAATGAGGCAGTTTGTTATAAAGTAATTTCTTCTTCACTGCAGTAGTATTTTATTGATAATAATTTAATATTTATTAACAGAGTAACAGACTTGTCAATTGAGAGATTTTCACAGTAGCTAGACTCACGTTCACGACATTACTTTGGCTATAAAAATGTATCCGATCGAAGCGCCAATCGTATTTTTAAACATTAAATCATTTGCGGGATACACTCTCGACCCTTCTCCCGGCTCAAAATTTGTGCAAATTCATCCCAGCGATTGGCGTCAGACGATCGCAATGACGTCCCCGATCACAATCGCAGTCGCATCCACCTGTTAATTTATTAATGAGTTACAGAAACCTGTCCGAGCTTTACATAAATACCCGTATATAATCTTTACAAAATTTGCTCGAAAGTCGTTAACGGCAAATGCTTTTTAACTCTCTTTTGTTGGCCGATCGGGAGAATAAGTTTCGCAAAAACCAAAATGTTTTTGGCAGACGCGTTTGTGTGTCATTGTGTGACAGCAATTGGCCAGCGATTTCCACAAAAATCTAAGGTCAGTCGACGGATGCCTTACGCATTTGAAGTGAATTAAAGCAAGCTGTTTGCCCGCTGTGTGTTTGTTTGGTTTTGATACGGTCTTTTGCGTAATCCGATATGCGATTATGTCCATTTACACGGACTGCTTACAAATGCGCGGCATTGAAACGCACGCGGCTCAAATGCCAATCCATATGAACCCAATACAAAAGACTTAGGCAACAAACGCGCAGCATCTCGACTTGGCCAGCGTAAACAGTATAATAAAAACAATAACAAATTCAACTAACTGCCATTATAACCAATTTGGCAAATGAATGCGAAATATTTGTTATAAAACTGGCATACATGTATAGTATGGCCGAATGTGATCAGGTTCGGCCTGAACAAGTGCACAAATTACAAATTGGTTTTTGTCCGACTTTGACAGTTCAAATTACGTCTGAAGAGTCAAGATGCGCTCCAAGGTTCCCCCCACCTGTGCCGTGTATATGTTACCAACCAGTTTTATTTAGCCAAGTGTACCCCAGCCCCCGAAACGACCATTAGACAAACCTGCCCAACGACGACGACGGATCAGATTCTGATTCTGGTTTCGTTTGCCCTCGCGCATTCTCACTTTTTTCTACTTTGTTTTGCCTGATGGCTTTTTGTTTTAAGCTGTTATTTTTTGGGGCTTATTGGCATGTTTGTTTATTAGGCGCTGGAATTCGCTGCGTATAAGTATGTTTATAATAGAGTTTTATATGAGCGGCAGTAAATACGTTTATAATGCCCCCAAAATAATATGGGGGCTGAGGCTCAGGGAGAACCTGCGTGGTGTGGGCAGCCTGCCACAATCTCACACAGACTCGCACGAGCTCATGTGCCAGTGTTCGACATTAGATGTTAGATGTTGGTGGATGCCATCCGGTTTTGGCCTTTGCAGCTGCCAATGCTGCTCGGCTGCATTCCGGGCATGACTAACAGAGCCGCGAGTCGCGGGAGTTATTACCCTCAAGGTCACATCTGCCTAGGTTTCTGTTTCTCCGGCGGTCCAATCTTGGCATGACTCGGCGATTGGACAAATCGATAGAACTCGGAAGAATAATAAATCATATAATGGTCATCACTTTAGTGTGCTTGAAATTCTTATATCTGGTTACCTTATAACTTATATTTATGTAAAAAAACAAAAAAATCACTTATAAGTCAAGTTTCAGTCGCACAGAAGTGTACCAAATCTAGCCTAGCTCTTGTTTAAGCGTTATCCTAAAAAAAATAGGAATAAATTTAAAACAGGACTGATTTTTAAGGCCATGATATAGCGATTTACATACATTTTGTTAATGTAAAACATTAAAATTAAAAATGAAGGTGAAGCGAGTCAACTGCTAACATTATTTTTTTCTATGTACCGAAATCTAGCTTCTTGTCTGATCGGCAGAGAGTTTAACCATTAGCCGATATCTTGGCTAAGCGGCTTAAATGGTATGGAGACAAACAGTTATCGAGGTGATGAAAACAAAGGAGAATTAATTAGATTCCGCTGCTGGATAGGGAAGACTAATGAAAGCTAAGAAGTCGCCAACGGAGTTGGTCTCCGAAATACAGGTGACTCAGAGCGAGTTCGACATTTCTTTTTATTCGGCTGTGATTAATGGACTTACAGAACGCATACGCGATTTTGGCGTTTCGGCCATTCTTGGCTGATTCGCCCGGCCTCGGTTTTTAGAAGTGATCTCATCTGCCACAGCCTCGGTTCTGGCGGCCCACATCGATCTCCGGAGAACAATCCCAAAAGCAGCTGTCAGCTGCCAAACGCTAATATGCAATAAATTATGCCTGGCACTGAGTGTGCGTATCGTGTGTGTCTATAATTACAGTGGTTTGTGGTGAATTTCACTTTTTTTCCATCTTCCGCTGTGGCATGTGCAGTGAATCCCGAAATGAGCGCCCGTTTGCATTACCAATTCATCGTGCATTCCTTCTGCTTCTTTTTCTTGGTAAAGTACATGGTCACAAGTTATTTTTAAACGAAAATATTGAAGGCAGGGAGTTTAAACTTTAAAGTGTGTTTTAAATTACCAAGACTTTACTCTTCTTGTTAATCTTGTTTTTTATTTAACAGATTTTTTTTTATTTTTTGGAAACATTTTTTATTTTATTCAGTCGCTAATAATTATTTATTTTTTAAGTTATTCATTTTTAAAATGTTGTTTTAAATAGTATTTAAATTTAAAACAAAAATTAAAATTGTCTAATAACTTTTTTACATGAGTTAAATATTTTTTTTTCAAAATGAATTACCTGTTTATTTAACTGGTTATTCTTACGAAAGCGACATAAAAGGTAAGCTTTTAAAAACATCTAGTGTACAAAAATTAATACAATTTTTTGATGAAACAGTTTCAAGTACCTATCAATTTATTTCCAAATTTAGAGAAACATTTACGAACCATTTTGAAAAGTAGAATTTTAATTGACCCTATTTGTGTGTTCAATTAATACAAATTTGATATTAACTTGGCAGGTAGCTTATTAAAGGATTTTCAAGCCGACCAATTAATGTCTAAATCGATTCGTGTTGATGTCGTTTTTTTGTGTGTAACAGATCACCCGATTCATATAGGCCTTATATTTAATTTGGAGTCCTCTATCATTAACTTCAAAATTCATACATATTTGTTTCGAGGAGTAAACATTCCTCGTAGGCTCACCTGAAGGAGGAGAACGAATGCCAGGGCGAGATGTGGGCGGCTATAAGTAACGAAAATCGCAGGCGCACTGAAAGATCCGAATCGGAATCCGAGTTAAAATCCAAATCCAAGACCGACTGCGGAGCTAATCAAAAGTTACAGCACGCATGCGCTTCGTCGAAGGGATGGTGTGAAGGGTGGGGGGTCGAGAAGCGGAGACCACGACACACGATCAAAGTCAAAACAATGCAGTCGCGGCACTTTTAACGATTTTTAACGTTCTCCGCTGATGATGCACACCGCGCAATTGCAATTGCAGCGGATTGCAGCCCACAGGTAAGCGAGTACTGGGTACTGTGTACTAGGTAATTGGAGTGTGTGTGGGAGGTGATGTGTTAATCAATCAACGAGCGCGCATCGAAAGTACACTATTTGCCACATTGATTTGGATACTTCTGGCGTTTGTTCGCTAGTCTGTTCCTATGTTTTTTTTTTTTTGTTTTTTTTTTTTTGTTTTGCTGCAACGGCTGTACGTGACTGCCGCGCACTTGCACAACGACCGCAAAAATCCAAGGGATCCACGCTCCGGAAGGCACGACGAGGCGACGACACCGCAAAGCAACACAGAAGGAAATCGCAAGTCCAAGCGCACCACACGTCCGCACTCAAGTGCCGTCTCGATCGAAACTGAAGATCTGGTCGCGGGCTTGCAGGTGAGGCGATCTCGGCACCCGCACCACAAAGCTCTCCGAGAAGCTCTCTCTCTCTCTTAACGATTGTTTTCCCACGGATCTGGCAACGCGAAAAGAGCGGCTTCGAATCGACCAGGGCTGCCGTTTGACGTCCACGAGTTACGAATTTACGAATTTGTTTTTTTGATAAAGGGTTTGAGGGTAAAGGGTTGTCCATGTATTACATCATCACATAGGGCCAGTGAAATGTTTAGCTTTGATTAAAAAGGACAGAATTATTCAGCAAAATGATTATCACACCATTCAGAACAGAACATAACACACTTTTAACACACGAATCAGATATAAAGCAAATTTAATAGGTGGTATAAGCATTTTTTCACATTTTTTGGAATAGAATCCAATACGGTTTGGAGATTTTGTTATGAATATATACCACTCCGAATAATCTGTTGATATTGGTTTATAGGACGGTCAATAGGAATCTCAGTTCCGTTGTAAGAAGAATAGGTATTTGGATTTATTTGTGCCAACCACTAAAATTCTTTAAAACCGCAATCGCTCATTGGGTTGAATTGTATTAGGCTTAAAACTAATGCTCACAAGATTTTAATGTACACTTTATACCTTTTGGTTTTTTTAAGTTCTACAGTGTCATTATAAATACAACTTTTATTACAAAACCAATTAATTAAGAGGTTTATACACCGATCACCTCAAATAACAACATTATGAAACATTTTTTTTTTTGCAATCCTCTGAGCATCATACTTAGTAGATTCTAACAAAAACTTTTAGGCCAATCCTTGGTATACCAAGAACCGTGTAAATCGAATGCACGCAGTATCCGTCTTCCGGGAATGGCAGAGCAGTTGTTAGCTTATGATTCAGAACTTGAATGGAACGTGAAATGTCAGCACTAAATAATCGATTGATTTTGAAAGTTAGAAAAACTATTCACCAAAAATCTTCAAACGGCAATTTGTGAATTTAAGTCCTTAACGTCATAAATTTTTTAGTCCGGTTTTTTGATTTCAGAAAACATGGATCAAAATCTACATATTCCTTGTCCAAAGGGGTACATTTTATGTTGGTAAATTCGAAATTGCGTTTCCATGTGTTTTAGACCAAAATACACGGATGGTTTTCACTAAACTTACTATAAGTTTATACACTATTATAAAGTTTGTTATAAAAGCGGTAAACAAAAAGATCGTAATTTTTTAGTTTTACTTCATTAATCAATATAAGTATATCACTGCTATTAAGGTTATTATAAAAGTGGTACAAATAAAAGGTTATAATATATGTTATGCAACTTTAATATTTTATTTTAACTTCTAACTAACTATTTTATTATTATATAATGCAAATACTTAGGATATGCTTAACCTTAGCCACTATTATTGAGTGTATTAAAAGAAGAATCGCTGGTTTCGATTTGAAACCGTCCATGGTTCAATGATTATAATTAAGATAATAATTGAAAAATGCTAATTATTAAAATAAGTTGTTTTTTCTGTAATCCAATATATATGCCATCAGTTGAAACATTATTGTTATTATTTAATTATTATTTTTATGAACTATCATATATTATAAGAAATTATAAGCAAAAAAAAAAAGAATTCAAATACGAGTGCGCACTTTTGTTTTATTAAATTACACTTAGTCTCGATGTTTTTATTTAATGTTTAATTTTTTATGTATTCTTTTTAAGTTGCATCCTAGCTAAAAAAGAATACTTCCAAAGATAACTATCGCGGTGGAACTAATTTAAGTTTAAATTTAGAGCAGAAAAGTACATCTCAGGCTCAATTTAATTGATTTCTTAGTGTGAAATAAAGAATCTATTCCTGCTATACTTAGTTGCCCCACACAATGCTCTCGATCCAGTCCGTGAAAAGGTGAACCTTGGTGTAAACACTCGGAAGACCTTGAGAGCCACAAACTAATCCATACGATACAATACCGATCACCTGCTTTAGACACGGATAGAGCGGATGCTGCACGAAGATAGGTCCGCCGGAGTCGCCGTTGCAGGTGTCCTTTTCGCTGGTCATCGATCCTGCACAAAACTGGGTGCGCGTCTCGATGCTGAAGCGCAGGCGTTTCTGGCACACCTCGTCGGTGAATCGCTGCAGGCTGACCTTCAGCAGGTGAGAGGACTTCACTCCGTCCGCGGTGAATCCCCAGCCGGCGGCTGTCACCTGTTCGTTCTCGTTGCCGCTGCTGGGAGGCAGGCAGACAGCCGCTACATGATCGTTAAACGCAGCATCCCTATCCAGTTCCACCAGAGCAATGTCGTTCTTAAAGCCGCGCTCTTCGTCCTCCGTATCATAGCCCGGGTGCACGATATAGTTTACCACCCGAAAATCCTGCACTTGGGCATCGTCAGTGGTGCTGTTATAGTCCAGTTCGCCTAGTCGAACTACAAACTTGGGTGAATCGAAATTTGGGTCTAATCGTTCGGACTTAGATCTGGAATTCGGAAACATTGATAAGTCATGAGTGAGCTAACCAAAGTAAGCATACTCATCCGTTTCCAGGCAATGTGCTGCTGTCAGAACGAATCTCGGATGCACCAATGCACCACCACAATCCCAATTGCTCTCGGACTTGTTACCCCGACGTGTGCCGATCAGCGCCATGAAGGGGAACTCCCGACCCGACGCTTTTGTGCCGCCCACAATGAAGGGCGTAGAGCGACAGGCGGCTCTGGCCTCGTTGTACTGCTTGCACTCTGGCAGGAATTGGGAATGAAATGTTAATAATGAACGAAAATTATTGTTATCACCGCTTACGCTTCTCGAACGGCCTTGTCTGTTCAACAGGATTTAAGTTCTGATGATCCAGCGGTATGGGGCAGCAGACAATATCGTTGAACTCGTCGCAGTACTTGACTTTAGATCCTATCAGGTGCTGGTTGTAGAATATCACTGGACAGTCCGATGGAGTCAAATCCTTGCACTCGCCCGTGCCATTGTCGCAGTACTCGGCCGCCACACCGACTGAAACTAAAAGCACCAGCCACTTAGTTCCGGGAAACGCGTGCATAGCCGAACGCTTTGAGGGCACAACTGAGAACGGCACTCGAGGTTGACCAGATCTACCATCACAACTGAACAGCGATGAGCTTTAAGTTTAGCTGATTTCCAAGCCAAAATCAGAGACTCCACAAATGGCTCATGTAAAGCTTTTGATTGAAGAAATTGGCGGGATAGATAGCCCACTGATAATAGCATTCAAACGTAGTTTTTGTAAAATTTCTTAGAACATATCTGAGAACGGTTCATACAATACATGGAAATTGAACGTACATAATTACACGACAATTAATGCAAAAACGAGCCAATTAGACGATAATACTACTTTAAAATTAAGCTTAGATTCTATGCCTGCTTGCACTAATTGTGTCGCATGTTTTGCATGTGTTGATGTTGTTGCTGCTGCTGCTGCTGCATGTGTTGCATGTACATTTGCTGCTGCTGCTGCTGATTGAGTTGCTGCTGTTGCTGCAGGCTGCCACCGCTGCCCAATGGAAGGCTTGTTGTTTGCACTGCATTCACCTGTTGCTGTTGCATTTGCATTTGCTGCTGTTGTTGCTGTTGTTGATGCTGTTGTTGCTGCTGATGTTGTTGCTGTGGCTGCTGTTGGTGTTGGGGTTGCAGGGGGGATTGCGTTTGTGTTGACAGTGCATTATTGATGGCGTTATCGGAGCTAAAATTATTTAAAAACATAAAGTCTAACTAAGTTCACTTTTATTTTAAATCATTCTTACATCTTCTCCGAATGAATATCCTCCAGGTTGAGATGTGTTATGAACCTTAGGCGCATCTGTAGTAGGGGCCGTAACCGCTTAATAATAGCCTCCGATTCGTTTTTAATAATGTTACCCACATGTATATATTTGATGTGGTAGCTGTAAAGATTAGTTAGTTAGTTAGTTATTTTAGTCAAGTTAATTGGCGTGCCTTACAGAAAGTCGCATATCTGGTCCATGTACTGCAATGGCTTCGGTCCGTGCTGTTTGTCCACAATCTCCAGAATCTCATAGAGCAACACGGCAATGCCGGCCACTGCGTTCGGTTTTTCAAGTTCTATTCGCTGCAGGAAGGGCCCAAACACGTGACACAGGTACAACAATTGCTGCTCAGTTCGCACGCACGGCTTTAGCTTCTCCTTGAGGTACCTGGTCATCGCCGCCAGCTTAAAGGCGCCCATGTGATGAAACACCGAGTGAGCCACGGCCAACACCACGGCGTAGGTCTTCTCCAGCATCGCCTCGCGCACAGTCTTAAAGTTAAACAACTCGAATGCATTGAATCTGTAGGTCCAATTCAGCATATTGGGTGTGTTGAGCATATCCTGTAAGCGATCGTAGATGCCACTCCAGTAGGGCTCTGGCAAAGCTGCCAAAACAATGCCCACGGCATTGATATAGCTGTGTATATCCTTCTGCGGAATGACCGCATATCCGCTGACTATCACATCAATGAGATTGTTGGCCACCAATGTGGGTGCCACCGGCAGACCCAGCAGTTCCACGCAGGTCACATAGAGCGCATGAGTCGGGGCATTTGGGAACTCATTGAAACGCCAGTCGGTGGAATAGAAGACATTCTTCCCACTGATAGCTGCAAATTAATGGGGGGGTCAAAACTGGAATACATTTTATACTCTTCCCAAATCAAACTCACTGTCTGCCAGGCGTCTGATCAAGCTCATATAGTAACTCAATTCGGGTGTCCATAACGAGTCCTGGTTTTGCAGAAATACCTTATAAGGCTCACTAACGCTCCAGTTGGGCGGGCGAATCTCACTAAAAGCGCTAGTAATAGCGCCCACCTTGAAACAATACAATTAAATATACTTAAACTAAAATTAATATTTCGAAGAACTTTTACCAGTTTTTTCTTCAGCGCCGGACGATCCCTTAGGATTCGCTCATAATAATGAAGGGTGTTGTAGAGATACGTGATGGGGCGATCTGCAATGGGTAAACTTGAGTTTTGAGTATCTTGAAAGGAGCTCGTAACGAACCGTGGAACTTGTAGAGTATGCTCAGATGATCCAAAATGAAGCCAAGTATTTGGTGAACATTCGTTATGGTGAGCTCGATGAATCTGTGCACCACAACGTCCAAAACAGGCAGAAATCGCAGGCAGACATTGCTGAAGTACACGGGCAGCGCAATCTGAGATGCAGATTCGTCCAGGGCGAACTTTTCCGGAAATTTTTGGTGAAAGGACAAATGCTTGTCCTGCCTAAGGAAGATATTTACATTAAATTTACGTCTTTAATAAAATTCAACACTTACCAATTGCTCTGCTTCCAATGATCAGGATTGTTGTCCTTGCAGAACTCCTGAACTCGATTCCGCAGCTCACTGGCTTTTAGCAAAAGCAGCTGTATAATGAGGAAACAGACTTGAGCCTCGTTGCCCTCGTGCGTTCGAAGAGCCAAGCAAAGCACAACCCTATCGATGGTCACTACATTGAACTTCCAGATCATGTTGTTAATCGTGTCCACGCACTTGTGAATAAAATCCCGACCATCCGAGGAGCTAGCCACTTCGGCCACTAGATAGTCACAAAATTTGCGCAAGTGAGTGGATAAGGCTCTCGCACTTATACCCTCCAGGATTCTAAAATAAAACCATCATTATCTGGTGTGGCGGAAGGGAAAAAATCGTATCGTTACGCACTTGTAAGCCACTGGGCTTATGTTCTCCGTCTCCCAAATTATTTTGAACAGCAGGCAAAGGAACAAGGGGTTTGTGGTTGGTCGCAGGAAGTGCGCAATGATGTCGTTTTCGTTTGTCATGGATGTCCAGGTGCGGTACTCCTCTTCCACGGCCTTCTTAAGCTGTTGTTTGTTCTCCGGCGGTTGGTTGTTCTGGGTAAAGTACTCATTTAAAGCGGGCGGAAAACAGGCTAGCGACTGCATGGGCCACGAGTGCGGCGTGTGTTGAATGATGTTAGACAGGAAATCCTTGCACCACCCTTGCATCTCATCGCCGCCGCCGTGAACATGCATGGAACGCGCGAGTGTAAGGATGAGAACCCGGTTTAGTTCCTCACTCTCATTAGACGCCACCGCTCCGGGAGATTTGTCGTTGAAGTACCGCGAGAACTGTGGCTGAAACTCCGCAGATCCGATGCTGGTAATCAGACGCAAAGCAGTGGATTCAAAGCTGCAAAGAATATAAGACTTAGCCAAATCGAAATACTTGACATATGCATTTATAACACACCAAAGATTGAGCTGCATCTTGTTTGTTTGCGGCACGGAGGACAATGAATGGAGCAGAGATAGCAGTTGGACTCTGTAGTGGGTGGGCACATGATGCAGCCGGTACGAAAACATTTCCATCAAGGTGTGCAGCATAGCCCAGGCATGGTTTTTAAACACAGTTGGCATTAGTTGGCCTACAGGGAAAAACATGAAATTATAAAAACAAACTGAGTTAAAATGGGATTACTGGCTAGACTCACTCAGGAATCCCTTGATGCCCAGCGATTCGATTTCCGTATAAACCAAAAGTCTGGCATAAGTCTCTAATAGCGCCGCCGCTGGAACTTGCCCTTTGGTTTGGGCCTGCTTCAGCATCTGGGTCACAAAGCTGTGGATTAGCGACATTTTGCTGTGCACCGTCAGACTGTCCAGAACCGTGACCGAGAAGGTAACTGCTGGTATCTGGGCGCCATTCGGTGACTTCGAAGAGCCATTCAAAGCATCCAGCAGCAAGCCCATGGGTCGCCCAAAGTACTCTTGATTCGTAGAATAAGCATTGCAGATTAGAATGATGCGGAAGTCGTTGCCCAGAGTCATGTTCATCATGGTGTTGGGCGTGACCAGGTGCTGCAAAAAGCTGTTCAAAAAACCAATCAATTTTAATAGTATTTCTAAGGAAAGCAATCAGGTATTACTCGTAATGGTTTTTAAGCGCAATGGGCAGAGGTCGAGTAATGTTCATATTCTCCACTCGCGCCTTCTTCATCAGGTGGATCCACACGCAAATGGGAGCCATGTGGCGGACCATCGAAGATTTGTTGATATCTGGCAACTTAAGTGGCTCCAGTTCGGGGTAGAGAAGGTCAAACAACCTGAACACGGGCAGAAAATTGGTAATCTACAATTAAAAGACATTGTGAATGTGTATCATATGATAAACACCGGAAATCATCATCCTACAGGATTCTTTTGAATGCTTCCAGAGATGAACTGCAAGAGGATCCACATCAGCTGGTCACGACCCTTCCTGAGCTCCAACTTCGAAAGCTATGGATGAAAAAAAATGAGTTAGAATATAAGTTTGATTTGATTTCAGGAAACCTACCTTCTCGTGAAGCGCCAACACAATGTGCATAAAACTAACAAACTTGGAATAGCACAAAGTAGATTAGCTGCGAGGAAAGATGCAGCCACACCCACTCGTAGGGCGTAATTTGTTCGTCTGAGGCGTTGAAGCCACTGCCCGCAGTGGCGTCATTGGCCTCCGTCATCTCCATGGCCTGGACGATCAGGTTGACAAGCTGCTCCTCCAGGGCATTATAACGCTGCTTTTGATGCTTCTGAAGGTTCAGCATTTGTGAGACCATCTCCCGCGAGTACGGCTGCTCCAAAACGTAGCGGAGCAGGGGCTTTTGCTCCTCGAGAAGCTCTGGCTCGTAGGGCAGGCTGCCTTTAAAGTTAAACTTGAGGGTGTTGTGGTCCAGCCGCCAGGAGTTCATCATGTGATCGGCGTAGCCGAAGTGTTCCACTATAGGCAGCATACTGGCGTGTCCGATGATAGAGACCATTTGCGCCGTGGTGCGGAATTCCTCGACAAAGTCGGTCATCAGCCGGTTTAGCTTCCAATGGTAGGGAAACGGACGCATAATCTCGTTGGCAATGAAATAGGCGGGCAGCAGGCAATTGTTGCGGTCGAAGATGAAGCGTAGGATATCCTCGGCGGCCAGAAGCTGTGGCATGTAGGTGACGTTGACGTTGGGCGGAAACCACTGCGTCTTGTCGCGGCACACTTTCATGATCTCGCGCACGCCTTTGTAGTCCACCTGGGCGATCACGCGCTTGATCAGCCGAAAGCTCTCGATCCAGAAGGTCCTGTGCTCGTAGTCCAGTTTCTCGCACATCAGCACCTTGTCGCACAGCATCCTTGCAGTGATCACGTGTGCGTCCACCAGTTTTACCAGTGCCGCCATCAGCACCTTGATGTGGTAGCCAGAGGCGCCGGCCGCCCGCAGCAGGTAAACTCGCAGCACCTGCTCCCGGTTCTCCTGTGCCACGTTCCCAAAAGCGGTAACTGAAAAAAAAAACTTGTTATTGATTGAAATCCGGGAGAGATGCTTACTTACCCAAATCATTGGCGAAGCTGGTGGCTCGCTCCTGCTCGCCATTTGGCTTGAAAACAATGACGCTCACAAACGCCTCGTCAATGGAGTCCACCTTCTATACAAAAGAAATCAATACAAATGTACATAAGTCAACAGGTGGTTTTCAAAATGTTCAAGTGTTGCTGTTACCAAAAACTCGTTGACGGTGTCTATAACTTGCGTTTCCATATCCATTTAAATTGTTTTTCGCATTTCCGACACCGCATAAACAAAATCGCGTCTGCACTTCTTCTCCGCAGTGTGACCAGAAGGTGGTTAGAAATAAGCTATAATTAGAGCTGTGCTGATAACATAAAGTAGCTAAAACCTGTCATACAGCTGTAATTAAAGTAGTTCTTATGGAAATTTTTATGCTACAAACTAATAGGTAAAATTGGGTTTTTGTTTTATTATTTGACATATAACATAAGCTTATTATGAAAACAATCACATTTGTATTTGATTAAAATAGTTTTTATGCATACTTCTATTTATCTACTTTTATAAAGGTACGTTTTAAGTTAAGCCAACACGGAAACCTAAAGCAAATCAAAATCTGCTTCAAGAATCTCCCTATAAACATTTTTAATGACTCCCGCTTACATTTGGCTAAAAAAAAACTTTTGGGCAGCATTGCTTACCTACCGGCATTTGAAACTGTTGGTCACACTAGAAGTTAGAGAAACTAACAAAATAGTTTACTTATCCGTGGAATCGCACAAAAACAATGAAAAAAGTGCTGGTCACAGGTGGAACTGGCCTCGTGGGCAAAGCCCTGGAGGCGGTAATTAAGGAACAGGCTCCAACTGATGAGCAATGGTACTTTGCTGGCTCCAAGGACGCCGATTTGACGTGAGTTAATAGAAACCACCGAGGTATCAGAAGCATAAACAAAGGTTTCCACAGAAATCTGGCAGCCACGCAGGCACTCTTCGCCCGGGAAAGGCCTACTCATGTTATCCACCTGGCCGCCATGGTCGGTGGTTTGTTCCACAACATGAACAACAACCTGGACTTCCTGGTGAGTTTTGAAACTACAAGCATGGTCCGAAATCCAATTTCAATCGAATCCCGTTTAGCGCAACAACCTGCTTATCAACGATAATGTCCTGCAAACGGCACACGAACATGGCTGCAGCAAGGTCGTTTCCTGCCTGTCCACCTGCATTTTTCCGGACAAAACCAGCTATCCAATTGATGAGACCATGGTGCACAATGGGCCGCCACACCCGTCCAACTATGGCTACTCCTACGCGAAGCGACTGATAGACGTGCAGAACCACTGCCTATCACGACAAATACGGCCGGCTGTACAGCTCTGTTATCCCGTGCAACATTTTCGGTCCGCACGACAACTACAAGCCCGAGGTGAGCCATGTGATTCCGGGCATGATCAATCGGATGCACCAGCTGATCAAAGAGCAGCCTGAAGTGCCGGAGAGCGAAAAGGTATTCACAGTCTTTGGAAGCGGAAAGCCCCTACGTCAGTTTGTATACTCCCTGGACCTGGCCGAGCTTATGATCTGGGTGCTCCGGAACTATGACAGCGTGGAGCCCATCATCCTGAGCGTGGACGAGGCCCAGGAGGTGACCATCTACGAAGTTGCTCAGGCCATAGCAAAGGCATTTAACTTTAAGGTGAGCTATTCATCAGATTTTTTGAGATCTACCGCTCCATAACTTTTCCTATTCTAGGGAAAACTGGTCTGTGATACGAGCAAGGCGGATGGACAGTACAAGAAGACTGCATCCAATGCCAAGCTTCGCTCGCTCCTGCCGGACTACGCATTTACGAACTTTGAAACGGCCATCGAAAAGTCGGTGAAGTGGTACAAAGACAATTACGATCAGGCCAGAAAGTAATTCCATATTGCAGTCCCCACAAATGTAAATAGACATTGTCTGTACACAGAACTTTATGCGCGTTTAATGTCCAACAAAATAACAATGCCTAATGTGCCAGCTCAGTCTGTCCAGGAGTCGCCGTATTGGTTCTTTCTGCCAGCGGGATCGATGCGTGCTGGCTCCACCGGTCGCTGCTGGACGGGAGCTGTTGGTTCGTAGGGCCGCGAGTAGGGACTCTGCTGGTGCTTCGAGTGTTCTTCACGATTCCTTCGGCGCAGGTCTTCGTACGACTGGCCCGGCTTGGCTGGCTCCAAGGGCAGATCCGTGTCTAGCATCGAAGCAGCTGCTGCAACAAATAGGTAAATTTAGACTCAACTTGACGCTAAAGGTTTATCTGAACCTACAGTCCAGCGTGGGGCGGTAGATGTCGTCCAGGCCTGACATAGTGGGACGCGACTCCGTGTCCAGGTTTAGGGCTGTGCTCCTGGGCGGCTGATACGCCTCATCGCTGTAAACATCCGCCGAGCTGGGCGAGAAGGGGGCCAGGGTGAAGGCCCTGCCTAGGTTCTCGTCTGGTGTGATGGAGCTGATGACGCCGCCACCCTGCCTCCGCTGACGCAGCAACTCGCCCAAGTGGGAGTTGGGCAGGCGCATGATCTTCTCGGCACACTTCTGCTGGTAGCTGAATTTGCCCACAAAGTAGCCCAGAATGACGCCCATCACTACCTTGGGCACGGCTCCGTACTTGCCATGTCCTTGCAGATACCCGTTTTTGACGCCAAAGTAGGCCAGCAAGCCAAGACCAGTGCCGAATGGCAGACTCCGCTGGAAAAACGACTCCGTATTGCATTCACGTAACGCCTTCACTTCCTCCGCGGAAAACTGATAGTCCGCCTGGAAAATGTCTAAACACAGTTGTAGAACAGTTGAGAAGGACTTATGCGCACTTACCAAGGGGTGGGGGGAGTGTTGCGGAGGTCGCTGCGAGCTATCGTTAAACGGCGAGTCCATGTTGACACAATTTAACCCGAATTTGCGAAATACGTACGGACCACCTACCGGCAGACGATTTGCCAGCCCTGATTGCCGGCGAAACAGTCCTGTGTTTACTCCACTGCTAGTGATGGTCGTTTTAGCGTTGGTTTAAGTATTAAAGAGTCGTGTAAATAGTCCATAGTTTATTTTACATATTTTAGCTCAAAAAGTGATGATAATAAAGCTACTTAAAAGAACATGGAAAAGCAAGAAAAATAAACACAAGCTTCAAGTTCGTTGTCTTTCAGACAAAGTAGACCTAGCCTCATTTTGTAAAATTTTATATATATATATTCAAATCCGAATTTTTTTAAATTAATTTTTCATTTAATTTTCAATTATGCCAAGAAATTATTGAAGGTATTGTCCTCTAAATCCTTTGCAACGATTAAGACGTGTCCAAAGTGTATCGTTTATTTTAGAGAAAACCTTGGTCCCGTCAACCAAAACAAATCATAATCGACAAGCATTGACTGAGCCACTGGCAGTTTTGAAGCAACACACGAAATTAAGAATCGAATCAAGCCGAAAGTCAAAGTCATCACTCCAGTTAAACTTTTCAAAATTGTCCGTAAGAACCCGTAAGAACGCGTGCCGAGGGTGGAAAGTTGCGCACCACTAGATCCAGGGATGCACCGCGCACAACGCGACGAGATTATGACATTTTCGCTGTCAAGTAAAGTTACAGCTGTGTCGTCTGCTGGCCGCGATCCTGAGCCTGTTATTGTAATTAACTAAAATTTGTACTTTTGGCAATGTTCTCCACCACCACACACTCCGTGGTAAGTGCCTCCTGCGGCATCCCATTGAACCGCCCACCTGACTGCCCTCTCTCTGTTTTACTCTTCACTCACCTGCTTGGAATCGGATGCGATGACAGCCCTACCTGTACCTAGGCAACTTCAGCAGAAAGCCACACTATTACTCCGTTAACCGGACCAAGCTCCACGGGAGCGCGAATGCGACGCGCCTCGCGAAGTCCGCCCGGAGTCATGACCTCGTGCTGGACCTTAGGAACCTGCTCAGTCGCTCCGGCGCCAGCTTACATGGCATGGTGGAAAGGGCGGCGCGACTGAACGGCATCCTCGACCGGCAGCTGGTAAACGATGTGCTGGCCAAGGTGACCAGTATGCTGCCTGCCATGCGGGACGTCCGCGTCACCCTAGTGGAGCCTTCCACACAGATCGGTCGCGCCCAGCTGCAAAATTATCAGTTCGAAGTTTCGCTTACCGGAGCAGTAGGTGACCAGCCCGTGGGCGCTAATGTGTACGTGCATATACCGTTAATAACTTCTAGAGGCTCTAGTTAATCTTTTTCGTACTTCTAGCAAGTTGATTCCAACCAAAACGCCAGGTCTTCTTCGTCCGCTTTTCTCCCAACAACAGCTGTGAGTGCACGGAACTAATTTACGAATTTTGGCTGAACTCTACTCTCCCTTATAGTAAACACATACGTGGCTTTAAGACGGATCGCTCCATCGAGGCGGAACAAAAGCGCAATCCAACAATGACTTCCCGTCTGAAGAACGCGCTGGGAAATCCACCGCAGCGTCTAGAGGGAGACACACCCTTCCAGGCTGAGAAGCTAAGACGGCTGCTGGCTAAGTCCGACGACCATGGATACAATAATTCGGTATGCGTGCAGTACGACAACCTTACTTCCTGTACTGATTATTTTATATCCTAGGAGAACCTGAAGATTGCCTTTGCCGAGGGCTACTTGGCCGCCGCCAACGCCGAAGATTCTCCAAAATCAGGGAAAACAATGAAGTATCTAAAGGTACGCTTTCTTTTTCATTTTAAGTCAGTTCTTTGAACTTGCAAGACTATAGAAGGCTCTTGTCTTCGGATTTTTGAGTAAATCCTAGTTATTGTCACGCAGACCTTACAGACTCTCGTCGTAATCGTCGTTTTCCTGGGAATATTCCTGAGCTTCTTCACCACCTCCAACGGATCCGTTTTTCGGTGAGCCTCAACGTCAATTTTATTGCTCCTGGCCTGATTTGCCTTTCTTTCAGCAGCATCCAGCTGGGCAACCAGGTGGAGGTAGATCCGGAGGAAATCAGCGTCACTTTTGACGATGTCAAGGGCTGCGACGAGGCCAAGCAGGAGCTGAAGGAGGTGGTCGAGTTCCTGAAGAGCCCCGAGAAGTTCTCCAATTTGGGTGGCAAGCTTCCAAAGGGCGTGCTCCTGGTCGGACCCCCGGGCACTGGCAAAACCCTGCTGGCCCGTGCAGTCGCCGGTGAGGCCAAAGTTCCCTTCTTCCATGCCGCTGGACCGGAGTTCGACGAAGTGCTTGTAGGCCAGGGCGCCAGACGAGTGAGAGACTTGTTTAGTAAGTTGATCTTTGTCTCTTTGAAAACTCAACTCAACCTGAATACTATTTTACAGAGGCGGCAAAGGCCCGCGCACCGTGTGTAATCTTCATCGACGAAATCGACTCGGTGGGCGCCAAGCGAACCAACTCCGTGCTGCATCCATATGCAAATCAAACCATCAATCAGCTGCTCTCCGAAATGGATGGCTTCCATCAGAACGCCGGCGTCATCGTTCTGGGCGCCACCAACCGCCGCGACGACTTAGACCAAGCTCTGCTCCGACCCGGTCGCTTTGACGTGGAGGTAATGGTGTCCACGCCCGATTTCACCGGCCGCAAAGAAATCCTGTCCCTCTATCTGACAAAAATTCTGCATGACGAAATCGATCTGGATTTACTGGCGCGAGGCACCTCCGGATTTACGGGAGCAGATCTGGAAAACATGATCAACCAGGCGGCGTTAAGGTGAAAAATCATTTTCTTTTAATCCTATTTCACCATCGAATAACTAGAAGTAATTTAGTTTATGTATACGAGACAAGCAGATTTGTTTTTTAATTTTTTCAGCGTTTTACTTGATTATTTGATTGCTTGTTTTGAAGTGCGATACTAATGGTATTCTTGTAATTTACAAATGAACACAGGGCCGCCATCGACGGAGCCGAAACAGTAAGCATGAAGCACTTGGAAACAGCTCGAGACAAGGTACTTATGGGCCCCGAGCGAAAAGCTCGCCTGCCAGACGAGGAGGCCAACACCATAACCGCTTACCACGAGGGCGGCCACGCAATTGTGGCCTTCTACACCAAGGAGTCGCATCCGCTGCACAAGGTGACCATCATGCCCCGCGGACCGTCCCTAGGCCACACCGCTTACATACCTGAGAAGGAGCGTTACCACGTCACAAAGGCACAGCTGCTGGCCATGATGGACACGATGATGGGCGGCCGTGCTGCCGAGGAGCTTGTATTCGGAGTGGAAAAAATAACATCGGGAGCCAGCAGCGATCTCAAGCAGGCCACCTCGATTGCCACGCACATGGTCAGGGATTGGGGCATGTCGGACAAAGTGGGTCTTCGCACCATTGAGGCGTCGAAGGGCCTGGGCACCGGCGACACCCTTGGACCCAACACCATCGAGGCCGTGGACGCGGAGATCAAACGCATCCTCAGCGACAGCTACGAACGGGCGAAGGCCATATTGAGGAAACACACCAAGGAGCACAAGGCGCTGGCGGAGGCGCTGCTCAAGTACGAGACGCTGGATGCTGACGACATCAAGGCAATACTGAACGAAAGCCAAACGTAGTTTCCCATCGGTGTGGATTGGAGGAGTTTAAGGATCCAGAGGGAAGGCCAGGGGTGGTCTTCCATCGGACATTCAGCTGAACTGCAAAATATTTTTTAGTTACAATATATACAAAAAAAAAAACAGAAAGAGCCATGCAAAAGCGAGACGCAGACGGACAGTTAAGAAATAAAATGTTACACATATTTAGTTATGTTTTCCATCAACCCACGTTAGTATTAAATATTAGTTTGAGTAATAAATCAAATTGAAGTCGAACCCACTTAAATTTTGCGCCATACAAAAAATGTGACCAGATTTGAAACTTTAAAATGATTATTGAAACATCAGATTGTAAAATGGCCAACGCCAACAATATGCAAAATTAAAATGTGTTTAAATTCTAATTTTTCTCAAAAATATTGTTTATTTCAATATTCATATCCGAAAATAAAATCACGAATTTCTATTCGATATTCAAGATTTTGTGGAATCCATTCCCCTGGGTGTTATCAAGTTCATAAAAGTTGATCATCCGACATTGTGGAATCCATTTAGGTCAAGGGAATCGAAATTTGGTATTTTAGTAACACATAAATGGTATGTTTCGGGGATTACGTGGTTTATTTAAACGGCGGAGGTGCGGTCACACTGCTTAATTGTCGAATTCCAATTCATGTTTTATTTTTTGCCGAATAAATTGACATAATATTCAGAGAAAATGTGCGACTACAAGATTTCGGAGCGAGCCTACACCAAGTTGATATTCCACGCCGCCAAGTATCCGCACCAGGCGGTCAACGGACTGTTGCTGGCCGAGAAGAGCTCGAAGGGCTCCCTGGTGGAAATCGTGGATGCGATTCCGCTTTTTCATCAGTGTCTGCATGTCACCCCCATGGCAGAAGTTGCCCTAATGCAGGTAATTGCCAATTGCCGGCTCCAAAGTACCAGTGAACTGAACTCTAATCCGGTCAGCGATGGTTATGTTTAGTAATAGCACAACCTAGTTACATAGCTAATTATCTTGAACATTTATCTAGGTCCCCGTTCACTAGGGTAGTGTGGTGTGGTTTAGTTTTACCTATTGTAATCAATTTCAAAGCAAAATCAGTAAGTTTATAAATTACCTGGCAAAATACATTTTAGGATCCATTTAAAACTATTATCTTTTACTTTTCTGGTTATATTTGTTGACTTACTTTTACATGTACATATGTATATTGCATAGAAAGAATTGTAATTAATTGAATATGGCAAAGGTTCATCATTGTGAATTTATTTGATATTAAGCTAAAAAGTTTAAAGTTAAAATATTATGCGTGTGTATTTTAAATGTACCTTGTACCCCATCGCAGAGCAACAATAATATCAATATTTTGCAAAACCTTTCATTAAGGGGTACCATGGTTCTCACAGTCAGGAATCAAGCAATTGTTTAAGACTTATTTATAACCCTGATATTATATCTTAGACATATATCCTCGAATTTCTTGTATTATATCTCGAATTATAAAAAAATTAAATTTCAAATTGTGAAACTGTTTTGCCAAATTATAATTCGTGACAAATTTATTAAAAAAATAAAAAATAATGTTTGATAAATACTTTAAAGAAAACAAATTTTTGACTTTACTTTTCGTGTTTTTAAATTAGGTAATTTTAAAAAGTAATATGTCCTTCTTTCTACCAATAGATAATGTCTTCTTAAAAAACGTATTTTGGAATGTTTCATTAAATGCAAGAAAAATAGAAAAAGAAAAATATATTTCTTTTTTGAAAAACCTATGTAATCCCTTTAATTGGTTTGTACTTTATCCAAAGTTTACCAAGTGTATTCAGAAATTTGTTTAAAATTTTTAAACCTATAACAAACAATTTTGCAAACTTTTATTTTATTATGTCGAACTAATTCAATTGACTATTTGTATAAAGAGGCAAAAAATGTTTCAGAAAAGACATTTTGAACTGTGAAATTAATTGTTAAAAAGGCATCGAAACTAATCATTTTTTATATGTACCCATTTGATAACACCATCCTCCCCATTTCTACTTTCAGATCGATGCATACGCCGAGCGCGAGGGACTGGTGATCGGCGGCTACTATAGTGCGCCGGAGAACTTCTACGACAATCAGATCGACAAGACCCCCGCCGCCAAAATTGCGGACAAGATCCAGGAGAACTTCAAGAACGCCTGCTTCGCGGTGGTGGACAACAAGTTGATGACTCTGCAGCACGACCGTGCCGCCATCCAGGTGTTCAGCTGCGCTGGAGACTCTGGCGCCCGTTGGTCAAAGGCCAAGTTCACGCTGTCGCAGGCGTCCCAAACGTTGGAGGGCGTGTCCCTGCTGCTGAAACGCGGTGCCATGCGCGACTTGGTCGACTTCGATAACCATCTGGACAGCCCGGAGAACGACTGGACCAACGACTTCCTAAACCAGTCGCTCAACGACCTGCAGAAACTGTACTAGTCGCCTGTTTTTAACGTACGTTTGTTTTAGTCTAGCAAATTCGCATTCAAGGGAACACGCCGAAATTTCAACCTTGCAATTTAATTTATTGTAATTACATTTGGATTTCAGTAATCTTTAGAATAATGCATATAAGTTAAATAACATTCAACTAATTAATAAATAATCAATTCTTTCATCATGTATGAGTCGAGAGTTGTCCACAGTCCGGGTCCGTCCGTTGGTGTATGTATGTAATATAATATGTTAGTCCCGTCCCGTTCCGTTCCGTTCTGGTTTTGTGTTTTGAGTTAACCTAAGCGAGTTACAATTATTGTTAATAAATACAGATGAATAATATGTATATAATTTTGCTCTTTGTTTGTCTGGCTTGTAAATTGAAATATTTTACAATAATATTGTAATATCGCGATTGCTGATTATACATAGGTATACATAATACGTACTTATGTGGATATATCGGAGATCGAAAGTATCGCAAAAACGTTTGTTTATATAATCTCAGTGTATTGTATATTTTCATATTATCTGATCGAACGCATAACGAACTCTTTACACCGTACACTAAATGTATAGGGGAACGGGATTGCGGATCTCGGTTCTCGGATCTCCAACTGGATGCCATCCTGCGCACTTTACTCATATATATTTGATTTGCCATTTATTTGCTTTATGCTTCTGTAGTTCTGTATATGGGGAGTATGCTTTCGTGTATAATATCATTTGCAGTGTTGAGTTATGTATTTGCTGGATAGATTTCACCCGATGTCCGCTGGAAGGGATGGGAAGGTGTCGATGTGGTCATTGTCGTGGGCGTGGGCGTGGGCGTGGGCGTGGGCTTGTCATGGGAATCTTTTCTACGTGGGGCGCCTTTTGATTATATCCTAGCTATACAATAGCGCCTGAACACGCAAGCATAATCAGTATGTAAGAGTATGAGGCATATTTTGCTCGGACTCTGTCCACATCGTGATGTATATGGGTTGGTGTGTCTTGTGTTCCGTCATCACATGCTATGTTAGTTGATCTATAAGAATGCAATAGAGAGGTTATGAGTCAGTGGATTGCAGACAGCAAATGGGGAGTGAAGAACACCCAAACGGAAGATGGATTGCAATTTGGAAAAGTCTAATAATGTACGATTTTACATGGGCGTGTGCGACTATCTCTGGGGTATGAGTATGTTATCCCTGAGCAGGAGGTGTCGTGGGTGCTGCGGATCAGGAGGTTTCTTTGTGTGCTTGGGATCGTATCTAGAGTTGGCCACCTCCGATATTTACCATTCCCGCGGACAGAGAGTTGATGGCATCTTCCACCGTCGGCTTGTGTCGATCGATTTTAGATGAGTTTATGGGCGAGAAGTTGTCTACGATTGCAAGCGTGAACGAATACACATATACAGATAGATATAGAAACACAAAAAGCGATTTCAAAGCAAATCTCAAGTGCCAATTACCGAGATCACCACTCGAACTGGAGTCCGTAAAACTGGGTGTGCCCTCTGTCCATGTGGGAGTGGAGCCCTCACCTGAAGCGGGCGGTGTCCAGGCCAGACCGCCGCGGGACCCGTACTGGCTGCTCGACGAGGTGTCCACCGCCAACAGTGTATCCAGATGAACCTCGGAGACGCTACAGTTAAAAACAAATATATCAAAAATGATTCTAAAGTACGGTTAATAGTAAACAATTTGGGTAGTTAAGGGCATTAATCGGTCTGTGCCCTTATTCAAAAGAACAAAATGTTTAATAAGTCTACAGGTTACAACTTTAAAGGGGAGAATAACTGCAGCTTTAATTGAAAGTGTAAATTATGAGCACTAGAAAAATGTTAATGTAAATATTTACACAATTCCAAAAAATCATACAGTCAGGTATTCTTTTATACATCTAAACAGCAGTCATACCTCACGATGTCCTCCTTGTAGGAGCCTCGATAGGCGGGTCCAATGTTCATCTTGCGATCCAGGTAGTAAGATTGCTGATGCTGCTGCGACTGCTGGTGATGGTGGTGATGATGATGGGACCGGCGCCCCATCGACGAGGTGCTGTTCTTGTTCGAGCTGTCCTCGGAGATGTCGTCAAAGGCGGGGGGAGGAGTCGAGCTGCATGAGGGCGTTGTGCCTAGCAATACAATGTTTAGAGCAGAACATACAAAGGAATGAGTGGCAGAAGTACACAGTAGTAAAAGTCTAGTATAACTCTAATATAGGGTAATGGTATTGTGTGGTTGGAAAAGCGAGGTGCAAGCGAGGAGCTACTCCCGTCCCAGTCCGCGTCCCGTCGATCCCAGGGTGCCCTCGCTCTCGGGTATCGTGGAAGGCGCTGACTTGGGCGCCCGTCTCTTTGCCCGCCTCGTCTGCTGTGGAAGAGGATCCCTGGCCAGCTGCTCTGCTGGCGGAGGATCCGTGAGCTTGGGCAGCGGCCTTTTTGGGCGATATGTCGCCTCCAGCTCGCGCTTCACCTCCAGAAACGCACTGACCGACTGCAGCAGGTTGTCCTCCTCCAGTTGGTTGTCGCAATCATCGCCAACGAGTGCCATGTCCACGTAGTGAAAGTAGCGCTTCCGCCTGTGCTGCCGCTCCAGCTTCTCCTGTACTCCACGCCTTGGTGAACGGTGGCTGGGAATACTGCCCGAGGAACGGGAGCGTCCGGAACGATAGCTATCCGCTCTGATAGGCGGAAAGTTCCGAACAATGGAGCCCAATGAAGATCGCTCGCTGGGCGCCACGAAGCTGTTCTGCCGCTGAAAAATGTCCACGTGGTTAAGCAGTCGAGGCGGCTGCCGCCGTAAACTGCTCTCCGATCGAGCCGTGGAGTAGGCGGAGTGCAGCGAGTCCCGGCGCCTCAGCGAGGAACTCCTGAGCAGCGCAACTGTAGGCTCGGGCGGAGGAGCAGTCGGAGCTCGCAGGCCATTATCCGGAGCATCGAAAAGATCGTGGAGCTCCAGCCAATCCTGGACGTTGCTGGGCGAACGACGATCTCCGAACCGAGGCATGACCTCGCTCGTTGGCACCTGGAGGGTGTGGGTGTGTGCTGGTGGCGGATTGGGATTAGTGGTGTGCTTCTCTTGCTTTGTACCTGGTGTCGTCCGATCCTGGGCATCCTTGCGCCGCGGAGAACCACGCGGTGGCACTGGCGGTGGCACTCGTGTCTTCAGATTGCTGGCCGCCGGAGTCCGCTGCCTGACGGGCGGAGGTGCCCGCTCGCTGGTGGCACTGGCGCTAGCTGGACCAAGGGCAGCTGCTCCTCCTACGGCTCCACCTGCCGCTCCCGCTGGCGTGGGCTCGGTGGTGGGCGGCTTGGTTGGCTGGTGAATCTTGCCACTACTGTGCGAGTGCGAGGCGTGAACCGCTGAGGAAATAAAACCGGATTAACACATTGTCCATCATATGGGTAAAGATGTAAAGACAACGCGAATTCTTTAGCATTAAATACATAGTTAAAAGTAGCCTTAACTATTTAGGGCTAGGTTAACTATATGCGAGACGGTCACAACTTATAATTATACTCATATTCTCATGAGCTACACTTACGCCGCGTGACCACCTCGTTGTCGCTGTCGATGGAGCGCTGAATAGCCTTGGAAAGGCTTTTTCTCTTCGATGGCGAATGTTTAAGCGCTGCAAAAACCAGTCAAAATCGGGAATTAGTTAGAGGTTGCTTCAAGAAGTTGCAATAGGAAAATAAGGTTCAAAAAGCATAGCACTCCCAAAGCAACTATGCAAAGAAGCCAAGAGCAGTACGGTTGCCAGGATGCCAAGGATGCCAGGGATGTGAGGGCAACTAACGTGAGATTGCTAGGCATGCTTTGGCGTCCGTTTCGAAATCATATCAAACCAAGGGGTGAATACAAAACATCGTTATTAAACTCCATTTAAATACTCATTAAAGAAGGTGTAAGTAAACTTTAAGTGAGAGATAATCAAAAAATAAGAGACATCGATCATTAGATTGTTTACCTATGTAGCTGGTTACCAAGGTACGAAATTTTCTGTGATTCCCTTTGATCTCTGGGAGATCCACTATATGCGTACGTAAGTGTGGGGTGATTGCATTCGAGACATGGTTAAAAAGAAAGCAGAGAACAGAGCGGTTGGTGGTAATTGAATGTCGATGTCGAGAGATCTCTTCGGATCGGCGTCTACTCAGGCCAAGTGTACCATATTGCATTTTTGCTGCACATCAATCGATCAACCAAAATTAGCAAGCTACGAGTGTCTAATGGTGTTCGGTGTGTGGAATGTAAATGGTGTGTTATGTGTGTGACTTTGGCTAAGTATCTACGCAAAAATGTCTGGAACCGGAACTGAGTGCTTGCATAACTCGGCCAACTGCACACAAAAATGCCTTACAGTACGAGTACTTAGCCCGACTTCCACGCCCGGCCCACTTACGGGAGGGTATCTTGCGGAACACGGTCTTGGCCATAAAGTTTTGGAATCTTTGAGCATAGAACGAGGGCCGGCAGACCGATACGGTTTCCTGAAAGAAACGACAGAGGGGGATATCAGTTATGGAATAGTGTTGGTATTAATTCTGATCTAATGATACTGATTCTGATTCGAATCTTACCCCGTCGTGTATGATGCTTTTGAAAGTGTGCTCCAGTTTCTTTTTCAGCCTGTAGGATTGCAGAATGTCAATGATTCCAATGTAGAGCAGCAGTCGTTCGCCTTTCTCACTCCTCGCTGGAATTCCACCAGGTCTAGAACGGAGTTGAATGAGATTCTATTAGCTTCCGAGAAAATGTCAAAGGAAAAGAATAGTACTCACGGCACATCCTCCTCGTCGTCGATGGGTTCACTCTCCGCCTGAATGCTCTCCATGGCCGTGGAGTGGGCCACTAAACGCTGACGATTGACGGACCTGTATGCCGCACTGGGTTAGCTCTTTAGATTGCTCCTATATTGTCGGAGTGCTGAGATACTCACTTGTTTCTACTTATGCCCGTGGCCGCATCGCGATCCTTGGCGTCGCCATCCAGGGCGTCCAGCGGATCGTCCCCATCCACGTCGGAGTCCTCGGCCAGCGGAGCTCTCAGCGGTTTCCGTTGCTCGCTCTGCTTCTCCCTGAGCGCAATGTCCAGGTTGTGGACGCCGAGGAGCAGGGAGTAGTCCATGATCTTGAAGGACTCCAGCACCGTACAGTCGCGCTGAATGGTCTTGATCAGCGCGGAGTAGGTCTCGGCCTCCAGGAAAATGCCGTTCGGATGCTGCTCCATGAAGTCGAGGTCCTTATACGTGGGCGACTTCTTGGCGCGCTCCGCCTTGTTGGCCTTGCGCTTGAACGTGGAGCCCTTCAAGTCGTACTTCAGGTGCATTCTTACGGATGAGGGCAGCAGATTGTTCATGACCACCAGGCGAATATTTTTGGCGTTGCTCGTCTGCAGGCAGTACAATCCGAAGAACTTTGGCAATAGCGTGCGCGGATTTTGATTTAGATTCATGTAGTAACTGCAATGGGAATATTATTTTGTGAGTCCATCTAGTAAAGATTGCTGGAGGCACCCACCCAGGCAGTAGTTTCTGTAAGAATTCGCCCTCTTTGTGTTGCACCGTCTTGATGATGAACTCGTCGTCGGTCGTCAGGTAGAATATAGAGCCGGAAGCACCAGGATTGGACAGTTCCCGCAGTGGGGACGTACACATGGACATCTGCAGAGATTATCAATTAGAAGCTGCTAAATTAAAATATGATATTTACTTACCATAAAATCATCTGGCTGGATGCCGAACAGATCCCGAAAGTAGCGAAAAGCGATGGGCGCGTAGATTTTGTATCTGAACTCGCTATAGTGGTGGGCAGGTGTAAGGCTAGAACCCTCTGGCGGAAAGGTGATGCTCTCGATTTCCCAGAAGTCCATCATAAGTAGATCACGCTTGGGCTTCGAGGCTAGACTGCCGACCTGCAGGGTATTTATTGTTTAATCAATCACTTGAGGTGTAAATCAATAGTCAAGAAATTTAAAACGGGGTTTTAAGGGGTCTGGGAAAATGTGAAGGACTTTGGTGGTATGTACTGGAAAAGCATTTGCAACAAATTCCTATAAATCTTTAAAATTTTTAAGTATTTATAATAAACTTATAATTTAAAGGCTCTCATCAAAAAATATAAGTATAAAACAGATTCAATAAACTTAAATATGGTGTAATAATCCTAATAACCATACATAATCAAAGTTTATTTGCTTGCCTACAACTTATTAGCTTTTATTAACAAAATATTAGTTGTCAGATGATTTTAAAAGTAACATTAAGTATTAAACACTTTTTTAAGGAATTTATTTTGGGAACCCATGTATTATGCTTTTATCTATCTATCATTTTACGGCCTTTAGGAGCAGATGCCTTAAAAACAAAAAGTAATTGTCAAAAACATATTAAAGAAATGCAACATTATTTGCAATATTTCAAAAATCAGGAAGTTATTTCATATCTCTGGGGCAACAAATCTGAAAAGGTACCTAAAAGTATGCTGACAAAACTAAAACTTAGACTCTAGCCAACTTTTTACCGAATTGCCTTTCTCGAAATATATTAAAGAATACTTCATATTTGCGATACACCAAATATATGGCCTATATCTCAATAGAAAACAGGCTTGGCTAAATCTTACAGTGTGCTGGATTCCCAGTTGAATGGAGCCCATGATCTGCGACGTCTGTATCTTCTTGTATGTGATCTCGCCGCCCTCGCCGACGCGTCTGTGGCCAATCTTGCGCTCCTTGTCCGCCTTGCTGGCCGCTCGCATCGGTCGGTTGCCCAGCTGGTCGATTGGAGGGAAAGTAGTTGACCCGATTAGTTTGGATTGGAGTGACCTCGAGGCCACGGCGGAAGTACTTACGTCGGGCGATGAGTTTCCCACATGGTCGGTGGAGGCTAAAGAAAGAGCGGACAAGTTTATTATTAGGAGTCATGTTTTATTCAGGCCATGACGCAGTCGCCTGGTCAATCACCGCAACTTGAACTTGGACGGGCCCCGACTTTCTTTTGTTATCAATCCGTTCCGAAAGTATAAATAAAAATAAGAGCCGATGGAAGTCCGTCGTCTGTCAAGTGCGGGGGTGGATTCACATTCACGCTTCTTCCCTTCACGCGAGACACATGCGCCAGGGGCACTTCCATTCGCTATTCGCCATTCGCCAGTCATTGATTTTTTTTTCGGGCGCTGGGGAAAATAAGGCGACTGGGGATGATAGTTACCATTGCTGGGCTCCGCCAGTTTGGCCTGCGACGCCGAGGAGCTGTCCAAGTCGATGGTGTTGATGGTGTCGCCATCGCCGGAGGCCATCGTGCTCCTGCTCCAGGTGTCCTGCTCTCTGCGTTCCCGTCGAGGGCTTCACTAGGACATGCTGTCTAGCAGGGACTTTGAGCTATTTCGGCGCTGTCCTCGCGTTTCGCTATCTGTGGGGATTATCCAATCAATTGGGCTAACTGGGGGGCAGGAACCTTGGCTTTCGTCTGGCGCTGGCGTCAACGCTTTAGCTGTCTGCGATGATGTGTTGATGGCTCCTCTGCCACTGCTGTCATTTTCACTGCATACTCATAGGCCCACTGGAAGGCCTGGAAGGTCGGCCGTGCTGGAAGGGTGTGCGCAGGAGCGAGCGCAGGGTTGCATTCACAATAACATTTGAATGCGGAGCATCCGCACTGTTTACAGACCCGCGAATAATAAAAATTGTAGCCTTACTTCCATTTCTAAATATGAATTTAAAATAATAATATCAGAATAAAATTATTAATCAGTTTTACTCGTTAAATCTGTGCTTATTTTGGTTTCAACACTCAAGAACGCAAAATAAATAAATAAATAAAACTTGCTAGATACTTGTTGCTGAAAACCCAATTGCTAATCATAGCTTTTAACACTTTATATTGCTAACTAACTAAATAACTAACTTCTAATTCTTGGTGCTGAAGCTTTTTAAGGAACTTATTTTTATTTAAGTTAATCATTTCTTTACTGAATTTATTGGTTCAAACAGTTCAGATATAACAGTATAATTGTACATTCACATCTTTAGAAAGCTACTAAAATAAAAGTCTTGTAATGGTGGACCGATCGTCTTGTTTTAGTAAACATCTAAAATTGTTTAATCCAAGTCTTTGCCGTTAGAAATCAGTTGTCCACTTTTTTTTCCTTTTAATCAAGCCCCTAATGCCAGAAAACTACAAGACTTGCATATTAGTTAGTCCTACAATGATTTATTTATTAAGTTATTTTAGTTTAGACTTGAATTCCTAATTTTACACTTAAAATACAATTTTAAAACTTTAATTTATTTGCAAAGAAAAAAACGACGAAGGCGGTTGGTTTAATGCACTTTTACTGTTTCATTTTTGTTTTATTAGCGTTTCAGTACTCAATTAGACCTATACATCATAGATAACTATATAATATATATTTTATTTATGTGGTAAATATATGAATACAAGAATTTCTTGTTATATGAGTTACTGTTGTCTTATCGTTCTTGTTTTTATGGGTTCGTTTGTTTTCGCATTGTGGTGTTTGTTTTGTGTTTCGTTTTTCTTACAATTACATGCATGTACAATATAAGCGCTTTTTTAAAAATATCGCAAAAAATTACGTTTATCCGTTAAAAGTCTATTAAAAATTAGAGATTATCAAAATTTCTAGATCAAACTTAAGAACAAGTATGGCCTACATCGAAGGACACTACAGAACTAACTGCTTAGAGCTAAGGATGCTATGGACATTACTACGGCGACCGTTGTCCATTTGCGTTGTATAGTTGAGGCCTTATCTGTAAAAAGTAAAAGTATTACGAGTTAACTTAATTTCTTGGTTTTCATAGAATTTATTTTTTAAACAGGGTTGCCTGATTGCCAAATTCACGAATTCGGAGGCAATAAGACTAACTATTAAAAAAAAACTTTAAATGGTTAAAAAACGTTGAAAATCTTACACTCACACAAGAAACGACTTTAAGTTATTTCTTTAATATAAATCAAATTAGAAACGGTCTTTTGTTTAATATATTTTAATAAAACTACAAAAATTGTAATACACAAAAAAGTGTTTTAAGTATAAAGACTTTAGCTTCTTTGTGAAGTTTAGTAATTACCACATCAAATTATAATTACTTAAAATACGAATTAATTTTGGAATTAATTAGTCTTACCACGAAAGGTCGCCAATCAAGATATGTATCTATAAAATCTTAGTTTCTTTAATACACAGGTAATTTTATCAAGCTTCTAGCAAGGGGTAAAGCATAGATAACTTATCTTTTGCAGCCCCTGCTTACCTGTACTTACCATAGAAAATAGTCTCCCGGCGTTTGGTATAGTTGGTGCCAATTAAAATGAATGCACAGGTGATCGGGGTGGGGGACTCGAGTTGATCTCTAGGAATGCGGGTGCGTACGGTCATGCTGTAGAGGCCACTGGGGTCTTGGTCCAACTGCGTCAGCACCGAGTCCAGTATGTGGGTGTCAAACCTGCGAATGGAGTGTTGAAATCCAGGGGCTATTCAATTTACACCGGCCGCAATTGCCGTGCTCATCTTACATGACCGACAGCATGGGTTGCGGGAAGACGTGCTGGACTGCACACATTACGTCCACATCCAGACGCGAGCCGCTCATCCGCGCTTCCAGCATGAAATCCGACTCAGGAACTATGAGTGTGGGATTGGTTGTGGGCCGGGCCGGCAGACAGGAGCCAAAAAAACAAAAGGTCGTGAGAATTAATCAAGTGTCAAACTAAACAACGAAACAAAACAAAACAAAACAGAACAGAACAGTGTTCCAAAGAAAAGCACAAAACAGCACAAAACAGCACAAACAAGCGACGGTTCCGGACACCGCAGAGACTGCCACATGACACGCATGCAAATATGAAAGCGAATCACACGTGCCCAGCCGACAGGGCCCAACACACCTGCACCGAAAGAAAAGAGTCAACCCCCGACTCGAGTGGATTAAACTCAATTGGGCATGCCTAAGCTCGACCAATCAAACCTGAACCATTGACCTATAACACCTAAAACAGTATCGAAAACTATCCTACAGTGTGATTCTTGACTTATAAATTCAAAATGCTGCATAAAAGGTGATGGTACTAAGGGGACTTTAAATTCTTTAAGTGTCTATTACTTGAATAACATGAAAATATAAATGTTGTTTCATTTGTCATGTAATGTCACTCTATCGTTCCGTTTGGCTTTAAGTTGTTCTTTAATTGAAACTATTAATAAAAAGATATTATAATGCAAATAAACATTAAAAAAAGAACATTAAAAATTATTATTAAAAAGTAAAATGGGAATTACAAAAACAGTACCCCACAAGTTATTTGTTGAGCCCATTCATAAAGACTGCTTTTTAATGACATGAAAAAAGGGGACTTAACTGCTGCAAAAGACTAATGGAAGAAAATAATAAAACGGAGCTTTCTTATGAAACGCTTCCTTGACTTTTGTAAATGGCCTTAGAGTACATAAATCATAATTTTGTCTCCCCGTGTAAACACCGACCCAAACACCTATGCAAACACAAGTTCCCCAGTCAAGATGGGGGAGGGCAAGTGGGCTGGTCGGCAGTTGAGGAGGTGAGGAGGTGAGCAGGTGGGCAGGTGGGCAGGTCACCCTCTGTAGGCACCACCTTAAACCTCAATCTCCCACCCTTGGCAGAACATCTTTCACCGCCGATCCTTTCCGCTGCGGTCGTGACACCCACCGATTATTTGCAAGCGGGCACTCCGCTTATCCGTAGACTCGAAGGTCTGCACCGCACACGTATACTCCCCCGTCATGTTCCAGTTGGGATTCTTTATCGATATAACACCGGGACTGCTTTCCATAGTAAATATTTTGGTGTCTATCTTCGACTTCATGAAGCCCTACAATCGCAAGAACAAGACAAAGGCAAAGACAGAGACACGGCTCGATTAATATGTTAATTAATTTGCTGCCCCCGATTGCTGACTCACCATGGCGAACCCTTTGACCGAGGGTATCCATTGGTAGATGGAGTGGTTGTTGAACAGCCATTTGAGGACGAATCCCTGCTCCCGCGGCCCGATCTCCACCTCGCAGTCGAGGACCAGAGGATCGGGTTCGTGGTCACGCAACAGCGTGTAGGTGCGCGGCACCCGGAGCTTGGTGATCCGCACGGAGTGGGTGACTGTGGGGGATTTCGGGGTAATTTAGGGATATAATGGGTATATTCCTAGGAAGGTCTTACCCGAGAGTAGGGTCAGCACCGCCAACAGTGTCGCACACAGCCCGCGCCCTCGTCCTCGCCCTCGCCAGCCCGCCATGAGGGCTGTCTACTTGGCGACCTGGTCCACGTCCGTCTCTGCCGGAAACTGCGGGTCCTGCTCCGCCGGTTCGCTAAGGCCAATTCAACCGTCTCCGTTGTGCGTGG
This sequence comes from Drosophila gunungcola, assembly GCF_025200985.1. NCBI lineage: Eukaryota > Metazoa > Arthropoda > Insecta > Diptera > Drosophilidae > Drosophila > Drosophila gunungcola. The sequence continues at coordinate 1,948,996 of NW_026453169.1, read as the reverse complement.
CTCTTATTACCTATCTGGTTGGTCGGATGTTTATGCTTATCTTGGTTTTACGGGTTTAAATGGAGACATGGGGGTCTTTGGTCGCACTCATTATCACCAAACTCATCACAGCAGCAGCAGCAGGGGGATGGTTTTTTCTCCTGGGGATACGGGCACTGAATGGTACAAACTTTTCTCGCCTCGATGAGCTCAGCACCTGGGCCGCAGCATCTCCGCGGCAAAATTGCAGGACATCTCTCGCTGCCAATTGCAACTATTGCAATCTCATTTTATGACCCGGGCCATTCAAAGTTTTGCCCACATACAGCACTTTTTGTTAGCGAAAAATCGACTTTCTGCAGCCATATATATACGTGCGATAGTGTCTGCTGTGGGGTATGTGCAAATGGAGTCCGCGGGGGCGAACTGTGCCAAAAAGGAGTTCGTACTGTCGGCGTAGCGCGTGAGTTCTGCCGTTCTGTCGGATACCAATAGTTAGTGTTGGTATCTTCTACGGCACACTGTTGTCCCGCTTCCAAGCGCAGCTTTTAATGTTTTAACACTGGAAGTCAACGACGCGTCCCGAGAGTTGAGCTTTTTTGGTAGCGCTTCATGGGGCTCTTTAACCGACCCCCTTCGTCCTTCGAAACAAATCAGCTGAGCGCCGTCCAATGCGCAGGCGCTAAAGCTGAACTGATTTCCAAGCACTGTTGCCACATTTTGTTGGGACTTTGAGCGCTAAATTCGAATTGCTTATCACATATGAAACAAAAAACCAACATGTTTTCCACATAAGACTGGAAAATAGAGTTTTTAGTGAGGGGCAATGGATATTTGGTAATGTTAGTAGAGATTTATCGCATCCTATCTGTATTACTCTACATTTTGTTAGTAATGCGGGGTATATGTTATATCAGGGGTTGAAAGTAAAAATTATATGTTTTGCTTTAAGATACCTTCGAGAGTGGGCAGTCCATTTCGTTCGGACGCATATATGGCATTCTTTCTATGATATTTTATTAAAAACAAATGATTTATTGGCCGTGTTCAAGGCATTTGATTTGGTAAGCAAGCTTATCAAAACAAAAAACAAATTTTTACTTTTGAATATTTTGCATGCGTGTAGAGGCCGACGTTTGTCATGGTTTAAGATACTAGCCAACACTGTGCCTCAAATTAAATGTTAATTATATCATTATTTCTAAGACATTAAAAACTTACAAGTATTTTGTAGTCACATATCACCCCTCAATATTTCTTACTTAATCCCACTGTTTTATTAATACATACATATGTATATAGTATAGTATAGTATTTTGAATACAAAACACAATTTGATTGAGACTTCGTTGATACTTACTGCAAAGCACCTATACAACTGAAATATTGTTTTTAAAAATTTCTAAAATAACTTTAAAGGTTAATACGGTATGTTTAAAGCATCGAAAAATACTTCAAAAAAATATATCGTTTTAAATAGAAATATTCCTTTGGGAAAGTTTTTAGGAAACTAGCATTGACTTCAACAATTAAAAAAATAAATAAATTAATTTTAACAGTTTATATACTTAGATACTTACCAATTCAATTTTTACTGCTTTTGTCCTAACAATTTAGAACTATTGTTATGTTGTTGTTTATTCAATTTTCAATAACATCAGCAAAATTCTTAGTCTAATTTATAGTTAATAGTGTTCCTCTTGCTTGGATGTGTTACAGTTACACGCACACACACGCACACTTACACATGAATAGTACTGGTATGGTAGATATAGGCCTAGGATCTAGATCTCTAGAATTCGCGTTAAAAGTATGCTATAAATGTGCACTGCATCAGATTTACATAGATATACGCGCCGATATATGTAAAGTACGTAAGTGGACTGGCAACTATAGCGTTGGCTTTGATTTGGTCGCATTTAAAAACTCGCGTGCTGGCTCCTACATCCTACAGATACACCTACTGATCACTACTTGCTGCTCGGATTGGATTCGTGGGGGTGGAGTGATAAAACGTGCTTATATCGAAAGCGAGAAATCACCGTTCGATGGACTGTACACAAGCCAATCGGTTCTGGGGGAAGCTCCGGATGGGTTGGTCGAATCCCGCCTAATCGCTGGCCTCCTCCTGGCTGGCACCGTGATGCAGGTGGTGGCCAATCAGCGTCTCGATGCGGAAGTCCTTGGCGCTGCTCTGCTTGCTGGTCCTTAGAACCAGTGGCTCACTATCGAACCGTCTTCTTGGACTGGAGCCAGTTCCCATTCCCGGTGGCGAGCTGTCGGATGCCTCCGCAGGCTCGAAGATCAGCGCATCCGGCGGCGCGTCCAGGCGATTTGTACAGGCGCTATCCACCGAATCCGAGATGTGTGAATCCTCCTGCTCATTGCCGCTCTCCACGTCGATCTTGTCCTCGCAGGAGTCGTCATCTCCGTCGGCCTCCGCGTCCGCCTCTGTGTCCGCATCGTCGTTGTACACATTGAGGTCCATATACCCTCCGCCCGCAACTCTATCTGCGTAGTCCCTGTGACTGGACATTCCAGCAGCGCTGGCCACAGTCGCCACATCGAAGGCGTAGGGGCTTTTGTACTTGGTGGCTCGGCTACCCTCGGATCCACCACCACCGCCTCCACATCCTCCTCCGCCACCGGAGCCACTGCTATGCGGCAGGCCATCCAGAGCATCCACACCTCGTCCGCGATTGATGAAGGACAGCCGGTCGAATTTGTCGCCCGACTGACTTCCCTGGTAAAATGAAGCCTCCGCATTTGCAAAGAAGTTAAACTTCTTATCCGCCCGCAGGGCTGAATCAAAGACATCCGCCGGGTTGTGGACGACATCAAAATCCCTGCTTCCATTAAAGTTGGGCACATTAAAGTGCACCGGAACGAGGGGGACGGGTTTACGGATCCAAAATGGAGACAGTGTGCCGAAAACTGCCGGAAAGGAGAAGCGTTGCATAGTCGGAGCACGTTTGTACCGCTTTCGACGCCGCAAGAAACTACCGTTGTCAAACATGTCCTCCGCCAACGGGTCCAGCGTCCAGAAGTTGCCCTTTCCCGGATTTCCGGGCTCACGGGGCACCTTTATGAAGCAATCATTTAGGCTGAGATTGTGCCGAATCGAATTCTGCCAGGCGGGGAACTTATCCTTGTAATATGGGAAGCTATAAGTGAATTAGATAAATCAAAAATTTTATTAAGGTTTTCATAAGTCCATAACTTCAAAGTGATCGATAGAAGCAAAATTTGTCATAACTAATTTTAAGTGAATAAAGACAGATCAAAAAAAAAAACATTATATTCTTCATATTTTTAAAATTTAAAAAAGTTAAATTGTTTTTAATAAAGTTAGCTTGTTTTAAATCAAAATATGACATGATCAACGCCGGTAAGTAGGCTCTTAGTATGTTCAGTCGTATGTATAATGTTCATATTAATCTTTAAAAATAAGTTCTTCAATGTTGTCTAAAAAGCGATTCACCTCCTTTCAGTTAAACATTTCTTATATACCAGATACTATTCTTCTATGTATAAGTGCCATAAGTTGGAATCTATATTGCATGATTATAGCCAGGATTTTTTCAGCTTTCACTTCTCAATGTTTACATTGAATTCGAAATTCAAATAAACACTACCATTTCATAATCTTGAAAGATTTGAAAAAACTTAAAAAAAAAAAATTTTGCAAGAACTAAAAACAAATGTGCGTAAATTTGTTTAAAAAAAAATGTTGGATAACTTACCGCGACATGATAAAGTCACAAATCCCGCTGAGCGTGAGCTTCTTGTGCGGCGACTGTAGAATGGCCATGGTGATGAGGGCGATGTAGGAGTACGGTGGCTTCACAAGTGGTCCGCCGTTGGATCCTGAGCCGTCTCCGCCGCCGGCACCACTTCCCCCGACGGCCGAAGGCTCAATATCGCTGTCGTCGCAGCCCATGGACATGGCATCTGCGGCGGCGGCGCGCGAGGATGCACTGCATCCGATTCCAATGCCGCCGGAGGAGCCGCTCCTCGAACTCTTGAGCAGCGGCGGCGAAAGGGAGACACTGTCGTGCAGAGTGTGCATGGGATCCGTGCTGGTGTGCATGTTTGCGGGAAATCACTGTTGTCTATTTGAGTTGAAGTACTGGATTTGCTTAAGTTATTAGAGGACGCAACACTGTTTTTTTTGGTTTGACTATTTTGCTCAGGAACTGTGTTCGTTTTGGCGCTTCTTCACTAGCTTCACTTGGCATTTGCACTGGCATTTAAACTTGAATTTCTCGCTTTCCGGTACCGTTATCCTTCACCGTTAACCGTTCACTGTCACCGTTTCCGCTTGGGTCCTGGGGATAACTGTACATATGGCCAGCAGTCGAGTGGAAAGTTGGCTAGCGCGTCCGTCGTCGTGTCCGTTAAAGGCGGAATCCGCTGGCCAAATGTTAACTGAATCGCAACGAAAACGAAAATCTTCTCGCCCAAAATGTTTTTCTACATAACTCAAACATTTATTTATGAAAAACCGCTGCCATTGCCGCTGCCGCTGACGTTTCCCTGAGCTTTTGTGTCGCCGCTGCTGTGTTTTCGTATCTCGAATAACTGTGATTCTACTGCCGACGTCGCCGTCGACGCAGGCAGCATCCGGGCAGAGAGAGCGAGCGTAGCCAGGCCTCTCTTTCTGGCGGGGGATGAGACAATATCCTGCGAACCAATCTATGGCGCCCTCGCTCTTGCCATCCCACTCTCTCGCACTGCATGAGTGTGGCTCAAAATGGTGGAGTGCCTCCTGTAAATGTGATATTTGTGTTTTCCTCTCCAAGCGACGGCAAATTGGCAGCGACTGCAGAAGCCAAATCTCTGGGGTGGGGGGAATAAACATTTTGCGCAAATTTAGATACCTTTTGCCGCTTTGACGTCGTGGCTCTTAATAATGTTTCATTATGTCAGCCACATGGGGGCAGGCGTCCTTCTCCCTTTCCCACTTTATCCTGCTGCCCCTCCAACCCTCTCCTCCGCCCCAAATGTTATGCTTCAAATGTTAGCATTTTTATGTGCGAATGTTTTTCTAACCGTATGTCGACGTTTCTTGGTTTCTCTCGGTTTCGCATTCTCATTCCCGCTCTCTCTCCCTATGCACTGAAAGAAAACTTGTGTAGGATTTTATGATCATTGATCAATTTAAGGACTTAACATAAAGTTTTGGACGTAAGCCATTGGAAGCGTTAAAAATAAATATTATTAAAATCTTAGCAATCGCATTTTTTGCTTATACGCCGCAATAATTCCCATTTAATTCTAGCTGCGCCGTATTGAATGCTGAGAAAAATCGGCAAAACATTACTTAAATCGAAATCCGGTTTTAAACCAGTACGGTAATATTTAAACACACACTTGATTTAGCCGTTGTCCTGCCCTAATAAGCCATCAAACTAAGTATAAATCCTTTCCGTGTACTTCTCTGGGTTTGGGAGTGAGAGAACTGAATGCGCCATTTTGGCCAACATCCTCTAAACACAATGGGGGATACCAAAACGAGAAAGGGAGAGCAGGGGTAGACTGTACATGTGTTTGCTGCATTTGTAGTTGTATCCAAGTGGGTTTTGTATTATTTCTCTTTTTCATTTTCGCTGTTTTTGTTCTGCAGTTGTTAGACATTGCTGTTGTTGTCGCTGCTGTTCGGCGTTCAGTGTTTGGAGCCTTCCCTTTTCAAATTAAACATTCAGTAGTCACTTTTATTTGTTGTACTTTGTTCAAATTAGTTTTCCAGTTTTGCGGAAGTTACCCATACACAGCCACACACACACACATAAACATGGAAACAGACAGAAGCACAATAATGGCCGCCATCTTCGCATTCAGGACAATATTGATATCGCTTCTTTCACTCGTGGCATCGTTTTCATTATTCTATTTTAGCTTTGCCACCCTAATCCCCATTTCTCTCGCCCCCTTTTCCACACTGTTACACTTACGAATCAATGATTTTTTGGCCAGATTTTTAGGGGCGTGGCATCGGCATTCGGTATGTATCTTTATCCCCGCTTAGTAGTGTTGGTATTGGCAAGGGATAAACAGAAAAGATACATATATGGCGACTTTCGGAACTGTCCGTTGAGCAATTTAGGAAAATTTGTTGCGGCTTTCCTTTGTCTTTTTTATGAGCAAACAGAGAGTTTTATGGCTCTCGACCGAAATAATTAAGCAAAAATGTAATCAACTTCCCCAAAGTTCACATGAATTTACAATATTAACAAGTAAGTTGGTTACATCGTATGATCAATAATGTATTATATTTAAGCGCAAAATTTATGATAATGTTACAATACTTTTGCAAATAGTTTTATAGTTACAGTCATTAGTTTGCAACGTTATGTAGCTGATTTTTTATTATATATTCTTGATCAGAGTTACTAGGCTAGTCGATCTGCCCATGCCTGGATGAAACTTTTCCTAAAGATTTATTTATAATGCAGATAGCATATGAGCCGGAATGGGCCGTTTGAAAACAAATTACACTGGCTTAAAAATTTAAATCGAAGAAATCTTCTAGGGATTAAACCTTGTGTTTCTGGATTGTTGAAGTTAATAGCTTGATAGCTTTGTGAAGGTTTCATCTGTTAGATAAAGTGATAAAATTATTTTTGGGTTTCAGGCGTTTATTTTTAAAGAATTAATTTATGTTGTCGAAACTTAGTTTTTGCCTTTTATGTAAACTTTGTTGAGCTCGCGCATATATATAAGGAAACCTTACCTTATAACGTCTATAGGAAAGTTGAAGAATGATAAATTTCTAGTTAAATAAGCTTTCGATGACCGAAGGCGAATAAGCAAAACTGGAGAAGAGAAGAATTGACATAAAAACAGGTGAAAACGATATTTACACATCAACGCTTGATCTCTGGAGGATTTCATCGATTTAAATTTGCAAACCAGGGTTATAGCTTCTTGTTTTTACTAGTTTGACCAATGAATGAATTAAAATAAAGTGAATTTATAGAATGTTATCTGTAGTTTTAGTTGCAAGGGTATATATACTCCTTTTTGCCGAAAGTGGCTTTCTTTCTTGCTCTACTTCTTTGTACTAAAGAGAATAAAACTATTGAAAAATTATTTATATTGCTTAAAGACATCAGTTCAGTTTTCGATTGAACTCATTTTACTTTTCTTTGTGTTTTACTGTTGCAAAACTATGAATTAATTATTGAAAACCATAAAAACTATAATAAAATATACAAAAACTAAACTAAACAAACTGAGCTTTTTAAAAATGTATTCTAAGGATATAAAATTTTTTTTTAATTATTATTATTTGGTTTAATTAGTTTAGGTGATCCAAATATGGTTAGTTTTTTATACAATTTTAAAATTTCACAAATGTCAGAAGTAATCTTACTGGAATCGGCTAAAATAAACTATCGATTCTTGACGACTTCACATTTAACTCTTTACATTTGTACACTTAATCCCCCACCGCTTCCTTTTTAAATATAAAAAATATTTGCTCATTCAATCCACTTTTCATTACTTATCCGGATACTCAATAGTTTCCATGGCAATTAAACGTTTTCAACTATGCGCACCTCCACTCCCCCTATGCGGCAATCCGTGGTCATAGCCGTATCCATGTCCGCTGTCAGACTACGGTTAATCAGCGCTTAAGCCCAGCATGAGTCCGGAAAAAGGACTCTGGCGGCCAGTTGAGCGTAAGGATGCGGTGCATTGAAACTTTCGCAGGGGAACAATTAACTTATGGCCAAACAATAACGCCGAGGAATGCACGCTGACAGGAACCAGCCACCAGGAGCACATCCTGCTCAGCTCCAGCTTCAGGTCTGGGCATATATATCCTCCGCACTCATACCGAGCTGCAGCAACAGCGGCATGATCCAGCAATAATCCCTCTTTTGTCAGCAAATTTATTGCACACAAACAAACGACCAAAGGATATGCCAAGCGGATAAAACGGAGCGCTGAAACGGGGAGGGTGGTGCTCTGACTACGGATTCGGATTCGGATTTGGGATTGGTCTTTGGCTTGGATGAGCGCAGACTTTTGACAATACAAATTTTTATTGCGAAATCTGCAAAAGGCAAATAAAAGATTTGACACTTGAATTGCTTTGACTGCAAGGAATCGGCAAGGACAATCACTTCTTTTCGACCCAAACAAAGTTGCGAGCCCCAAACGATGTCCCGCCCTCAACGTACTACACTGAGGAAATAACAGTAGACATGACGTCTCAATCAGGAACTTAGTGGCTTAGTAAAAGGAAACATAAGTTATAAATATGATAGTTTTAATTTACAAAATTAGTTAGTGCTCAAAATTGCAGAACTTAGATAATTTTTTTGCGTTCAATTTTGTTATAAAAACGTCTTGTTAGCCCGTATAAGATAATAATAAAAATATTAAAAATAAGTCTTTTAAAGAGGTATGAATGTAAAGCATGATTGCAGCTCAAAATCAAATAAGAATGCTTTTGTGTTAGAAAATACAAAACTGTTTTCCAGTCGGACACAGCAAAATATTTTCACTCTGGCTCTTTTTGATATTTAATACTTTTTAACTTTATTAACTTTTCGAGATAGACCAATTGTGTCAGTATCTATAGTCATTGGTGGTGTAACATCCCCAGCAACTTTAAAAAGGATTGGGATTGGATTAACCGCATAAATATTCGAGTTTCTATAGCACAAATTTTCGCAAATTTTTATTAAGAGTAAAAATTTGAATTTTGTATACAAGCAACTATTGATGGTGGGGCTTAATTTATTTTGAAAATTAATAAATCAATATTTAATATACGATTGATGTTTGAAAATTAAAAAAAAAGTATGAAAATTTAAAATCACAATAGTTTGTTGGTATAGTTACTTAATTTGCGACATGTTAATTATTTTTTTAAATAAGTTTATGTTTAATCGCAAAATTAGCTTTCTTTTTAATAAAATGGTTATCTTTCCCCAAGTGTACGTCGAAGGACTGGAAGCTCGCACTAATTTGTGCTTGAGATGCCGCATCCTGTCGAATCCTGGTCCGATGCACGTATACTTAGCAAGCGGTGGCACCTGCTGGATCGCAAAGGCAAACACTTGAGGACGTATAAGAAGTTCGGGCCGAGGGATGGCAGGTTTAATAGCTTCACTTCTTATATGTCATTATTAAATCTTTGAAGTATCTGAAGCGCAGAAAACAAGGCAGGACTCCGGTCGTGAGAGATACACATACAGGCACTTGAATACTTGAGTGACGCTCAATTTGATGGACAAGGACGTCGAGAATCAGCGAGCAAACCACCCCAGGACTGCCAGGACAATGGGAAAAATCACAGCAGGCACCGAACAAATTGCACAACTGCAGCCGCAAATTTTGTTTCAGGATCTCCAACCTGCCAACAAGTGGCAAGCACAACAATGAATTCGATTTAACCGTCCTCCCCCTGCCCTCCGAATCTTAAACCTCATGGACGAGCTGGAATATTTCACGCTCGATTTATCCCGGTTTTTTTTTTTTTTGCAGAGGGTTGGGACGAACAGCAAGTGCCACACACCAATGTTTCGTGGCTCATTTCATTCAGTTTTGTTCATTTGATGTGGATGTGGATGTGGATGCGAATGATGATGGTGGTGGCGATGCCTTTGCCTAAGCCTCTTGTTTGGCGGCAATAAAAATCGAGAACCGTGTGCCTAAGCCTCCTCGGCAGCCCACTCCCCCCGTCCCCGCACTCAGGATGTCAATTTCTCAATTCATAAATAAAACCCAAAGCCCTTTCAATGTGTCAGCACAAGTGTGGAAATTACTGGGCGGGTGGAAATGTGGATAAAAGTGGGCATCGCTGGCTGAGTGTGTTATTGTTGTTTATTTGCTGCTGGAACTGCCTGAGCCACCTATAACCGCAGCCAAAGCATTTCCGCCCATCACCCCCTCGTCTCCTCGTGCCTTTCCTCCATTTTGAATTGCTCTGCATCGTCGAGGAACTCAACTGGGTACTTGGATCGCATTAAGTTGATTTATTATGCAGCGCAGAATTCAATTAAGTGGGATGATTGTCACTTGTCCGTATGCCACGAAAGCAAAACTCTCTGAATATGGGATAGGTTTACCACTTTGGCTTTTGCTCTCTTAACTGTTGGGGCGTGGCGGCAATTTGGACAGTTGGTAATAACTATTCGGGGCACTGATCCGCTGCTTTTCCGTGGCTTTCCCCTTTTCAACGTGGTCACGCACAAGCCGTGAAAGATAATCGTTTATTTGTTTTGGTTTCAAGGATTATGAAGTCAAAATGAAAAGGGATTTTCCCAAATTTGTTTGGGATGATTTAACTCATCATTATATTTAAGCTAAATAAAATCTTTAAGGGAACCTGGAACATCTGCCATGGGTTTTTTAAAAGCTAAAGAAGGAAAATGAGATTCTGATCAAAAAAACGATGAGTCCTGAAAGGCAGCTTATCTTGAAAATCATAATTAATGTTTTCATGTTTTAAATTTAAAACAACAAAGAGATGTAAGAGCAATTCATTCAATACCAACTGTTTTCAAGAACTCTCCCAATATCTTTATTAGTTGCTCATCCGTAGGCTTGACGACAATCCACAAAAGGAATAACACATCACACATCACGACCAACTCTTGAGCGAAACAAATTAAAATCAAACCAAAAAGAATCAAACACTGAAAAGTTGTGAACGGCAAGGAAAATGTAGAATGGTGCAAGACACGCCTAATAAGTTGTCAATGGGCACGTGTGCCACGTGGATGAGTTCTTCATGGGACTGGGTGTCGGGTAATTCACACTTCCTGCGAGGATATCGCGCGAGGGTGGGAAAGAGGAGTGCCGCTTGTGGAATTTCATTAAATAATCGTTAGTGTAAATCAATTTGTTAGATCAAAGCAATGTGGGCGACATGGCGACAAATGAAAAGAAAATAGAGGACACGATGTGCCCCGATATAAATACGGACAGTCCCGAACTCCCAACTTTCGCCGGATGCTGGCCGTAGATATTACCAATTTGCGCTGCAAATAAAATACGAACAATAAATATTTGCCTGCACTGATGAGGATATCACAAACAAGTTAACACGTGGCCGAAGGACCGCGAAGTGCGAACACGTGCGGGATGGTGTCGAGGGGCTATCAGTGTCCAAAATCAACAATATTGAATGTGCAATCATCTAGGCCAGGAAGTATGGAGCTGGGAAATACAATTTGTGACCCAAAAACGGGACGATTTAATCTATTGTATATTTCCACTACCAGAAGAAAGGCGGTGAAAGTGACATACTAAACATTTTTTTTAATTTTAAAAGTGTATTTATTTAGCCGAATGATTGATCATTTTTCCCTACAAAATTTTATATCAGAAATGTTGTATGTTGTATGTGCGATTGCCACATATAAAACTAAAAAACGGAAATTATTTGTACATTTTAAGTCATTTAACATATTCAAGTAAAAACTATAAAAAAACATGTGTCTGTTTAATAATAAAATATTGTTTGGTTGGGGCTATGTCTCCTGAGATCAAGATTTTCAATCGGAAATACATACTTATTTCGATATGCAGGCTTAATGGCACTTGACTATGGTAAATTGGTTTTTTATAAGCATAGTTTCCCACTACAGCTAGGGTCAATCAGCTCTGATATTTGAGCTATTTTTAATTTAAGAAAATTAATTAATTAATTTAAATTGATTATTTCTTTAATAATGGTCAACCAATTTTAGTTTACTTTTTGCGAACAAAAAGTCTTATGGTTCTTCTACATGGCCATTTTTGATTTGCTTCCTTAACTTAAGCAGAGGCGAATATGTTAGCATTTTAATTTTCAAAATCACAGTGAAATTAAAAAATTTCAGTTTTCAAAAAATTAAATAAAATTATTTTCTTCCATGACTTTTTTTTACATAAAATGACGTTGTGTTTCTATCATTTGAGACATTGGTCATGTTTCTCTAAGCTGTGTTAGATTTTTAAACATTTTTTTTCATACATTTTTCCCTATCACAATTGACAAACTGTGCCCAAACCTGTCACAGCTGTAAGTACAATATTATTTTTGGGAATGTCTTAAAATCTTAAATCGGTGCCCAAAAAGCCACTGAAATGTTTGTACAATACAAGAAGCCTTTGAGCTGTGGTTAATTAAAGTGAACACATTTTCGGACATCTAATAAACAATTTAAGTCCATCGCGGTTTTAAAAGTATTTTATATTTTCTCTTTCGTTTTTCTGCCCTAAGCCTATCTCCATATGGAGCTGGCAAATCTTTATTCCCATAATCGCATTAGGTCGCCAGCCGGATGAGCACTAAATCAAAATCGTCAGCGTCTACCCACTCAATCCTAGCCAGGCGAAAGCACCCATTCAGCCATTTGATTGTCATTGTCCTTCAGCTGGAGTACAAGCGTTTGAAATTTAATTTAACGCATTTACATGCAGCTTAAGATCTCCGGCTCGGCCTCGGGCCATGGTAAACAAATCAAATGTATTTAGAGGAGTGAACCGAGCTCAACTCAAACAAAGGGAAGCGAATGAAATTTCGAGGCCGAGGAGAAAGAGGAGGAGGAAACCTTTGGCGACACTGCGCACATTCAAGGATCGGTTCGGAGGGTGGTTCGCCCGCTTCGAGCGAGTTGAAAAACTCAATATTTGAATAACTTACTACCGTGTGGAGAACAAACTTTCAAGTGAAGACCGAGGACACTGGCGGGTCGCAAAAGGACAATTATTTACTTACGCGTTGTCATTCAAATTGAGTTTTAATGTCGGCGGCGCGCATAATCCCGTAAATCCCGTTCCCGGATCTTGGATGCAAGTGAACGGAGTCCTGACGGCCATGTGGGCACCATTATTTGCTCTATCACGTTCACGTACTAAAAGTTATGAGGACATTATATGTACAGCCGTAGTAAACACAAATATCTATAATCCCCGCCCCCTGCGGGCATTCCGTGCGTCATTCCGGCCGAGCTTGGAAGTTCGGAGTTCGAACTCGAGCTGAGTACACATGTTCGGGCGTAATTGTTTGTAGATGTCCTTAAATGTCGTGAGAATATTCAGTTGGTTTTCCTCTCCTGTCGGTCGGCCCCGTTTTGTTTTGTATAACTTGGCGGGAGGAGAACGCCTGTTGCTCCTTTTAAAACCGATTATAAGTTTTAGTATCAGTAATAATTTTCCATGAGGTTTAGTTCAATGCAGCTTTTGATTGCATGCTAGAAAAAAATGCTTCATAATTATGCCGGAATAAGTAAGCGCTTCCAAATTTAAATAAACATATGTTTTCCAACTTATATACATCTTAATATTAAAAAAAACCATTTCCATCATCCCCTTATGCTCCAAAAATTCAGAAATCGAAATCAAATTTTGTATGAAAGTAAAATGGTTTTTGATATTCATTTTCTAAAAGAAGCCTCTTACATTACATTCAACTGGGAAGGATGCCATCTTTGGCCAGCCGAAGCTTATAGACCCTTATAGTTATAGTATCATTTATTAACATTTGGTTTATATGCTTTTATGTTTCAAAAACAATAACGTTGAAAAAATTTTCGATGAAAGCTACACATTTGTTTGATTTTTAAAACATTGAAAATTTATGAAATTTTAAAAATAACTCCGTTGGTTTGTGTTGAAAAACATGGAAGTTGTGTTTAATTTCCATTTATTTTAGTAATTTTTTGATCTTTCCCATGGCAGCTAACTACAGTCGTCCGATTTTTGAAAAACTAAAACCGTATTTTTGTAAAGTAAAAAAAAAATTAAAACCGTATTGAAAAAATCAACCAACATCCGATAATTTCCGTTTTATACAAATTATTCAATATATTATTAGTAACCAATTTTATTCGTTTTTATATAATTTTATTGTGTAAACTTTTTAGTTGACATAAATCAAAAATCATTTTGCGACAACCTTAAATATTGCGTTTTATTAACATCATTTACCTGTGTCGCTTTCGACCTACAAATAAATTTAAATGGAGAAGATAATTAAACTGTTATCTTTATGAAAGCTTTCAATTAATGTTATCAACTGTTCTGACGGCTGCTGCAACTTTAGGATAGAGGGGGTGCCAGGTAATCCCTTTTCACTGGAGGTTTTGTGGTTTTCTGTTGCCCCACTCCCCGGGACCTAAACAATTTCCATATTAATCCAAATCCGAACCATTGCCTCAAGTGTTTTTGCGCAGAAAACTGTAATTTTTATTCATTTCCAGGACGCAGTCTGAAGTGCTTGCTAAACGATTATTAGCAATTTGATATAACTGCATGTAAGTACAACACGAGAACAAGTCAACAACGGATTCGCCCACACATACACGCACGTGTGGCCACTTACATAAGCGCCTGCCTGTGTGTGTGTGTGTGTGTATGTGTGTGATAACAAACAGTAGAAAATCACTTCAGTTAACTAAATCCTCGCAACAACCATGCGCCGACTGCGACGTAACAGCGCAGCTTCTTCAAAACGACAAAGAGAGAGAGAGAGCGAGAGAAAAGGACACTGCAGACAGCAGCCATTGCGGGGGGCGTGGCTGTGGCCAGTGGGCCAATCAGAAGGCGTGGTCCTGCGAGCAGAGGCGCTGACTGCGGCAGAGGCTGCAAAGAACGCAGCGGGAAGGGGGAGGCAAAGGAGAGCTAAGCTCATTGCCATATTTTCGCTCTGCTCTCTTTTGAATTTACTTTACTAACAAAACATGACTGTTGGGAGGCAAAAAGGAAATTGTTTTATCAAATGGGTTTCCTTACGCTTTTTTATTATGAAATTAATTTCCAACATCGTTTCGCAGTCGTTGACGTTCCACCTCCCCGCTCTGGTGGCCATTTTCCAGTTTCACTCCTCCTTCCCCCAATTTCCCCCCGCCTTTGAGCATATGTTTACTCTAGTTTTCCTTTGGAGCTGCCTTAGCCTTCCTCCTTTCGTTTCATTTCGTTCTAGCATTTAATGGAAATGTTTGCATAGCCATCTTCCTTTCCCGCTCATTCCTAGTCGCCTCAACCATTTTCTTTTTTTCCGCCTCCTTTGGCAAAGGCATTAAAATGCAAATCTTGATTATGAATTTAAGCTTGGCAGACAAATTAAATTCATCCACCACTCGAATGGCTGAAATCCTAAAACTTTTATTTGATTACCTTGGCTTTGCCTTGCGCTAAAGTTGAGATTAAATCTGTGTTAAAAAACAAATTACTATATGCGATTTAAAAATCGTTGCCTACTTATTGGGGCAAACATTAGGGATAATGGGCTTGTCATTTAATTTAACATTTATTAAACAGTTATTTAAGACCAAAAAATAAGAAAATGGTTATATAGTTTCTCAATTTTACAAACACTAAAGAATATGTGAATGTGACCCAAGCAGTTATTACAAAAAGGATTCTTGATATAATGGAAATTAAAGAATATAACCATGACAGTTATAGGATTAAATCTTTGATTCTCTGTGTATACATATTTGCGACCAGTTTTTTTATTCATGTTAATCGCTTTGATCACAACACTCAGTATCAAAGTATGTAAGAGTAGGGGCTGACTCAGCTTAAGTATAATTTTATATGTTTTTTAACACTTAATGTTGTAATATTGGGACACATTTCTAAGGCCCTATGTTTCAGTATATTTACATTTTTAAAAAATGATTATAAATCCTTTCTATATACATATCCCTAAACCCGTATAATTTTATTCAATATTTGTGGTCCATATTTAGAAATATAAATATAAAATTTAAACTACATTTGTCGCAAAGGTAAGTGTATGAGGTAAGTGTATGACATATGTTATTTAGTTGTAAGTACAATGAAAGAAAAAGATAAAATCGATGGGCATTGCTGGTCAACACTTGTCAGGCTTCTCCTAACGGAGTGTTGAGTTCAGCATTGGCCAAATCGCACAAACAAAATTATATCTTGATATGTGCAATAAAGTCACTTGACTGATTTTTCTTCTCCTCTACATCGCGAATGTAACCCATATTATGGCCATCTTGAGGGAGCTGAGTATTATGTGAGTGGTGTCATAACAAACAGTGAAAGTTACTCAATGCAAGAAAAGCACCTCAACCAAATCGATAACACTGTACTGCAAAAAAGCAAGCCAATTTCCACAAATATTTTAACAAATTAAATTTATTACAGAAAAACGTTCCAGGGTATGCTTTTATTCGGTAGTTTCCTAAATTTGCATCATTGACATAATTTTAACGTATTGATTTCATTAAAAATAATTTTTTATTCACAATTATTTGTTTTAAGAAGTATTCTTACATATTGTATTTAGTGACTAGTAGTTTTTTTGTTCTCGAGCAAGCCATGGAGACTAGTGTAATCGATACGAATATCATACTCAAAATAGAATGGCCACTAAGTCAGTTAGCAAGAATGTTCGCCCGCTAATTGTAAAATCAGTTTAGGCGCATTTTTCAATGGACTCAAATCGGGCGCTGCCAACGCGGAATATTTACAACTAATTAATAATAAAAATTTAAATATTATAATTATTGTTAAATACGTTCAAAATTTATTTGGTGCGTTTAATGTCCGAACAGTGAGTCGCGAGTTTGGCTTGGATTACAAAGCAGTCGATCCCAACCAGCGAAGATGGTTCAGTTCCTGGGAAATCCGGGCGCCGCTGGTGGTCAGTGTCCATTGAGTGGTTTCATGACCAATTGCTAATCAAATTTGCAGCTAATCCGGAGAGAACTTGACCTTGATAGCAACTAATAATGGTTTTATGGCCTCTAAATAGATGGTTCCGTGGATATTGATCGGACCTTTTGTGAATTCAAAAACTTTTTTATAATTATGCAATTGCTATTACAAAAAAACATTACGACTCACTGCCCACAGTTATTCAGTATTAATTTGAGTGTCGGGATAAAAAGTGACAAAACATTCATTTAATTTTTTCATCGATTTTATTGACTTTTGTAATTTCAAGTTGAAAATGACTAAAATTTGACATTTTTATTTTCTAAAAACATTTTTTGTCCTAAATAACATTTAAAATTTATTTAAATTTTAATTGTGTTGTCAAATTTAGATTAATGTATGTTTTTAATCTACTAGTAAAAAATTTAGTAATGTAACTTAACGTGCATAAACAAATTCACCGCAATGTGTTAAAATTTTAAAAACAAAAATATACTTTCCTTACTGGGTTTTAAACACATCCAACAAGGTTAAAAAAAATGGTATATACTGTTGAAATGTTTAATGTTTTTTATTTAAAATAAAAGCAAAACAAATTGTTTGTTTTAGACATAATTAAATGACTGTGATTTACAAAAAATCCCCTCTTTACTCCTATGGGAGATATACGATAAAGTAGTCTTGAAGTAAATTGCAATAGACAAAAAAATTATTTCATCCAGGAAAAGACTAGTTTGAGTTAATTTCCTTGGTGGTTAAAATTGTGCATACTTTATAGAGCTGGAAATGTCTCCTTCACTGCGTTGCAAACATTTAAATAAAAATAATATACCCTCCGAAAGATTGTGATTTTTTTCAAATATAAACCTATTTTCGCAGAGCTCATTCACATGGTGACCCTGGACAAGACGGGCAAAAAGTCCTTCGGCATTTGCATAGTGCGAGGTGAGGTAAAGGACTCGCCGAACACCAAGACCACCGGCATCTTCATCAAGGGCATTGTGCCCGACAGTCCGGCGCACCTGTGTGGTCGCTTAAAAGTGGGGGATCGTATCCTCTCGCTCAACGGCAAGGATGTGCGTAACTCCACCGAACAGGCGGTCATCGATCTCATTAAGGAGGCCGACTTCAAGATCGACCTGGAGATTCAGACCTTCGACAAGAGCGACGAGCAACAGGCAAAGGCAGATCCGCGAAGCAATGGCTACATGCAGGCCAAAAACAAGTTTAACCAGGAGCAGACTCCCAACAGCAATGCGGGTGGAGGTCAGGGAATGGGGATG
This sequence comes from Drosophila gunungcola, assembly GCF_025200985.1. Taxonomy (NCBI): domain Eukaryota; kingdom Metazoa; phylum Arthropoda; class Insecta; order Diptera; family Drosophilidae; genus Drosophila; species Drosophila gunungcola. Next base: position 1,931,093 of record NW_026453169.1, on the reverse strand, counting down.
GGTCAAGGTCAGGGTCAGGGAATGGGCCAAGGAACGGGTGGCATGAACCGGCAGCAAACGCTGCAGAAACGAAACACCACATTTACGGCCTCTATGCGACAAAAACATAGTAGCTACGCTGATGAGGATGACGAGGATACCCGAGACATGACCGGTCGCATTCGCACGGAGTCTGGCTATGAGGTGGGGTAAACTTCTATACTTTAGCAGCAAATATTTTCAAAGAATCCTTGGTCTGAAACCCCCATATAGATTGATCGTGCCTCGGCCGGCAACTGCAAGCTCAACAAGCAGGAGAAGGATCGCGACAAGGAACAGGAAGACGACTTTGGCTACACGATGGGTAAGAGGGCTCCAGCCATCAAATTGTAATCACAGCAATGGATTCCACCCCCAGCTAAGATCAACAAGCGATACAACATGATGAAGGATCCTGCGGAGGATCGAGGTCCAGAGGGACGCCAGCAAGCCGATAGGCATTGCTCTAGCTGGACACAAGGATCGCCAGAAGATGGCCTGCTTTGTGGCCGGTGTGGATCCAAACGGAGTGCTGGCCAGTGTGGATATCAAGCCGGGTGACGAGATCGTCGAGGTCAACGGCAATGTGCTGAAGAATCGCTGCCACTTGAACGCCTCCGCTGTGTTCAAGAACGTGGATGGGGATAAACTGGTACTGATCACCTCGCGACGCAAGCCCAACGACGAGGGCATGTGCGTAAAGCCCATCAAGAAGTTCCCCACATCATCCGATGAGGTAAGTTGTTGCACTTGCACTGTTCAACCAAAAATGTATATTTCTTAAACATTGCCCAAATGGTTTTAGTCAATAGTTTTTCCCATTGGCAAACACATTTAAAAAACCAACAAGTGGATAGAAGTTTATGGCATGAAACAAATTTTTTTTAAGGACTCAAAACCAATTATTTTTTTTGTTTCTAAATATAATTAGAAGTTAATGCGTACTAGAACTTAACTTAACTACTGAAGACGTTATTCCAAACAAAAAAAACTGCTTATTATATTATGATTGGTTCGTTTTACAAGATCATAACAAGATCTCACTGGTTTTTATGCTTGGTTAAGAGAAAGACAGGCTTTCACTCTTTTTTGGGTATTTGTTAAGAAAACTAAAGGGATGACCTCTTTATAAGATATCAAACTATATGCTATACCCAGTTTTTAAGGTAAAAGGTAAAATTGTTTTCGTTGAGAAGTATGTTAGAGGTAGAAGGTAGCGTTCTCGACTTTATAAAGTATATATTTTCTTGATCTGGATTAATGGCGGAGTCGATCTAGCCATGTCCGACTGTTCGTTTAACGTTGAGAACTCGAAAACTATAAAAGTGATTTAACAAGCAGAGTATAATTATGCCAAATTTCGGCCGCAATTCGTAAAAGTCTGTGATGATACTTTGAGACATGGAAGTCAGTTATAAAGCTGTAACATACATGTTTATTTGGTCTATCGAGTCACACGTTTTTTCCAAATTGTATTCAGGGATATATTTATTTTGTTATTTCAACTGATCAAGTGTTCTTACTCCTTTGGCAGACCAAGTTCATCTTCGACCAGTTCCCGAAGGCGCGCACAGTGCAAGTGCGCAAGGAGGGTTTCCTGGGCATCATGGTCATCTACGGGAAGCACGCTGAAGTGGGCAACGGCATCTTCATCTCGGATCTCAGAGAGGGCTCGAATGCCGAGTTGGCGGGCGTGAAAGTTGGTGATATGCTGCTGGCCGTTAACCAGGACGTAACCCTGGAATCCAACTACGATGATGTAAGCTATAACAAAACCAGCTAGGCGAGTAGTTTCTCAACCAATTCTTATTGACCTTAGGCAACTGGAATGCTAAAACGTGCCGAGGGCGTTGTGACTATGATACTGCTGACTCTCAAGAGCGAGGAGTCCATTAAAGCGGAAAAGGAGGCGGAGGAAAAAAGGAAGGAGGGTAAGCATTTAATTAAAACAGAGTCATCGGACAACCACTTTGAACCTGAAAACCCACAGAGGCAAGGAAAGAACAGGAGAAGCCGCAGGAGCCCGCCACAGCCGAGATCAAGCCCAACAAGAAGATACTCATCGAGTTGAAGGTGGAGAAGAAGCCGCTGGGCGTCATTGTCTGCGGCGGCAAGAACAACCATGTCACGGTAGGCTATCTCCTTTTCACATAGATACAGTACAATTCACACCATATAATAACACCATCTCCTGGCAGACTGGCTGTGTGATTACACACATTTATCCCGAGGGAGTCGTGGCTGCCGACAAGCGCCTGAAGATCTTTGACCACATTTGCGATGTGAACGGCAATGCAACCCACGTGGGGAGCATGACGACATTGAAGGTCCATCAGCTGTTCCACACCACCTACGAAAAGACGGTCATGTTGACAGTCTATCGCGCCGATCCACCGGAACTGGAAAAGTTTAATGTGGACTTCATGAAGAAGCCCGGCAAGGAGCTGGGTCTCTCACTCTCACCCAACGAACTTGGATGCACCATCGCGGAAGTAGTACGTTTACAGCATAGACCAGCTGCGAAAGATTCACCTCTGAAACACATTTCCATCCGCAGATACAAGGCCAGTACCCGGAGATCGACAACAAACTGCAGCGCGGCGATATCATTACCAAACTCAATGGCGATGCCCTGGAGGGCCTCCCGTTTCAGGTGTGCTATGCCTTGTTCAAGGGAGCCAACGGCAAGATATCGATGGAGGTGACTCGACCCAAGCCCACTCTGCGCACCGAGGCTCCCAAGGCCTAGACATGATCTTCCGGTACCGAAGCGTGGCAGCTTTCAATAAAAGATCCGACAGTTCTAATTCAAAACAATCTGTTTTCCGTTGTGGGTTTATTTGAAAAGGAAACTCCTTAGGCTATAGAGCTTGCATTGGATGCGATACGGGGCCACAGATCAGCGCATTCCTTGGCCACGGGCCCAGTGATGGCCGAGCCCTTCATTTCGCCCTTGTTGTTCACTATTACCCCGGCATTGTCTTCGAAGTATATAAACACCCCGTCCCTCCTCCTGAACGGCTTGCGCTGCCGAATCACCACGGCCGGCATAACCTGGAAAAAAAGAATAAACAAATTAGTAAATAGGTTTCAGTAGAAGTATTATTCGGTTAATAACAGTTTAACAGGTTGGTCTGCTTTTATATCTATAGCTGCTTAACTAGATTGAGGGTAGGAACAATATACAGATACTTGCAACCAAAAATTAATATACTTATTATTATTATTATTATCTATTATTATCTATCAAACAAAAATCGAGAACTTTTTTTTAAAGATCAGATTGCATTTATTAAACGAAAGAAAAATACTGTTCTCTTGTTTTGATCAAAACTCAAATTCATGTAAAAAGTTATACTCATTTCAATCAAAAACCTAATAAATTTAAATTTTTATACATCATTTAACCCAAAAGTAATATTTGTAAATTTAATTTTTGTACTATTTTTGATTGAAGTAACGCTTTTGGAAAAACTTGCAGTCAAGTTAATTTACACTGTGCATGTATGATATTTAATCAAAACACTACCCGAGATAGAAGTCAATAAACCAAATAAAGAAAATATGTTGAGTAATAATCAAACGTACTAAATCTTTTTAAATAGGTTTTAAGTCATCAATAAAAAAAACAATTGATAGTTTAATTTACGCCTAAAGATTATACGACAACAAAGCGTAAAAAACGTGCTCTGAAGCGATTTCTTATCTTTACCGGTTAAAATGAAGTGCTATACAAGTTTTTAGCAGCCTGTTTAAAAAAGGAATATTGTTAATCCAATCACGAAGTTTTACATACTGATTTTTATATTTCAACAAAATCGAAGTTAAATGCAAAAGAAATATAAACGTGCATTTAAGCATAGTTGATTATAGTTAAACACAGATAAATATTTAATATGAATATTTTTTCTTAAAAAAAAACATCAGGTTAATTTCATTCAAAGAAAGCGCACAAAAACAAAGTTGGTGAAAAACGTGTTCACTGGGGGCTAGTTTGATAGCCGATTTTGGGTATCATAAAAAGCAGGGAATTCAAATCCAAAATGCCTATTCGAAGTCCCCGGAAGCACACTCACCTTCTTCCTGAGCTCGGGCTTTCCCTTCTTCACGGTGGCCACGAACATGTCACCGACGCCAGCGGCGGGCAGACGGTTCAGACGACCACGGATTCCGTGCACGGCGATCACGTACAGGTTCTTGGCTCCGGTGTTGTCGGCACAGTTCATCACGGCGCCCACGGGCAAACCGAGGGAGATGCGGAATTTGCCTCCCGCGGTACCTCCACGTCCTAAATTGGGCGAAAGCACAGACAATTAGTTGGGGCACTTTGGTACTCTCCACACACACACTCGGCGGCGTCACATGCTCGCATTTTCACGCTTAAACCGCACATTTCAATAGGATTTTTACCTCTCTTCGACATTTTGCTGCTCGCGGGCTGGTTATTCCAAGATTATTCGCTAGTTTGCCAATGGGATGAGTCAATTATTAGCAAAAAGAAAAACGTGGAGATTTTTTCTACTTACTTCGCCGGAAACGAAAACGAAAAGGAGGGAAATACGGTGTGACCGCCGGTCTACCGTCAAAATATACCATGAAATATCGAGAAAATATACTAATAATTACCAAGAATTTGGATGGAATGGAGGAGAACTTTGATATCGTTTTAGCATGGGCTCAAACCATACGGTGTTGCTAACTTGAATATACCGAAAATCATGGAATCTAATTGGAAGTATTTAAAAAAAAGGTTGGTACTACTGGTCGAATTTTTAGAGTATTCTCACCACGAGTCAAAAAACGCTGGGTATAGATACATTTTCTCCCGTGATACACTTGCTAATGTACAATTTTACTAAATTTAGATAAGTTCATCTCGGCAAAATACAATTTTGTTTAAAACCTTTTTGTGGTGGAATATTGGTTGCGTTGAGAGGAAACTCGTCGGAGATTACTCGTTTATTTTTTGTAATACTCGATTACTATGTCAGTTTTGTCCTATGGGCCACCACTAGCACAACAAAAAAATAGTTCTAAGCAAATCGAAAAAAGGCGGGAAACATTGCGTACGGAAAGAAACAAAAAATACACACATGTGTCATAGAGGACAGCGTCTGAAATTTGAAATAATCTCACGCATATAACAAAAGTAAATCAAATTCGTGCACACTTAGGTTGTTTTTAAGACACTCGTTGTTCTCACTTAAGCCTCTCTAGCAAAATCAAAACAAAAAACAGCTGATAGCTAACTGCAGTTTTTACTTTTCACGAGCATAAGAGAGAATTGGCAAAAAAACGGTAAAACGTCCAGCAAATAACTGAAACTAAGCATTTTTAAGGCCGTTAAAGTGCAACACCATTGAAAAGCAACCAGAACGTTCAAAGCAGGGTGAAATTGTCATTAAATAAGGATTTCGGGATACACATTTACCGGAAGTAAAGACACCAAGTACTGACCATGTCTGGCATTGCAATCACGCGTTTGGGCGAGGAGCGAAAGGCGTGGCGCAAGGATCACCCCTTCGGATTCGTGGCCCGTCCCGCCAAAAACTCGGACGGCACCCTCAACCTGATGATCTGGGAGTGCGGCATTCCCGGCAAAAAGTCCACCCCCTGGGAGGGCGGCCTCTACAAGCTGCGCATGATATTCAAGGACGACTACCCCACCTCGCCGCCCAAGTGCAAGTTTGAGCCGCCGCTGTTCCACCCGAATGTCTACCCCTCGGGCACCGTCTGCCTGTCGCTGCTCGACGAGGAGAAGGACTGGCGCCCGGCCATCACCATCAAGCAGATCCTGCTGGGCATCCAGGACCTGCTCAACGAGCCGAACATCAAGGACCCGGCCCAGGCGGAGGCCTACACTATCTACTGCCAGAACCGGCTGGAGTACGAGAAGCGTGTCCGCGCCCAGGCCCGCTCCATGGCGGCCACCGAGTAATACGAGTCCCGCTCGCGGACTTCCAACATAGACATAAGAAAATATCCATCTAGGCACACTAAATTCAATGCTCTCCATAACTATATACTCTTACTAAGTCTACTTATGTATGTACATATGAATTTTAACGGAACTATACTGCGCATACAAATCACATTTGTTAATATCATAAAACGCATTTGATGTCAGCCATTATTTGTACTCCATCTTAATAAAACCAATAAGTTCTGGGAGTCTTCTTTCTATTTTTCATATGCTCGCAAATCTATATATATATATCTATGTATATAGTTAAATTACATAAGAAATCTAAATTCGCATAGAATGTCGTGTAAATTGACGATTACTTATGAGACATACTCTTTATCGGCAGTGTGAATGAACACATGTTATATTTTCCAACCTTTTTTTTTGGCATACATAATGTTAATATCTATAAAAAACTATTTAAAAATTAAAAGTTTGATATACTGATTTACTAATTTTAAATAACGGCCCAAAGTCAAAAAAAAATTTCCGACCCAAAAGTAATTTTCAGTTTCTATACCCTTTTGATGAATTTGTTTTTTTTATTATCTTTCTATTGCGGGTAGTGTATACATCGGAGCAGATCCGGATCGGACTACTATATCATATATGTATGTAAACTTCCATAGGAACAATCGGAAAAATATATGAAAAACATTTTAAACTCGTTTTTCATTGTATACAAATTATTCTCCGATATATTAGTAGTGGTTTACTGTTTCAGAATAACGACTTTAATTTTATTAACATCGGACACCGATATCATGTAGCTGCCATGGGAACTTCTGCCGAAGTTTGCTTTCTTGTTTGTTTTTTATTATTTTGAGTTTGTTATTTGAAGATTATCTTTCACAATTCATTTATTTTTTTTTTAACAAAAACTTGTTTTATATTAAATTTTAATGCCAAATTTACTTTTTGAAATTGTTTTGTTTTAATATCTTAGTTTATTTTTTTTCTCATTTTAATTAAATGTTATTCTTCCGTTTTTTTCGGAGTTAGTATTAAGTGATTCATCTGTGCTAGAGCTCACTGTAGTTGGAATCAGTGGAACCAGAGATAAGGTTCCGTGGAAGAGGAAGCAGAAGCCAGCTGTTTCGCTATTATCAACTGTTGATTGCACTGACTGTTTTGCATTGTTCCCGTTCGGAGGCGAAACAAAGAGATGTGAAAAGACCCGCAGAACATTCCAAGAACTCCGCCCACCAAGATGCATTCCGCCCAGGCGCAGGCTCAGGCCCGCGACAAGATCTTCAAGAGCTGGTCGGGGATCAGCGAGGTGACCATCATCAAGGAGGTGGCCACCAAGGGCGAGCACATCGACCTGTGCTTGGAGTACTGGGCGCGGAAGCGGAAGATCCCCATCTCGGAGTACCGCCACTACTTCTACGACGTGGTGCAGGCCTATGTGCAGCGCCTGCTCTCCGAGAGACTTGTCTGCAAGGCGGAGGACGTGATCCGGAATGTGGACCGGGATGTGAAGTGCTTCTTCTTTCAGTTCGCCTGCGAGTGCCAGGACGAGGAGCTGAGTGAGTTCGTCCTGGACCACCTGCGCAATCGGGAGCCACTGATGTACGAGCAAGAGGAGCCAGTGCTGGCCTATCACTGGTCCTTGGTCCAGCAACTCCGGGAGTGTGGTGCCCTGGTGGCCAAGCACCAGGTGCAGCTGCCCCGTGTCCACATAGAAGCTTTGATGACCCTGCCCGAGCAAGCCCTGCAGTTGCTCCTCGTCGAACTGTACTTCGCCAATGGCAATGAATCTCTGCTGGGGTCCCTCTCCAAGGAACTGGTCTGGCAGCACCTGGTCGATAGCAACCAACAGGCGAAGCTCCAACGCTGGTGCCGTTGCCAGGAGGAGGGTGTGGAAGCCCAGGAAACGCTCCCGCCACTGGAGCAGGCCTTTGCCGCCTGGAAGATAGATGACAACATGTACGAGTACGCTCTGGAGCAACTGCAGCAGCCCAGCGAAGTGCTGCGAAACTTCTTCGCCGGCGCCGGTTACTTTTTCTCTGATGAATCCGGCGATATTCCCACTCTGCTGCGTCGCCTGTGCACCATGGAGTGTCTGGGCAAGCATGCGGATCTGCTCAGCCGCCAGCCCCTGGCCAAATATCTGCTAGACCGTGGTCATCACTCGCTGCTCCTCATGGAATGTGTGCCCGTTGCCTCGCTGGAGCAGCTGGCGAGCACTGAGACCCATCAGGAGGCCCTGATCAATCTAATAGTCGATCTAAAAACCAATTCCCTAACCGAGAATGAGGGATTCGAGCTGGTAAGTCAGGAAATCAAATTGTATTTAGCCCTTTTCAGTACTCTTTACTTACTAGCCAATTATTCTTAGCTAAAAAAAAGGTTAATAAATGTATACAAATATTAGACAATCATTAGTTGTCTGTAATCTAGTTTAATAATTATTACTTTTCTTTTATGTGATGCTTATATATTCAAATCATTCGTAAAAAACAATGTAAAAGATGTTAGTTTTATTTTCTAAAAATTGTTTTAATACTTTTTGAATTTATAACTGATTTCTGAATCTTTCTAGATTTCCAAGAGCGTTCAGGCGTATTTGGAGAAAACACACGACACCGCGGACTCCTTTGAAGGGCACCCCTTGCTCACCTTCTACGACTTTCTGGGTCAGGAGCCATCTGTACGCTCGCTGGAGGGTTTTCTAACTAGCACCAGCTTGGGTCGAGTGCCCTATCTCAAATCGCTGACAGCTCGTTTCGATCACGGACCGACGAGCAGCAGTTTCGGCCTGCCCTCGGCTCACGATCTCTTTCTGAAGTTTAAGCAGGTGAACCTGCCCCTCCTGGCCACCGTTGGACATGGTGAGCTGGTTAGCTTCTCAAATGCACGCCTCTGTCAGCGGTATGCCAGGAAATCTCAGCTAAATTACACCCACTATGTGAAGCAGCAGAGGAGCGCGTATGCCGTTTACTACCTGATCACAGAGCAGCTTCAGCTATACGGTCAGATCACGAAGACGCAGCTCTTCCACGCTTGTGAGACGGTCACCCAGATGGCATTGCAGCACACTGGCGACGAGGAGCTGGTCACCCATTGCGTGGCCTGCTGCGAGATGCTGGGCTTTGATACCCAGCCATTGAGAAGCTTCCTCCTGCTCCAGCGGAAGCTGCCCAAGCGCCAGAGCGGAGAAAGTTACTCGGAATTGCTGGCCGGATGGGATCGGGATTTAGTCCAGCAACTGGAGGCGAATCCCAGAGAATTCCCTTTGGAACTATACCAATCCCTAATGCGGCTGGCTGTGAGGGACTCTCCAGGAAAACTTCCAGTGGCATTGCTCGAACACTATGCCTCCACAAATGACTGGTGGCATTTGCTGCTCATATTCAGTACTTCGATCTTCCATTGAGCGAGCTAAAGAAGCTCTTGGCCGCACTTCAAGTGCTCTTCCACTCGGTGTCCATCTGCTGCGCGCACTAAGTTACGAATCCTCCGGCGATCGCCATCACAAAAGGGGCTTCCAAAGACCGCCCCGTCGAAGCGGGGAAACCCAAACGAACTCGTCGCAGGAAACGATGACCAACTCTTCGCACAGTTCGAACCAGGATTCCAGTATGCAGCAGCTTCAGAGGAACACGGATCAGTCGTTGTGCACTCTGCTAACTCACACCGCTCGACAGGATCTCTTTGCCATCATACTGTGCAGTACCAACAGTCAGCCAGATGAGCTTATTCCGACCACAGCAAAGTTCTTGGAGATGATGATGGGAAATATTCCGTACTGCAGTAGCATTAATCTCCTGAGGCACTGCATCCGACAGGAGCTGCCGGTCCTGGCTGTGCTGGCAGCCACTCTGAGCGAACAGAACCGCGATTGGTGCTGGCTCGTTTGGCTGTCGGTGGCCAGCGGTCAGTGGAGCCATCAGCTGCAGGAGGCCGCCAAGGTGCGCGAGGATAATCGATCGGAGTGGGTGTGGTCAGTTATCCGAGAAGCTGTCGCTGGTGGACATGTGAATGCCCTTCTACACAGCTTCGAAATCTTTCAACCTGTAAGCTTAACTTATTATAAAAATAAATCCTTGCTTTATAAGATTCTCTTCCAGGACTGCAAGTTCACACATTTGTGCCGCTTCCTGCAGCTGACAGCCCACCAGGAGGATTTCAGCGATGCTACAATCGTGGAGCTACGTCAGTTCTTTTTCAGCTGGAGCCAGGACGCAGTAACTCTACCCCTTTGTGGTCCCCTTTCCCGAAAGCAAGTGATGCATCGCTCTCTTGGTCTTCTGCTCACCCAACTACAGTCCAATTTCGACTGCATTCTGCAGCAGCAGCGATTCCTCGACTGCATCTGTCGCTCGGATGTGGGTGACATATGTGATCTGTTGGATTTCTGTCTTCTGCATAAGGTTTTCGGGGTAGCAGCCACCTGGCTGCGGAAACTGAGCATTGATCTGGAGCAGCTGGTGAGGAGGGATAGCTCGGAGTACAGACGACTGGTCGATGCCCTCACTGAGGCACGAGCTTATGAGGAAGCCCTTCAGTTGGCCACCTTGCTGCAGCTGCCACTGAGTGATATTGTTTATGGCAAATGGATGGCGGAGCTGGAGGCTGGAGAAATAAGACCCCATCAGGAGTATGAGAAAGAGATCCAACAGCATGCTCTGGCCCCCGCCATTCTGGTGAACTTTCTGCTGCAGGCAGCCTCCTCCGTTGGCCAAGTGGGTCTACGCCGATATGAGCTTCTTCAGAGCACGCTCGGCGTGATCAAGCAACACCACCTGTTCCCTAACGAATCCTTTGATCGCGACCAGATTGAGTACGACATGGTTTTGTGCTACCTGCAACTGCCGGAGGATCAGCTCTCTCTGATATCCATCTACCACTCGGAGTACTATGAGCAAATCATGCTCCAAGAGCGTTGTGTACTCTATAAATCGTTCTCGGAACTCAAGGAACTGGCGGGAATCGATGACCTTAGCATATCTGATAAAACACAGCTATCTTCGGAGATGGAAACCAGACTCAATACTTTATTAAACACCCTGTTGGACGAGGGCGACATTGTGGAGGCACTGCGTCTTCAGGAGCTTTTTGAATTCCGGCCGAATGACCTACGATTTATTGTATTTGCGATGGCATTGGCCGAAGGCATGACCAGCATTAGTAATCTGTCGAGCAAGGAACGCCAGCTGCTCGGCGAAATCGAGAAGAGTGCCTTTCCAAAGTTCAATCGGATCACTCTTAACCAAAATGTAATGACTCGTTGGGATAGCGATCTCTCCGACAGCTGTTCGGACAGTGTGGCGATGGAGTTTGAGGAGATTCCTTCCAAGGAGAAGCAGCAGACGCTGGACACATTGCTGGGCATTGGATCAAAGTTGAAGTATGGCGTGGAGCTGGGCAGGCGAATTGTGCTTGCCTTTAGGGCGGCGATGTATCTGGACAAGGAGTATCTGGATGTGCTGCGCACCAAGGATGCTAGTATCCTTTTGAAGAGCGCCGCTGCCGAGGATTGCCTGCAGCGTCTGTTGGTGGTCAGTGATATACAAATATCCACGCGGATGACGCCTGAAGAAGTGAGTCTTTATATATAATCTTCTGAGGTTACATGCAGCTTAACTTTCATTTCAAATTCCCTCAGATTGCCGAGTGCTTGGCCATGGAGCTGACCACCTGCATCGTAAGACCCCGGTTCTATATCTTCCATGCCAGAGAGCAGCCAAGGAATGCCCTAAGGAACGCTGATCTCTGGGGCCACAGCATCGATAAGGATTTCCATTTGTTCCTTGATCTGGCTCCCAACTCAACAATGTTGGGTAATTGTCTGCTGGAGTACTGTGATGCACTAAAGGCCTATCGCCGCTACCAGAACGGCAAGGTTTTCGAGGAAACCGAAGCCTTCGATAATCTCTCTAAGATAATAACCCTTTATGGACTGCCCACGCCCACTCCTACGGGCACATTATCAGGAATTCCCCAGGTGTTGTCCCACAAAAAGCTGAATCAAATCTATGTGGAGCTCTTGATCAAGGCGCATCTGTGTTTTGTTCACGAGTGCTCCATGGAGGGCATTGTGAATGTCCTCCAGAAAGCGAAAGTCCTCAACGGACAACTGGCCAAAGCCAAATCCTGGTCACTCATTGTGCGGATGCTTATTGGCATTGCTCGCTACCGCGAGATGTTCTACTGCTTTGACTCACTGATCGAAAACGAGCAATTCGAGTCATTGTTGGGGCAGTTCGACGAGGATCAAAAGTCCGGACTTCGGCAGGCCATCCTCAGCTACCTAAGGGAATATCAACCAAAGAATGGAAAGGAACTGCTGCGACTCGCGGCCCTGCACTTCCTCATGTACAAGGAGCTGGCGGAGATGTGGACCGAGGAAGCCCAGGAGATAGTGGTTAAAATCCAAAACATTGCCGAGCAGTCAAACAAGCTAAAGTGCTCGCCGGAGGTTCAAACACTTTTGCAACATGCCTTGGAAAATTACACACATGCCACGGAGAACTATCTGTTGGACAACAAGCTTCTGCTGGCCCAGCAAAGTGTTTCACGGGCGGAGCTGATGGCCATGCAGCTGGATCTCTTCAACAAGGCTCTGGAAAAGAGGCAAATATGTGTGAGCGTCATTGGAGTGCGATCAAGGGAACAGTTTCGGGAACTGGTCAACAACCATTTGAGGTATGTCATTTTTGAAGCTAATTTGATATACAATAATTGCTTTTCTTTGTATGTCTGGAATTTCAGCGTACCACAGACACTGATACTTAGTCGAGCCTATGGCTACGACATTAACTGGAGCGAGGCCATCTTGTCCCAATTTGTTGTGCTTCAGGTGGGGAACTATCTGCAGGAGTATCTGTGTCATCAGCGCATAAATGACGATGTGATTGAGCAGGTGGTCAAGGGGTAAGAATGCTTGATAATTACCTTACCTTACCTTTACTATTAAAAATTCTTATTTATTTTTTTAGTTACTTGCTCTTAAGCGAGAGTAATGCCACGAAGCATAAACAGGAGAAGTCACTGGCACAGCTGGTGGAACTGATCAAATCGGTGACCCTCAAATACAAGTTGGCTTCTATTTTGGGGCTCAAGTCCATCGTGATGTCCCTGATCAACGATTCTCCGGTTTACTATCTACGAGACACTAATTTCGGTCGCAACGAATTCCACACAGAAGGGGACACGTGACATATATACCATTGTGATTTTAAACTGTTTTTAAACAACAACATTATTACTGAATACGTTATTAAAAATATACATTTACAAATAATTAAATTTTTCGACGTAAAGCATTTCCTCAGGCGCCTTGGCAGGCGCTTCTATTTTTGGTGATGCTCCCGTTGTGGTTTCTTTGGATTGTGCATCATTCCACGGTTGGACAGTCATTCGACCGAAGATCACGTAAAACAAGTTGCCCAGGAACAAAATCACAGAGATTCCAAGGAAAACAGTACGCCATTGCGTGCGATCCGACTGAAATTGAAGTTAATTTGAAAATTATAATATTTAAATTATAATAATTTATACATATAATTATAGGAACAAGAAACTGTAAGATTATTGGCTTCATGCAGGAGAGTCCAGTACATTTATTATCTCTAAAAAGTGCGTTCCATGCACCCAATATTATTATGTGTCACAATTTTTATACCCTTGCAGAGGGTATTATAATTTCAGTCAGAAGTTTGCAACGCAGTGAAGGAGACGTTTCCGACCCTATAAAGTATATATATTCTTGATCAGCATCACTAGTAGAGTCGATCTAGCCATGTCCGTCTGTCCGTCCGTCTGTCCGTCTGTCCGTCCGTTTATATGCAAACTAGTCTCTCAGTTTTTAAGCTATCTGCATGAAACTTTTCCAAAAGTTGTTTTTCTATTGCAGGTAGTATATAAGTCGGAACGAGCCGGATCGGACGACTATAGCATATAGCTCCCATAGGAACAATCGGAAAAATAAATGAAAAAAAATTATAACTTTGCTGTTTTTTAATTTTTTGTTTGGTTCTTCGAGATATAGTAATGGTTTTATATTTCAGAATTACGGTTTAAATTTCATCAAAATCGGACGACTATAGCATATAGCTCCCATAGGAACAATCGGAAAAATAAATGAAAAAAAATTATAACTTTTCTGTTTTTTAATTTTTTGTTTAGTTCTTCGACATATAGCAATGTTTAATTATTTCAGAATTATGGTATAAATTTTATCAAAATCGGACGTCTATAGCATATGGCTCCCATAGAAATAATAAAAATATATAAAATAACTATCTAATAATTGAGCTGCAAATCATCATAGTTTCAATGTTTTTTTTTAGCACATACTCAAGTAAATCATAATTTAAATGTTTTCAAAAGTATTTAATTAATGCAATAGCTGCAAGGGTATATGAACTTCGGCTTGCCGAAGTTTGCTTTCCTTCTTGTTGGTTATCTATTTAAATAAGTGAAATAATCGTGATCGCTCACCTCATTGGTAACCGTTAGTCCAATAATGATGGGCGATATCACACCAGCCGCAGACATCAATGTGTTGCTGATCCCAAAGAGAAGTCCAGCGAAATTGGGCGACAGGTCCACGTGGTTCAGTGAACTACCAATGGCCTGTCCAGAAATGGCACCTGTTGCTGCCACCAGGCAACACATACTGCCCACCACGTTCTGATCGCTGAGGTAGGATAGGATCACCAAGGCCACAGCCGGCGTCCAGGTGGCAAACGAGTTGATGGTCTTCCGGAGGATGGGCAGGGAAATGTCCCGATGTCGGGTCAAGTATTCAGCCAGGAATATAAACCCGTACGAGGACATCAGCATGACGACGAAGGGCAGGGCGGAAAGCAGGGCATTCATCGTAATGCTGTAGCGGAAGATCCCGTGGATGTATCGCGGAATCTGTTGCATCAGCGTGTAGAAGCTGCATGCCTGGCTCATCTTACACAAAGCCAGCACGATGAACGGACGTGAGGTGAGTACTTGGAGCCAGGGCACTGGAGGAGTCTTACCCCGAGCAACTTGGCTTTGCTCCAGATCCAGTTCAATATGTTTGCGCTCCGCCAGTGAAATAAATCTGGATTCGGAGGGACTGTTGGCGCCATAACGTAGGAAAAGAAGGCACCACGCAATTCCTAGGTATCCTGCGATTAAAAATATTTATTTGTGAATATATCGCTTTCTTTAAGAAAAAAGAAATAAAGTAGAAAATACCGGGGTAACAATGAAACGCTTTATTTAAAACATTTGTTTTATCGGCCTTTCCTTTTTATAAGTCTGTTAAAACTTTTTGCAATGGTTTTCCAAAGAAAAGGGATTTCCAAACCTTTTGGTTCTTTCAGTCAAAATATTAAATACCTTCTGAGATTTTGTTCTGACATTCAATTTACGAACATATTTCTTTTCTTAAAGTTTTTTCAAAGTACATGTATGAAAAATATTTATATTATAAAATATAAAATAAAGAAGAATTTTTTCAAAAGCCGATTAAGAACAAACCATAATAATGTATCATTTTTCAAAATACATATGCCGACTTGTGTATGTCCTCATAAATAAAGGATAAATGGTGTTTGGGATATTTAACGCACCTGGCACATAGAAGGCGCTGGGCCAGCCAAGTGGCGAGGCGGAGAGAACGCCACTCAAGGCAAATCCTATTATTGTGCCGCAATCCAGGCCGGTGGTCATCACTCCGCCCAGGCGGTTGGCTTCCTTTTTGGGGCACCACTTGGCCAGGTGGGTGTACAGACAGGGCCACATGCCCCCCATCGCCAGTCCCTGGACCAATCGCACCCAGAACAACAGCTGCCACCCGCCCCAAGCCAATACGAAGGGCGTGGCAGTGCTGATCAGAGCGGTCAGAAGCATGATGGCCAGCAGCAGAATCTTGGCACCAAAGCGACTCGAGAGGTAGCCACTCATCAGGTGGGTGCAACAGGAACCCCAAAAGGGACTACTGAGGATATATGACTTTTGCTGCTCCGTCAACCGATATTCCGGATAGTTGGGGTTGCTGCTATTGGCATTTGTGAAGGCCACAATGGCCACGCTCATGTTGAAACGCTGCGCCACGGTCAAAGTAGCGCATATAAAGAGGAACAGCACCTGCAGGTGACGATTGCCCCATTTGGGACCTGCAAAAACAAAAGACTTTGACAGCGAACTTGGCCAATACACTGAACATTTTGATCTCACCCTTTGCCACCAAATTGAACGATCTTATCGTCATTGCGAAGCGCAACGACCACTTCGAGCAACGCAAATCACCGAACTGGCAAACTATAGATTGGCAATGCAAGTGAATAAGTAGCTGCGAAACTAGTTTACCAGCCAAATCAACAAACAGGCCTCTCCGAAACTTGAATTCTGGCCGCGTGCCAGCGATGTTCCAAGTTCTAGGCATGTACACACATATGCACACACTCCAATTGAAGTGTTCTGGATAAGGCTGCATGGAAAGTGAAATCAGACACCAGAGGACAAAAAAATAACACTCGTCACATGGTTACAGCTAATTTAAGTTATCTAAGCTGTAACTATAGCTTCGGAAAGCCGAAGTTTTTTATACCCTTGCAGATTTAAGTAAAATAAAACATTCAATAAAAATTTTTATGCTTGTATTTTTAAAAACAATTAAGTTATTTCGACTTTCAAATAATTTTTTTATCGTTCCTGTAGCAGCTATATAATATAGTCCTTTGATTTTTGGAAATTAAATATGTATTTCTGAAACCTTAAGAAGAAGAAACATCTATATTCGAGTTTTTTGGATATATATTTTGAAAACCAAGACTTTTATGTCTAAAATAAAAAGAAAAAAGACTTTCGGAAAATTATCATCCAAACTTCTAAGTTTGAAGTAATGCTATTCATGTATATACATAGTATATATAGTATATACTTGATTTGGTTCAAAATGACACCTTCACTGCGTTTAAAAATGATTAATTTTGTATCCCTTACAAAATAAAAATCAACCTTTGAGTTTTTATACATTAAGAGTACATTTGAATTTTTTTTCTAAATAAGAATTTTGTAACGCCATGGCGTGGTTAAAGCACAATCTAGGGATTTTCTTATTTCTTTTAATGTAAGTGTAGCTTTTTGTTGAAGATGATGCATTTGATAAATTCGAATGACTTGAGCGGCCTTCCTCTTCATATAGGTGATAACTGACTTTACCACAGCTGTCAAATCCAAATCTTTTTTTTACATTAAACATTTTTTTCTTCGCACAAAACTTAATATTTATTTAAGAAATTATTTAGTGTGTTTATAATATGAAAATCAAATCTTTATGTTTTTACATTAAACATTTTTCTCCGAATAAAATTTAATGTTTTTTTTAGAAATTACTTAGTGTGTTTATAATATTTAAAGAATTCCTGATATTCTTGGTAAAAACTAATGTTATTATTAAAACTAAAAAAGAATTACTTCACGTAAGTCAGTTTTATGAGTGTATGATTTTCCTCGTGAAAAAAATGCCTTGACATTTTTAAGCATTTAATTTTCTCTTTAGCTTTTTCTAGTAAAATTTGACATAATTTACTGAAGAAAGACTTTTATAGTTCTAGCAACACACATTTGAAAGAGTTCAAATGAAAAACAAATCATTTTTTTACCAAACACGTAATGTGTGACTTAAAGATGCTTATCTCATGACCAGTAGTCAATCATTTTGTTTTATTGACAGTTTTTTAGCCCTGGGAAAGGCTACTCCAAATCTATTTCTTGCCCCAATAACTCACCGTTTCGTGGGAAATTGTGTGGGGGTTGGGTATAAAAACAAACAATAACAATGATAGGTGCAAATTGTTCTAGCCGCAGTAGCTGGCAGTAAAGTTCTTATCAGAGAGCAAATATAACGCCGGCAGTCAGCCCGGCACTTTATATCAATCGCCGCAGCTAATTACAATCACTTTGGTTCCGGGCATTAGACTGCTTTGTTTTATCAAATGAAAAAGCGATCGTTAAGCGATAATTACGTCTGAATTAGCCGCTGATAAGATAAGGCACAGAGACCTTACTCAATTTAAAGGTAGTCTGGTCTCAGAAAGGGATTCCACGATCTTAAATAGTCATAGATAATAATCATAACTAAGCTAGATGAAAAACAGTTGTTGCGAGTAGAACAAAGCATTATGGCCAACAGATATTTCTTTATTAGCCATCAACACGTGTGTTATTTTGCACATTTGTCAAATCAAATAAATAATACTTACTTATCAAAAGCAGAAATCAAAAATCTATAATATAAATATGAAACAATTAAAACTAAATATTTAACCTGAAGTTGTTAGTAAATATAGATCAAAATGCACGATTAGATATCTGCATACCTTGGGTATCGAAACCCATTTAACATAGATAATATTATTCAAGATCCCATTTTCAGCCACGAGCAGCTAGTTCAAATAGAGTAAAGTACAAAGAGCGGAGAAACAAGTCAACAGTTTATTTCTAATATCACAATTTTTTTTTGTATTTACAAACAGCTGTGGCAAATGTTTTTGAACCCATTGGAAGAGAGAGAGTGCAAAGCACTCAGCTCCAGCTGTAGTTCCAGCCATTGACAATTGGTCGCATGAGTTCCAATCCAAAATAAATATGGTACTTATATACATTTATAAGATAAATTAACAGATTAGATTGCGCCGCCCGATCGGGCTCTTCCTCGATTGGAGTGCCGAAATCACGAGCGATTGGTAACAGAACAAAGCAAATGCTATTGAAAATAATTTACTTAAGCCTCGCGCTACGGTCACGCCTTATAAATAGAATAAAAATAAATTACAGCCTACTTATGGTTAATACTGATTAACACAGTCAATTGTTCGGGGCGGCCACTTCCGCCACAAATCACTCGATGGCTTTCGCCGTGTACCGCTCGGGCCAACTGATTTGCTGCTCCAGAACAGGATCGATGGGTGGTGCGATCTCCGCCGCGGGACTTTTTGGCTGCTTCTCGCTGGCGCATTCCGCATCCTTGGGCACCAGGAAGTCATCTGCATCCCAGGGCTGCGCCTTGGCGGTGCCCCAAACAATGAAAACCACGTTGCCCACAAAGAATATGACAGCTGCCAGTCCGAAAACGATCTGCCATTGGCCGCGATTGTGCTGCGAAATTGGGAAATATTTATTATTGTTATTGATTTGTGGGTTTCTCCGGCTGACTCACCTTATCGGCCACGATCTCCCCGGCAATCAGTGGTGTGAGGATGGGAATAACGTTGGCCACCGTGTTGCTCAAGCCAATCAAAATGCCAGCGTGATTGGGCGACAGGTCGATGGAGTTTAGGGAACTACCAATGGTTGCCCCACTATTCACGCCCACCGACACGGTCATCAATACGATGGCCAAGTTCTTGTTCTCCTCGCTGAGGAATCCGATGCCGATCAGGGCGGCAGCCGGAATCCAAAAGGAGAGGCTGTTGAACAGCTTCCTCACGGCAGTCAACGACAGGATCTTCTTCTTGAGCAGCACATCGGCAGCAATCAGATAGACGTAGGAGAGCAGCCACATGGCCAGGAAGGGTAGCGATGAGAACACCGCATTGCTCTGGATTTCCATGTTGAGTACTCCGTTCATGTAGGAGGGTATTTCGGCCTGGAGAGTGCTCAGGCCATAGGTTTCCGCGCAGCGCGTCACCAGGAGGGCCAGGAAGGGCACCGACGTCCAAATGGCCTTCCACGGAATGGGTATCGTGCGCTCGTGGAAGTCCTCGTTGTGCTCCAGCGAGGATTCAATGTACTTGCACTCGGCCTCGCCCACGAATCGCGATTCGGTGGCATTGTTGGAGGCGAATATCAGCCAGAGGAAGCACCAGGCGGCGCAGAGGGATCCGGACACATAGGATATGCCCGGCCAACCCATCGCTCCCTTGGCAATCATGCCACTGATGAACATGGCCAGCACAGTGCCGCAATCCGTACCCGTGTAGCTGAAGGCGCCAAGCCGATTCCTCTCCTCGGGCGGTGACCACATGGCCAAATGCTCCGTGACGCAGGGGAAGATCACACCCTGGAAGAGGCCCTGCAGGATGCGGATGGCACAGAACACTTGCCATCCGCCCCAGGTGAGGCACCAAGGCGTCATCAAACTGAACACGGCCGTGCCGCAACTGGCCACGAATAGGACCACCTTGGCGCCGAAGCGACGGCACAGGAAACTGCCAGGAAAGAGGGTCAGGATGTAGCCCCAGTAAAAACTGGAGAGTATGTATGACTTCTGTTTCTCCGTCCATTCGAATTCCTGAGGGAAGGCGGCCACGTCAGCGTGATTTTAGGCTAATGACTTCATCACTTGAAACTCACCGGAAAATTGGGATTCGTGGTGGCCGCATTGGTCATGGCCACAATGGCCACACTGACATTCAAGCGGGCTATGTGCATCACAGTCAGGCCCAGAAAGAGCAGGAACGACTGCAAATGGCGAACGCCCAGACGAGGGCCCTTCGATGGCTTGTGGGTCATGATCACACGGCAAAACCAGGAAGCTAATCCACTAGGAACACCTTTTTGTTCGAGTCAACCCCGAGGTCTGCACTGCCGAATTGGTAGAATGGTTCTAAGCCCAGTCGCCATTGCATTGCCAACATTTATACGAGCACAGAAAGCTTTGAGAGCTTGGGCCGGGCCCCACAGCGATATCATTCACTCACATTCTGTTTGTCCGGGGACTCGCAGGTGAGTCCCCAGAGAGTTAGCTCGGTGATAAACAAGATCGGAGCTACTTTGACGCAACTCCTCGTTCCAGAAGCCGACTGACGTATCAGACCATTGTACTATTGTACTATTCGCCAGCGGGCCGAGAAAGCATATGCATATGTTCCGACGTAGTATCAGTAAATATTGATGGATTTACACAAAGTTGGGCTGGTAGCTACAAAAAAGCAACACCCACTCAACACCAGAGACATATTTATTTGCCCCAAAAGATTTATGGCACTATTATCAACTAACGCTTTCTGTTCAGCAGACCCAAAACCGTAGAGAAATTAAATCCGATTCGTAAAAAGCTCAAAACGGAAAGCGGAAAGAGGCACACTTAACATACCACTTGAACCAGCCAGACCACCCGTACATGAATGATTTTATTTATTTTTTGGAACAAAATTCTTTATGGCCTTAATCTAGTCGAAACAATGGAACTCACCTGATAAGCGATGCTACCAGTTAAATAAATAATAAACTAATCGATAATGTACCGGGCACACGGCCAAAGTATTTATATTGCTTCTGTCAATTTATTGAACTTTATTAAATTAAGGAAGCCTTAGATTAGCCAAACCGATTTCTTAGTGTTTGAAATCCGAGCGATTCCCCTTGCCAATCAGATTGGTATGAGCTAAAGCTTAATGGACTCGACTCTAGATTATCAGAAGAGCTTTAACTATCTTCTCAGGGACTCGAAAGCTTTCTCAGATGTTCATTGATCGTAGTAGAGTTTTCAAAAATTGGATTTTCATTAATGTCCGAAGCTTTCGTTACTTCTTCATCAGGTTAATGAATAGGTACGATTGTTTTTTTGACTGCTCAATCTAGCCAATCAGCTTCAATATAAATATTTAAAAAATCACCACTCGCATTGCCTTTTAAAATCAACCGGCATTTGAAAAAGCAACTAAAATTTACAACCAATAACACTGACAAATAGGCATGACCTAAAAGACGTGACAAGACTGATTTACAACAGATTTAAGAAGTAGCATTTTATTTCATTACTCCCACTTAAGCTAAAACTAATCTCTTCTATAAATATTTATGGCTTTACATTTAAATGCATTTCCTATTTGCTGATAGCAATGGATTTGTCTTTGGTATTTTTCGTTGATTTTTAGAGAAGATTCTTCTATGGGTGTCTTTTGGCTGGCTGGACCATTGGCAAGCTCTGGTTCCTTTAACTGCAGAAAGTCTTCGGCATCCCAGGGTTGAGTTACAGCCGTGCCAAAGACCAAATAAATACAGTTGCCCACAAAAAAGAAGACGGAGGCGATGATGAACACAATCTGCCATTCGGTCCGATCAGACTAAAAAATAAAAGGATAGTAAATTAAAGCAAATTAATACATATGGCGAATCACTCACATTATCCTCTACAATCCATCCAACCACCAAGGGAGTGACGATGGGCACAAAATTCGCTGCTGTGTTCACAATTCCCATCAGAATGCTGGCATGATTTTCGGACAGATCAATAGTGTTCAATATACTTCCAATGGTTTGAGCACTATTCACGCCCACACTAATGGTCATCAAGGCAATCGCGTAGTTCTTCTGTTCCTTATCCAGGAATCCTATGCCCACCAAAGTGGCAGCAGGAATCCAGAAGGCTATTGTGTTGAAGGATTTCCTCAGTACCGTCAATGAAACTGATTTCCTACTCATGAGAACGTCTGCTGCGATGATATAAATGTACGACATGAGCCACATGGCAAAGAACGGTAGAGCCGAGAAGAAGGCATTGCTCTTCATGTCCATGTCGAGGACTCCGTTCATGTAGGACGGGATCTCCGCCTGCAGAGTGCTCAGTCCCCAGTTTTGACTGCATCGTACTATTAGCAGGGCCAGGAATGGAGCCGAGGTCCATATTGCCTTCCACGGAATGGGAATAATGGTCTTGTGGTAGTTCTCGTTATGCTTTAGGGATGACTCAATGTAGTGCAGTTCTGCCTCTCCGATGAATCTGGATTGTGTGGGATCATTGGCCGAAAAGGCAAACCACACTGCGCACCAGAAGAAAGCGAATCCAGCCGAGACATACGAGATTCCGGGCCATCCCAAGGAGCTCTTGGCTATTATTCCGCTCAAGAACATGGCAATCACGTTGCCACACTCGATGCCAGTGTGGGCCAGGGCACCCAGGCGATTCCTCTCCGCCGGAGGAGACCATTTGGCCAAGTGCTGGTGAATGCAGGGGAAGACCACGCCCTGTGCCAATCCCATTAGCACTCGGATTCCGCAGTACGCCTGCCATTCGCCGAATCCGATAAAGAGCGGCGTCACTGTGCTGCAGACACCGGATCCAAAGACTCCCCAGAACATGACGCTCTTGACTCCGTAACGCTTGCAAAGATAACCGCCCAAGAACTGGGTGAAGATGTAACCCCAAAAGAAGCTGGACAGGATATACGACTTCTCCGCCTCTGTCCAGTCGTACTCCTACGGGGTTTGTAAAAGCTTATGATATATATTTAAATACAAACTGAAATCTTACGGGAAAGTCCGGATTCGTGGTCTCCGCATTGGTCATCGCCACCACGGAAACGCCCACATTTAGCCGGCCTAGGAACATAACACTTATGTTGAGGAAGATCAGGAGGGCCTGGACATGCCGCATTCCCACAACGGGTCCTGAAACCATAATTACAAGAAACTCATGTTATCGCAAGTACTTCCTGCCGGCAGGCATTCGGCAAATTAAATCTGGATTGCTCTTCAGACATCGTTATCGACGCCATAATTGGAGTGATTTATGACCACTCAATGGGCGTGCGAAATACGCCGATCACTTTTGTCGAGCGGAGTGCAAGGTCTGACTCGTTAAGGGCGTGTAAAGTGAGTCAAGATCATGGGACGTCATTCCATTCACAAACTCGTATCCGAACCAAGGGAATTTCTTTTTCCTCACACCTTTGTTTATTTCTGACGACATTGTCGATTTGATCGACAATTATACTAATCCACTATATTTAATCGACCGACCCGCAGCACAGTAGGACATTAAGTGAACGATTGCAGCAAAATAGTGTTGATTTAAATCCAAGTTGAATTAGCCGATAAGCCATATTTGCGTTATCTGAAATTCCATCACGTGATAAGGTCAAACCGCGGACGAATTTAAAAGTTTGGGGAACACGGTACTTCAAAATTTCTGTACATTTATGAAAATTATTAATTTACCTTGTCAACTAACATATTGATGTTTAATTCAAATCAATAATTTATAACAAAATTTGTGCTTTGTGTAGAATCCAACCTAAAAGTATTCCATTTGGGGCAAAAATGTAATGCATAACATTCTTTAAAAATACCATGTGGTTGCTTTGCTAAAAAATGTACTTAATCCAAATATTTTGTACTCAATTTAATTATATTTCGTTTTGATTTTTATCCGTTGCGGCTTTTAGTTATTTCAAATATAAACATATTAAATATTTTATAATTAATTATTATATTTATATATAAATATTTTCGAAACTAAACGCACTTTTATATTTATTTTTTGAATATTAAATCATGCAAATTAATATTATGATTTAATATATTTGATTTGTTCTATAATTTAAATATTAAACATCAAATTTTGGTATTTTTGTACTATTCATTTTGTTATCAGTGTATATTTTCCCGATAATTTTAATGCTTTAAGACATTACACCTATAATAAGGTCAAAGACATAATAAACATAAAATTTTGAATTGTCCACATAGATAAAGCGAAAATTGACTACAAATCTTTAACATCCAAACGCGAGCTAAGACAGAAGAACCAAAGTAGTTTGTGACTAGTTAAGATGGATACTTTGAGCGTCTAAAGTTAAAAATTGCTGTTACACATTTACACATTGCCCAGTGCTATAAATATGTTATATTTACTCAAATTAGAAATTAATTATTATAAAAACAGTTATTATCTATCCAACGGGTCCGAAGTCTTTTTAGGCATGTCCTTTGTTGCTCCTTGGAGAGCTGGAACTAGAGCTAGCTCAGGATGTCTCAATTGGAGATAGTCTTCAGCATCCCAGGGCTGCGCAACAGCCGTGCCAAAGAACAAAAATACGCAGTTTCCAAAAAAGAAGAGGACTGATGCGATTATAAATATGACCTGCCATTCCGAGCGATTTGCCTGAAACATAAATTGATAAAGATTAATAAGGTTTTAAATAAGAATGTGTACAGCACAAGACTTACATCTTCCTTAACGATAAACCCAACAACTAGGGGAGTTACGATTGGGACCACATTGGCAGCTGTATTCACGATTCCCATGAGAATACTGGCATGATTGGGTGACAGATCGATGGTGTTCAGCGAGGTACCAATGGTCGCACCACTGTTCACACCCACACTGATGGTCATCAACACAATGGCCAAATTCTTCTGGTCCTGGTCCAGAAATCCTATTCCAATCAATGTGGCAGAGGGAATCCAGAAGGCCAACGAGTTGAAGGTCTTTCTCAGGGCCGTCAAACTTAGCTTTTTTCCGGCGAGCAGAACATCGGCGGTTATCAGGTAAACATACGACATAAGCCACATGGCCAAAAAGGGTAGCGCCGAAAAGAATGCATTACTTTTCATGTCCATGTCGAGAACGCCGTTCATATAGGTTGGAATCTGGGCCTGTAGGGTACTCAGACCCCAAGATTCGCAACAACGCGCCACCAAAAGGGCCAGGAACGGAGCCGAGGTGCAAATCGCCTTCCAGGGAATGGGAATTATGGTCTTGTGGTAGTCCTCATTGTGCTTCAGGGACGATTCGATGTAGTTGAGCTCCGCGTCGCCAATGTATCGCGATTCTACTGCATTATCGGCCGCGAAGATAGCCCAGAATACACACCAGGCGATGGCCACTCCCGCGGAGACATACGATATTCCTGGCCAGCCAATGGCACTTTTGGCTATCATGCCGCTCAGGAACATGGCGCACACGTTGCCACACTCGATTCCCGTGTGACTGAGAGCGCCCAGCCGATTCCTCTCCGCCGGAGGTGACCATCTGGCCAAGTGCTGGTGAATGCATGGAAAGATCAGCCCCTGAGCAAAGCCCATCAGCACTCGAATGCCGCAGTAGCCTTGCCATCCGCCAAAGCCGATGAACACTGGTGTCAAAGCGCTGCAAACGCCCGATGCAAAGGATCCCCAGAGCATCACACTCTTGACTCCAAACCGTTTGCAGAGATATCCGCCCAGGAACTGGGTGAAGATGTATCCCCAAAAGAAGCTGGATATTATATATGATTTTTGCGCCAAGCTCCAATCATATTCCTGACAAAAAAACATACTGTCAGCATGGCACATTGTCGGTGATTAACTCAAAGGGTTTACCTTAAAATCCGGGTTAGTGGAGTCCGCATTTGTCATGGCGACCACAGACACTCCTACATTCAATCGTCCGATATACAAGCACGTTATGTTGAGGAAAATCAGCAGGGTCTGAACGTGTCGCATTCCCAGCAGGGGTCCTATAATCACAAGGGCAACATAGTTATTATTCAGCAGAAATATATGAAATGCGCTTGAAATTTTTCTATCAAAACTACACCAGCTGGAAAAGTTATGAGGTGTGCCCAATGGTTCGACGATTTATCAATCAACGAAACCAACAAAGTATGTTAAGGTTATGGACACCATCCAAGTACGAACGATTAAAGTCCAAAAATAGTTTTGAACCGGATTTTCATTTTGCGTGCGATACAGTTTGAACTTTAAAAATTGGTATTCTCTTTTATTTCCATTACTATGTATGTAGTTTAGAAATAACACCAAGTGCAATAAAAACAAATTAAATTGAACTTTCTCCATTCTATCTTTAATGAAGATATTTTTAAACGCATTCGTGTATCTTTTTTCCTCACCTTTATTTATTTCTGATGTCATCTCTGAAGTGTTAATGGAAAGGCGACCCTTCTGCGTCCGAAATTGTACACTAATTGAACTTGAGTGAACTGGAGAAGTACCAGACATTGCCACGATTGTAATCGTACGAGCTTTTAATAAACTTGTAGCTAATCAGTTAGATAATCCAGTGATAAGGTATTAACGCGTGCGTTTTAACACAAAGAGTTTATGTCATGAGTTAAGAGAACATGGCACGCGATTAGGATCATAGACCACTCAAAATGGCAATGCTGGTGATTATACCAGGATTAGTAGATTGGTAAGCCTAATCTGCAGATAGGCCAAATCTACTGCCATCACGAAAGTAGAATTCAAATAGCCCAAATATGTACTATGGACTGTTATGATGAGCCCAACCATAATCAATTATTGACATTTTTGAAAAACTGACCTAAGTTAATACAGATTTTGGCGCCCTCGGTTTGATTAGCTAATATCTTTACCAAGATAATTAGCAAAACAACTCAAAGGTCAGAATCGATTTGGAGTATTTCAAAGTATCTAAGGCAATATTATCTCTGGTCCAAATAGTCCCACGTATATATGTCAACAATACTTGTTATGCCTTCCTCTCTTATCGAAATTCAATTTGCAGAACGCTTAAACACATGTCAATTTAATTGAAGGACCAATCGATCTTATTTCACATGACACATACGTCAATTGCTTGCTTATTTACAATCAGTACTCCCACTGCCTTTATAGTAATCAGTGTTCATTGATAATAAATTGACATGCTGCCTATTTCCAAAAGGTAGCTCACCAAGGTCGTGGATTATTTGATTTTATAATCCTATATTTACAACTTAAATTAGTCATTGGGAACACATTTGACTTATTTTTAGCTATTCTTAAAAAGGCTCTTGATAAAAATAGAGTTCCGGACCAGCCGCGAGAAAAATTCATGGGTGTTTTCGAGTTGTAGATAGTTTGATTTTCCCAGGAACTCAACTTTCGTTCTTGCTAAGATTCTCCTAATCCATTTTTTGGGCTCATCGCTCTATAATTCAGCCTCACTTTCCTTGCGTTTCGCTTCCAGAGCCTTGGCATTTCCATCCTCCTGAAGATTTAAAGATCGTTGCTTGTCCATAAAGTCGGGTGCATCCCAAGGCTGATTAACCATCTGACCGAAGGCTATATAGATTAAGTTACCCACAAAGAATATGACCGCGGATATGATGAACACAATTTGCCACTGCTCCCGATCGTGCTGAAAAGTAAACGAATGGTGGAAAAATGTAAATAAAAGGGTAAATATTATATTATAATTATTTATACTCACATCATCCTTAACGATGATTCCAACAAGGAGGGGCGTTAAAATAGGCACAACATTAGCGGCCGTATTAATAATTCCCATTAGAATGCCAGCATGATTGGGTGACAAATCGATGGTGTTAATCGTACTACCAATCGTATTACCAGCATTGATTCCCACATTGGCGCACATCAGCACCACGGCCAGAGTCTTCTGATTACTGTCCAAAAAGCTGACGCCGATCAGTGCGAGAGCGGGCACAAAGAATGCTATCGAGTTCACAGTCTTTCGAATGCCAGTGATGGACATGACGCCCCTGGTCAGCAGGATATCCGCGACGATCAGGTAGACGAAGGCCATCATCCAGGAGGTGAAATAGGGCAGGGCCGAGTAGAGGGCATTGCTCTTCATGTCCATCAAGAGGACTCCGTTCATGTAGGCGGGCATCTCGGTCTGCAGGGTCGAGTATCCCCATGACTGACCGCATCTCACGATCATTAAAGCCCAGAAAGGTACCGACGTCCAAATGGCCTTCCAGGGAACCGGAATTGGTCCGGAATCCTGTTGCTCTGCTTCCTCCGCTTTGCGACTGGAGTTGATCGAGGTTTCAATATAGTTCAGTTCCGCCTCACTGATAAACTTGGACTCCCGGGGCGTGTTGGCTCCGAAGATCAACCAGATGATGCACCAGAAAACGCCCACAGCACAGGAAACGTAGAAGATCCCGGGCCAACCAACGCTGGAGGCTGCCAGTAGGCCACTGGCAAACATGGCCACCAATGTTCCACAGTCAATACCCGTGTTGGCCAAGGCTCCCAGGCGATTTCTCTCGTTCACCGGACACCAGTTGGCCAGATGGGCGTGGATGCAGGGGAACAGGAAGCCCTGGAACAGCCCCATGGACATCCGGATGACGCAATACGCCTGCCAGCCACCCCAGGAAACACACCAGGGTGGAAGCAAGGCCAGAAGAGCCGATCCAATGGTGGAGACAAACATGGTTATCCTGGCTCCATATCGCCTGCAAAGCCATCCACCCAGGAACTGCGTCATTATGTAGCCCCAAAAGAAGCTGGATAGGATGTATGAACGCTCCATTTCATTCCAGTCGTACTCCTATCAAGATTCATGAAATTAATTGAATGACTTTGAAGCAAACCTCTTTATACATACTGGAAAGTCCGGGTTAGTATTCTCGGCATTCGTCATTGCCACGACCGCCACACCAGCATTAAACTTGGCCATATAGTTGACCACGATCGACAGAAAAAGCAGAAAGGCCTGCAAATGTCGCTGGCCAATCATCGGACCTATTGAATCATAAATAAATCCCATAAGTATCGCACTCAAGTTAGTTTGGAAATCCCCATTTAAACGGTTTCAGCCCAAAAATAATCCATATCGGCTGTTAGTGTATCGCTTCAAGTCAATATATTTCTCTTGAGGAAAGTTGGTAACATTTAAGAAACCACTTAAATCAACGGTTTAAGTTGCTTTATGATCTGATAATGCGATTTAAATACTTTAATTGCAGACTGATTGAAAAAAATTGACACTTAGGAAATTATAGAACTAAAGTTTTCTGATTACCGTCAAGTTAAACAATTATACATTTCTTAAAGAATTATAAACTCAAAAAACCACTTAGAAAAACTTTGTTTAAATATCCTTTTGTTCAAACTGTTTTAATTATCCTTTTGTATTTAAGTTTAAGAGCCTGATAAATCCGACATAGGTAGGTTGTTATTCAGATCATCTTAATTTTAAGATCCTACTTGAGTAGAATCCTTTGAGCATCTTTAACTGACCCGTATTCGTTTCCGCCGTCATTTCCGCACCACTTAAATTCGTACCGCACACTCTAGAGATCGAAATTAAACTTAACTCTTAACTTGCAGCCAGTTGGCTTTACACCTTCCATTTCGTTGGGGAGCTAATCGTACCCGTCGCCTGTTTTCAAGTGATACCCCCTTAATGGACTCTAAATCAGAGCACTTCACAAACACGATATTGATAAGAGAGAAGCAACAATGGAACCGAGGGTTTGGACTCGTAAATCGCAGCGATAGCAGTTCCGCTACGGACAAACGGACAAACGGACAACGGACAACGGACAACTGATAGTGTAAGAGGAACGACTTTAAATGGTGGTGGGAGGTACGGTGCTTGTAATCCGGGTGCGATAATGATGGAAAGGGAATGGTCCTCTTGAAGCAGTCGTACAACTCTTAAAACGTCATTGATTTTTCACGTGCTGTGGCTGTCCGTCAAACTCGTGTTATATACTGAGCCTCTTGAAGAGGCGGTGGCTTACTTTTAATCTTATCGGTTGCCAATGCCAATTATCTGCATCACGCCTAACCATTGGATCCTTGAGGCTTGTGCTGGAGGCCCCTTTCCCCTGAAACTTTCGAAAGATAAAGAGTGAAGCACTTTCGACCGATAGCGAAAGTTGTCCAATCAATCAGGGCGCCAGGCACGAGCGACTTATCAAAAACCTTTTTATATGGTACTTTATTGGACTATATAACGGCTTAAAATAGGCTATGCTATACATATTGCTTGATCCGGTTCCTCAGCGGCTCTCATCCTCCTCCTCCTGCAGGCGTAATATATCCGCTTTGTTGATGAAGTAATAGCTTGGCTGTCGTCCTTTCAAGTCCTTTGCGGTCCGCTTGGCCCCGTTCTGAATTAAAATCCGGCTAACGCTCTCCAGCGCGTTGGTTCCCATGGCATAGTGCAGTACAGTGCGTTCCAGCTGGGAGTTTGAAAAGATAAATGCTGAGATCAAGATGTCAAGATGACCTTACTCACATTGTCTGGGATTTTCAAAGCCTCTGGGCAGATTTTCACCATATGCTGAACCATTTCCTCCGACTCCTTCAGCACGGCTATGTGCAACGCGGTACGACCTGAAGTTTATATTATTAAAATCAATGAAATCACTTTAAGAAATTTGACATTTTCTTACCATAATAATTTTTGGTCTTAATCAACCACTTGGCATTGGCAACATCGGTCAACTCCAGCACTCGCTCCATGTTGTTTTCCCTGATCATCTGATGGAGTTCTTCGCGAGTCTCCTCCAAGCCACGCAGACTGGCCAGGAACTCACTGAGCGCTTCGTTCTGTCGGGATTGTACCACATCGATAATGGACTGACCGCTTTCGTCTTCGACGTCTAAAATGTGATCGTAGCCCTGCAGAGCCAGTTGTTGAAATGGTTCCACGTCGCCTGGTTTGGCAAAGAGCTTCTATTAACACAACTCAGATGAGGAACTACTATAGTTGACCTACCGATCACTGCCTGAGCCAGGATATATCGATCGATCTCGGCAGCATTGTTGGGCTGGTTCGCTTGGAGCGAGACATCCCGCGCCGTTCGATACAACTCATCCCGGTAGGTGACGTCGATGCCCGACTCCTCGATCAGAGTGTAGAGAGCTCCCCTGCGATGGGAGCGGGCACAGGCGAAGTGCAGCATACTCTGGCCGTGCTCATCCCGCTCCTCCATATGCTGCACCGCCAGAGCACCCTCCGCATCCTCCTCGACCAGGGATCGAGCGTCCAGCTCGATGAGATCCGCATTGGCGGGGCCAGGACCATTTCGAGTGCCGATTGCCCGTTGGCTCGATTTGGCCATGGCCAGAGTGGAGGTGGAACTGGTGCTGGCCTTGCTGCTTCCCGAGTGGACCTCCACCTCGGTCATTGGCTTGCGGTCACCCATGAAGTGTTGGAGGTAGTTGGTCAGATAGGCCACGGGATCTCTGGGTCTCCTATTCGCTATTTCAGTGAGGGCCTTAATCAAAGGATCGGCAAGTGCTAGGGAGAAATTCAAGTTGTTAAGCTCCTAGTATTGAATGTGTCACCTTAATGAAATATCATATCTTAACAAGCATTTAAAACATATTTGTATACCCTTGCAGAGGGACTTATAATTTCAGTCAGAAGTTTGCAACGCAGTGAAGGAGACTTTTCCGACTTTATAAAGTATATATATTCTTGATCAGCATCACTAGGAGAGTCAATCTAGTCATGTCCGTCTGTCCTTCCGTTTCTACCCAAACAAGTATCTCAGTTTCAAAGCATGAAACCTTCCCAAAAATGGACTTTCTATTGCTACCTGCATGTGCATATGTACATAAGACGGAACAGTCGGAATAAAATAAAAATATTATAAGCTTGCTGTTTTTTAATTCTTTTTTAATTCTTCGACATATATCTATCATCATAGCTTCAATGTTTTTAAACATGTACGCACGTAAATCATAAGTTTAATGTTTTCAAGAATATTTAATTTCTAGCACTAGCTGCAAGGGTATATGAACATCAACTTGCCAAAGTGTGCTTCCTTTCTTGTTTTTATTAAAGTTTCTGAAGGCATAAACCGTATTTGACATTTTTTATTTTAAGTACAAAGCCCATATACACCTTCAAGCCATAACTCTTTCTTACGATAAAACTTTTCTTCTTTGTAAATTTTACTAAATAAAGAAAACCCCGTTCTTATCTTAAATTAGTTTTCTAAAAATGTCGTTACATTTTTGTCACTGAACTTTAAATTGAATATTCAGAGACAGCTATTACGTTTTTTACCCTCAGTAAGTTAACTAAAAAGTTCTAGAATACTTACAATCAGCCAGATATTTGCCCTGCTCCGTCTTAAAGATGGGACTGGTCTGAAAGCTCACTGGCTGCGCCTGACCTGTGTGGGAAACAAGTTGCATTAGTTACTCCCACGGCCCAGGATATCTTCAGTCACACTCAGTGGGTTGAGTCCCAGTAATCTATGTTCACAAAGCGGGCGGGGAAGCACTTTTTCAAGCGGGAAAGGAGTAAACAAACGAAGATGAGGATGCCGATGGTGAAACTCAAGAGACTTTGCAAATCATATAGAAATCGTGACAAGATCACAGTCATTGGGCAAAACACAGATACAGATACGGGTACGGATACGGATACGGCTATGAAAGTGTAACTCAAAGCGGAACTTACGATTGCAGATTAACTTTAAGCGCAGCGTACGCGGAGGAAATATTAGATGAGCAGACGAGGCAGGAATCAATCGAGTTAAGTATATGCATATATGTATTTAAGACTTTCTGTGCCGAGGAATTATTTGCTTTTGTATGTATGTACATTGAGGTTGGATTTATTACTTTCTTCTAGTTACGATCCACGATGCTGTTTTTCTTTCGCTTGAAGATCTTCACCAGCATGGTGGCAATGTGTTTGGAGTTCGTAAGCGACATATCCTTTTCCAGCGACAGGATGTTCGTGACAGCAGTACAGTAGTCCTGGAACAGCACGTACTCCACCACACCCATGCTTTGCATATTTACAAGGCGAACGGTGAGCTTCGAAAGCCGATTTGTCACCATACTCAAACCCCTCACGGAGCACAAGTGTCGCAGGTTGTCCATCTCCTTCATCAGATTGGGTAACTTAACTATGGTGGTCATCTTGAGGCCGGTGCCCAAATAACTTGGTCTGGATTGTAGGTATCCCAGGAGGTAGCTCTCCTTGAAGTGCAACTGCGTTTCCAGATACGATATGGCTCTGCCCACTCTCGTGTAAGCAGCTCCCATGTCTGCCGGCTCTTTGCTGCTGCTGGTAGAGATTATTCTCAGGTGCTCCTGGCAATTTAGCCACACTGCCAAGTTGTTGGCCGAGTTAACAAAGACACCCCTGCCATAAGGCCAAAGAGCTCCATTGAAGGCCGTGGACTCGGCCGCCTGCACCAGATCCTGGGTGTCTAGGAGGGGAATCATCAGACCCAGACCGCTCAGCATAATGGTCACATCGGAGTCGGGTTCCAGGAGCTCGGTCATGGTGTAATAGTTTCCCGAGTCCGTTTCGCCAATGGCATCTGCAAAGTTGGTCGTGAATATCTTGCTCATCATCAGGCGCTCCGCTTGCTCCAGTTGGCCAATAGTGAGGTTCAATGGCAGCTCCAACTGATCTAGATTCCTAGAGACCTCCACCAAGCACCGGGTGACCAAAAGTGATTCATCGTCAAAGACAAAAGCAGCCGTGTTGAGCCTTTCACCGTTGTCCATTGGAAAGTAGGCCAGACGCGGTTGTGGCTTGAAATCGGCATCGATACTCAGGCAATGCATGTCCTTCAGCAAGGGCACAAGGAACTCCTGGAAAACCACAAACACATCGAAGTCTGGGGCT
Source organism: Drosophila gunungcola (assembly GCF_025200985.1). Classification (NCBI taxonomy): domain Eukaryota; kingdom Metazoa; phylum Arthropoda; class Insecta; order Diptera; family Drosophilidae; genus Drosophila; species Drosophila gunungcola. Next base: position 1,897,077 of record NW_026453169.1, on the reverse strand, counting down.
ATAATCCCGCAGTTGATGTCCTCCTCCAGGTGGCGAGCCTTCGAGGTTTTCCGCATGGCAGGCCACAGGACATCGAAGAGGTTGTGATCGAGTCGGGTTTGCCGTCGCTTGATCTTCTCGTAGACAGCCCGCTTCAGGAAGCGACTCAGGTAGCTGGTCACCGAGAGCTGCAGCGAGGATGCACTCAAAGGCTTTCGATGGGACAGGGCGGAAGCCGTGGTCCCGCTCAACAGTTTGCCCGACTCCGAAATGACGCTATAGCAGCGCTCCAGGGTCCTCGAGATCTCGCCATCCTGCAGTTCCCGCCGGGCACTGTGCAGATCGTCGGGCACTGCTCGTCGGTTCCGGAGCAGCATTGGTTATAAGTTTTGGGTTGGACGGTTATCAGTTTGCACACACAGACACACCAAAGCGTAGACAGAGACACAGAGACACAGAGATACGGACGGATACGAAGGGGTACGAACAACGACACCATGACGGGTACGGATGGAGGGGCTGCTGGGTGGGTGCTCAAGAAAAAGGCGCTGGGTGCTGGGGCTGGCTTGTGCAACTCACTTACATACCGAATATTTCATCTATATTGCCAATGATTTCGTTGAAAAACTCATTGCGATTTCCCTCCATTTTGGCTAATACCACAAGCCACAAACACGTATACGCAGTGTGTGGCCACGGAGCGAAGGACACACGGTGTGCTGCTCGGTGCGACTGAAAATCGATGACTGACTTGGACAGCTCGCACGGAGCTCAGCTAGCCCCTGGGCTACAGTTTATAGCCCCCCTCGGCTCAGCCGTATGTTTGACTTGGCAAACAATTGTATTTAATTATTTCGGTTTACCTCGCTGTGCGTGTGTGTTCGTGTGTGGGCAGCGAAAGCGAGTGTGAAAACAAAAACGCCACTAAAGCCACAGACAAAGCAAAGCGGCATGGAGTAGCGCTATCTGCGGAATGAGTGGATCGGGTGGCTTCAATGTGGGGTCTATGTGGGTGGTGGATTGAGGGTGGTTGGTGGTGCCTGGTAAACGAACGGTCGAGTTGCGGGAACAGCTGCACCGTTTCCTTACCCTGGTCATTGAGCAACTGGTTCTCCAGTTCCTCGGCACCGAAAATGTTGAGCAACTCGGTGTAGTTGAGAATGTTTTTCGCCTTGTCCTTGTCCAGGTAGAACTCGGCCGAGTGGCCCAGCTGCGCGTGTTTGGTTATTGAATTTTAAATCAAACTCTGTTCATTATTAATTTCGGGCTAATCACAAATTTATGGCATATTGATTCCCACCGCAGCAGACATTTGAAAGTCAAGAGTTGCAGCAAATCAAATGGGTCTTGACCCGATTTTGATTTCTGTTTGGGTTGAGTAAATTTAAAACGATTTTCATTTGACATTTAAAATGCTACTGGTCGACCACAGCTGCAATTGTTCCCAATGAACTCGAAAAAGGGTTATATTTTTAAATATCCAGCACTCCTATTTTCTTTACAACAGTATTATTAGATTGAATTGGGTAAATTTACACACTGGGAGAAAGAGAAGCACAAAAATCACTACCATTTTAAGATCACTAAAAAATTCAGTCGTCTTTCGAAATAAATTGAACAGACTTCTAGATTTTGAAAAGATTGTTGCATACTTTTAGACCCCTTTACAAATAGTTTCAAACTTATACCAAAATAGTTTAATTAGGAAAAACTAATCTTAAGTAATCAAACTCATTATGAAACAATATACTTTTACCCTTATTTAACAACAAGTTTGCCTTATATTTTCCAAATAAAATTGTTGCATTCTTCTACCTTTACAAGTGATTTAAATTTTGTTTTCAGTGACAGTTACGATTTATTTCCTGCCTCACTTACCTTGTCCAGTGATTTGGGATTGGCGCCCAGTTGCAGGAGCATGTTGTAGAAGTGACCGTTGTCCTTAATTGTGGCTGCGTAATGAAGCGGCGTGCGTCCGTCATTATCCGTAATGGTCATGGTCTCCGGAAAGCGGGACGCCAAGTACCGAACAATGTCTGGCCAGCGGAAGGGGGAAAAACAATCCAAACCAAACCAAACCAATCATACAAATACAAATCGGAGGGAGGGAGGAAGGACCTAAACCTACCCGTGTGGCCAAAGAGCACGGCCACGTGCAAAGGCGTGGAGCCGTTGGGCGATATGTCGTTCTTGGCAATGGCAAACTTCCGGCGATCCAGAGCCTGCTGCAGTTCCAGCAGTCCTCCGTCACGTGCCGCGTCATGCACGCGATGTATTTTCTCCTGCCGAAGGAAAACATGATGCATGTCGTAATTAGTGCGCCAGAAAGTGGCTCTTGGCTCTTCCTTCCTGGCCTTCCATCCTCGCTTACCATATAACTGGGCACGTTGTTGAGGAAGGCCTGTATTTCCGGCTCCTGGGACTTGAGACCCACCAGGCTGCCGCCCTCGCCATTCAGCACGATCTCGGCCAGCTGCTCCAGGTCTCCGGCCTCCACAATCCGCCTAATGCGTTCATCCTGCGGAGAACAGGAAGGCAAACATGTCCAATGAAATGGCGGTGATGTGAAGACCGAAAAACGACGTAGTGCACGATTGAAAGCGCTAAGGGTGATGATGATTTGGGGTATAGTGGAACTCGATGGTTTGCAATATGAGTGCCTTAGGTGCGAACCCAAAAACAAGCCAGGTGAGCCGGCAACAAAGGGCGATAGGTGGACAGAGAAGAAAGGGATAGCTTTGTATATACTTCATCAATTGCAGTTTGAGACTGAACTGTAAAATCCTCGGGTGCACCTTGCACAAAGCCCTCAATGGCCATTGCCGATGTCAGGGACTCGTTGCCATCGTCCTCCTGGGTCGCTTCGTGTCCTGGCTGTCCTGGCTCCTCCTGCGGATTTCCTCCTTTGCTGTCTGAAGCTATTACATCCTGTTCAAATTTATTTCACCACTTAAGAAATTACGTTTATATGGTTGGACAGTGATCTGGACATGGCTACAGAGTGCAAGTCACATAGATACATTGAACAAGAGACATTTATTTTGTACAAGGACTAAGTGCTGCTACAGGTGACAATGCCAGTTCTGAACCCATTTAGTTTACCTAAAACGAATAATAAATCACAACGTCTTTAATCGCCTTAGAAATTAATGGGACTGTCAAGCAATTAAACAGTCAATCCAAAGGAATATTAACTTGTTGGAAAGCCCACATATCGTATACGCAATATCACGCATACGCCTCGTTTTACCAGTTTCTATTGAAATGCAGCCAGAAATAGTTGCCATAACCGCCACAAAAACGCCCACCACTGCATTTGATTATCCCTAGCAAAAGACTGCAACCATTTGAGGCGCACTTTTTTATTTAGTATACTTTGCCATATATCAAATATCATATATCTAATGCCTGCAACTGTTTTGACGTTTGCATGTTCAGTTCCCATTCGGACCCACCAACAACTGGATGCCTCTGACAGTTGAGAGCCGACTCCGCACCCGACTCAAGCTCAGTCTCCGTCCGATTTTCCGTTTCCCCGTCTCGAAATGTCAGGCGGACGAAAGTGAAAACGCCCAAGTCGAGCTGCACATATGCATATGCAATGTATTCCGGGCCGCAGTCGGAGTGCATTATTATAAAGTCTATCTGTGGGTAAACAGCTGCTGATTTCAGCCAATCGATAAGCACAAATTGGGGGCAGACACTGGCATTGATTCGATCTAAGGCAATAACACACAAAAGTGAAACTGAAAGGGAAACGGATGCGGAAATGGAAACGGAATCAGAATCGGATTTGGAATCGGATTTGGAAACAAACACGGGTAGGTCTTGGTGGTGCAATACATAGAAAAACGATAAACAAAAGACACAAGTTGCAGGTTTAGCATTCCATTTTTTAATTGGTTACTGGTAATGGCTACGTCTAGATATATTGTTATTCAAACTGTATTTCGAATGAGGGGGAACATAACACTGGCTTTACAAATATAATATAAATATGTAGTTGTATGTATATAAATATTTATAAAGGATTTCACTAGGCTTGGTTATTTCGCTATCAAAGCGGGCTTATGTTAAAGTTGATTGCTAAAGTTTCGCATTTTGCTGCTGATTGGGTTGCGGCTGATGTTTTTGCTGTTGCTGTGGCTCTTGCAGTGGTAAAACAAATTGATATGAATGGAATTTGAGTGCCTGCTGCAGCTGCAGCTGATTGAGATATAGTTTTTTGGGTTTTTTGTTTGTAACATTTCATTTTACAGGTTCACATTGAAGAGGGGGGTACGTAAATGGGTTGAGCGAACGGCACACACAAAACGTGAATAAACTACAAAACGTTCGAGGACACTTAGAGCACGCCCATCTGTACCTCATCGTCGTCATCGTTTTCGTTCTCGTTCTCGTTCTCGTTTCGTTTTCGTTTTCGATTTCGTTCTCTGACTCGGCATCCTTCTCCTCCACGGACATGGTGGCCACTTCCGGTTCCGCTTCATCCTCAGCGGTGTCTTCTGGTCCATTTGCTTCATCCTCCGCAGAATCATTCTCCTTCTCATTCTCATTCTCCGCTTCAGTCTTTATGTTTCCTTCGAGTTCACTCTCGTTAGCAGCCTCTTCTGGCTGTTCCTCCTGCTCCTGCTCTTGCTCCTGCTCCTCCTCCTGAACGTGATCTCCGCCATTCTCCACGATCGCCGCATCTCCGCCTCCATCCTGCCCCACTCCGATGCCTTCAGCCTCGCCGCCTCCGTCCGCGCTTACAGCTCTTGCAATATTCTGTAAAAGTAAACAATTGTCGACTGATTGCTTTCCAAGTGATTCAACAGTTTCCCACACTACGGTCCTCCGATCTCAGCCAATGTACAGCGGGTTAGGGACTTGGGCACTAAACAAAAAGCGCAGAGTGCCGAGAGAAAGGTGAAAGTGGGCGAAAGCGAGCGCCGACAATGGCTTACTTTCACAGAGTCACCGCGTTCCCCAAAAATTGCAGTGGTTAAATTGCAAAACACCGAAAGCTATTATCAAGATGTGCAAGCAAGCAGCTAACCATCAAAAGCAGGAAAATAGGCAAAATAAAACAAATTGGCGGCAGGACTTACCTCGGCCTCGCTGTCATCGCCATCGCCTTCTACATCGCCATCGCCATCGCCATCGCCATTGATCGTGTTGAAAGTGGCCGGCGTTTCCGGTCGGCGCTGCAATGGCGAGCCGGCATCCGCTTCCTGCTGTGCATCCGCCTTGGACAGCTCGTCATCATCGTCATTGGCACTCGTACTGCGATTTCAAAATGCAAA